>NC_087526.1:16775847-17095434 GCF_963921805.1 Phalacrocorax carbo | reverse complement strand
CGCTTCCGAGGTAACGCCGGGGCCGGGGCCGGGGCGGGGCCGGGCAGCCCCGCGGGGCGGCCGGGCCCCGCCGCTGAAGGCTGTGCTTCCCCTGCAGAGAACAGAGTCACCGGGAGCATGCTGATGGACCTGCCGGCCTGCGCCTTCGAGGTCGCCGGTGTCTGGTGAGAGCTGGCCTCGGGGTGGAGGGGGGGTGGAGGGCGGCCCCCGGGTCCTCCGGTGCCGACCGGGCCCTGGCCGGTGTGACCGGCCCTCGGGAGCCGTCCCTCCGTTAAAGCGGGAGGGCGCGTAGCGAGGGGCTGTGGCGCAGGCGGGTCCCGGCGGCTGCAGGCGGGTCCCTGCCTCGCCAGGCCCCCTCCGCCACAGCCAGCTCCGGGAGAAAGGCATTTCCTGGCCTAGCACGATGGTTTTGTCCTGTTTTCACCCTAAATGCCTAAGAGCTTCGATGTTAGGATGGTCAGAGTGGGCACACGCGATGGTACGGGCTCTGTGCGGCTGATGTTGGATCCTCCAGAACAGTTCCCCAGTTTCCCTGCTGATCCCAGCACAGCCAGTGCTATCCGGAGTGCAGAAGCCCAGTAACCATGACAAGCAAACAAATCCACTTAAAAAGCTTTAATGAAAATACCACTGGTAGCACAATAACCTTTTACGTGTTGATAGGAGCACCAGTGTAAACTCCAGGGGTTTTGATGAGAACTTTCTTATCAGCCTGAAGTTAATGGTGCTCCAATTCTAGGAATTATAGTAGTAATGGTCTTTAAAATAGTGAGTAGGTGCTGCTTTGTGGGGGCTGGGTTTCACAGGTCCCTGAGACAAACCCCAGGTGTTGAAATTCTAATCTTGCAACAGTTGCTGGGACTTCACTCTTGCACCTGCTACAACAAGGTGGGCTGTTACGGAGAAGGATTTTGTTGTGTGTCCTCACAGAACACAGGCCTGTGGACAGGTGGCGGAGTTCAGTGGCCACTGTGAGCTGCCGCAGTGCTTGGCTGTGAGGAGCAGGCAGTCTGGCAAAGTCCTGCTCCTAGCTCAGTGGCAGTCTCCTACCACGAGTGCAGGAAAACTGAATGCTGTCTTAAAGCACGTGAAGGATTTTTCCCAGCAGTGAGGAAAGTGTCTGGTCCCACAATCTTTGTAATTTTTCTGGTGGTGCATCTACTTTCTTGCTGTTCTGAAGCAGAGGAGAGCATACATGTATCCTGTTGTCCTATGTGTCTGAAGGGGCCCTGCTGCCCCTTCTCTGCTCCGCCAGGGTCAGTTTTGCTCACCTCTCCTGGCATGTGAGCCTGCTTGCTCACCACATACTTCCTGGTGCTTTTTAATCTTTGAATGCCTCTTCTTTACTCCTTTGCTAACCTTGTCTATGCTGTTTCCTCCAAATTTTTCTTGAAACCCAACTGTTCCACTCAAGCTGTTTGTTAATGTTGTGGTTAGTGGACCTAAGGCAGTTTGGAGTGTAGTTATTTGGCAGGCGTACACAAGTGCAGAGCTGTGCTTGTCTGTGTGGAGCTTAGAGTATGTTGGCTCCTTGGCTGAAAACTTGTCAGAGACAACACCATGCTGAGGATGAAGGGCCCCACCTCTATTGTATCCAGACCTCCTGGCTGTGCTCGCAACTTGTGAAGAGTGAGCGAGAAGAGCTGGCATCTGGGTGTGGCCATTGGTAGATAAAGATCTGGTGTGACTCAAGGTGACAGGGCAGAAGGGTTGCGCTTTGGAGGAGGTAAGAAGGTAAGGAGTCGTTAAGGTATTTTTTGCTTTTTTTGAAAGACGGCTTTTTAACTGCAGCAGTTTGAAGTGTGCAGATAGAAATGTGGTATCATGAGGAAGGTAGGTAAAGGCTTTATTTGTTTCTGAAGTATAAGGCAATTGCCTAATTGAAATAACAAGTGGATGTGTAGTTTCTGTTTAGAGACTACTAGGAGGCTTGGTGCTTTTAGTACCTTGCTGCTGTTGGAGCATCAAGTGCCTGTAGGGATGCTCGGACACACCAGATGCCTACAGGCTGCTGATCAAGTCCGTCAGCTCTGTTAGTGCTGAAGGTAGGGCAGGCAGGCAGGACTGGGTAGCAAGGAAGTCCCTCTGAGCAGGTGGTACGGGCAGTGGAGTAAAACAGCTGTGAAAAGCTCTCAGCATGGAGAGTGGATGGTGCTGGGGGTGTGAAATGACATGCTTGTGGGTTTTATTTTATAAGTTGTTTCCTCTGGTGAGATCTGGCACCTTGTTTCTGTTAAGCTGAACGTGTTGTGAGTCAAATGAGAAATTGCTAGAGCCTTCTGCTTTTTTAAAACATCCCAGCTTTGCACTAAAGAATGACCCCTTTGTATGCATCTTTCCATTGCACACTGTGTCCTACAGTAACTGTCATCATTTCTCTGTGACAGGCTGGTAATGAATGCACATAGTTGGTTCCCTGCCATTTCTGGACATTCAGTCGGGAGACAACAGGGGCCTGGAGGCAGTGCCGTGGGTTTCCCACTCGTTCTTGTGTTCCTTCAAGTGGATGTTTTGCATGGCATGCAGCATACTGCATGTTAAATACAGATGATGAGCAGGGCTGTCTGGCTCACCTCTCTGGGGTAGTAAAGTTCCTAATGGGTGCAGGAAAGGGGTTTTCTCACCCTTGTCACCTGTGGCATCAGGGAGGCATGGAGGGGAGTGGATGGGGAAACATCAGTTCTCACCCTTTCAAAGACAGACGTTGCTGCTTTGGCTGTTGGAGGAATGATGCTTGCAGAGCCTGTGAAAACCACAGTACTAACACATGATTTGTGTGTAATCTCTTGGTTGAGGTGGTCTTACCATGTAGACACCAGTTGCAAAATCCCTGCTGTTGTTTTCTATCTGAAGAAGGACGGAGAGCCCTTTGTGGTGTGGCATTCCGGTAATCACTCACGCCAGGATTGTACTGACAACACGCTTTGTCATCTGGAGGCCAAACCCAAAAGGAGGGTTAGTATTCCTGGAGGCAGGGCAAAATGACAAGACGCACAGGCCATGGACGTGATAGCTCCTGGGCAGGGACCTCCCAGCCCCCCCCATGGTTGGCCCTATTCCTTTTGCTGCTCTCAGCTATGTGCAGCACCAATCCGTCCTGGGGCGACTCCAGCAGATGTTAACTGTGTTAGCACCGTTTAGTTCAGCCCTGCTGGAGGTGTGAGTTTCTGGATCAAAGAGGCATATTAGGCTGTGCTGCTTGTGGACAATGTTTGCATAGGTAGTTGCATAATAAACTGTACTGTCAGAAGTACAGAGCTGTACTTTCTCTGCTGTTCCTGTAGTTGTAGTCATTGGTAATTTCTCAAGATGGTAGGCACCCACATACCTTCCTCCTTATGTACCCTGCTAATTTCCAGTTAATTTTCTCCTCACTTCTGGATTTTTGTGGCATTTAAAAGTATAATCAAGTTATTCAAACCAACAGGCTGTGCCCTGTACTCAGCAATGCTGTCCCCTGCTTCACCTTCTCAAAAATGTCATGAAGTCCTACTCCATGTACATTGCGTGATGCAGAGTGTCTTTTTGGACAGTTGTTACCTGAGGTCTATTGCCTGAGTATATGGTGGTGCTACTGGACTTCTTGCAGCATTACAGCTTGTTCAAAAACACACTTGTGATGTTTGACCTCTGTTATTAGCATGCTTTGAAGTGATATCCAGTGAAGACTTCAGTTGTTAATTAAGAACCTTAAGAATTTTAGGACCCGAGGGAATGGCAGGGACATGTGCCAGGGTGTAGCTGTACGCTTCTACGGGAGAACTTATCTTGGGCCGCATATCTCCGGGACACAGGGCTCTACCCACCCTGGGGACAGTGATGCACAGACATCAATATGATGGATACAAAATGTCCGTTTATTTAACTGCGTCACACGCTTATATAGCTCTTGCGCTTCCTGTTCCTGCCACTCCTATGGGGAGGGGTCTGTCTTTCCGTCACAGCCCGTGATCTTCCGGTCGCCGATCCCTGTCTATTCCCCTACACCAGGGGAGATTCAGGTTGGATATTAGGAAAATGTTCTTCCCCCAGAGGGTGGTGGAGCCCTGGAATGGGTTCCCCAGGGAGGCATCACGGCACCAAGCCTGAGGATATTCAAGAAGCACTTGAACAAGGCCCTCAGAGACAGGGTGTGAATTTGGGGTGTCCTGTGCAGGGACAGGGGTTGGGCTCGATGGTCCTTGTGGGTCCCTTCCAGCTCAGGACATTCTGTGATTTCATGATTAAGGATCTGGGGGTCATCTCTGTACATCAAGTTTGGGTGTTAATTTTTCAAACCTGCTGCAGCAAGCATGCTCTAGTCTGGGTGTAGTTCTGCATGTTTGGTACGCGTTTTGAGAGAGAACTTCTCCACAGTGAAAATGTATGTAGACGGCTAGAAGCAGATTGCTTCTGATGTTGCTGTCTCTGAACTGTTTTTGAGGGTGGTAGTGGAGGTGCTTGGTTATCAGCCCAAGTGCTAGTTCTGCCTGAGTTAGCCATACCTGTGGTTGGAAAGGTTACATGTTTCTTACAAGCAGCAGTTGAATATTCTTGGTCTCATTTTCAGGACAGACCTCAAAGAGGAGTTGCAGTTGCTTTTCTTTGGAATGTAAGGATAGGTGCGTACAAGCTTCTGGTTTGCCAGCTGCAGGAGGGTTCCTCGGCTCTTCCACCATGCCAAAGTTCATGTTCTCTTCTTAGCAGAGAGGAGGAAGGATGGGCAGGTTCAGGTGGTCCTCCTCTTGTCCTCAGTATTGGCTGCTTTCTGTTGCCCTGTAGATAGTGGGCTCTTATAGGAACTCCCTGGTAAGTATTTGGGAGTTTGTGACTGTTCCTACAGACTGAGCTGCTTGGGATGTGAAGTAACATACTGGTCTGAGCATGGTGCTTTTCATTCATCTTGCTTGCAAGTGGGGGCAGCTAAAGACTTGCGACAGCCTGTGAGCAGTAGAGGGTGCAGCCCATTAGGGACAGGAATACTAAGTGGTTAAGCAAAAACTGCTCACCAGCAGCTCAGACGTCATACGCCATTAATGGTTTATGGATTGTGAATTATTAAACGATTCAGATGAAAATATGTAGTGCATCAAGCAGTATTTTTTGCTCATAGTTGACATTTTCTAGTATTGCTTTCTGTTAAAGTCTAAATTGAGAGACTGATGTAAAACTGCTGTCAGGGTAGTTAGCTGCTGAGGAGTGCAAAGGGTAGCAAATGGTACTTGTGATAACGTCATACTGAGGCTGAAATTATTTTCTTCAAGGACAAGGCTTGCAGCGTTAATAAAAGTGGGTGTAATAAAGTGTATTGTATCTCCCTCCACACTTATCGTGCTTGTGGTCTTAGACTACCAAGGCTACAACGGTGTATCTGCGTTGAAAGTTTGTGTGTTGTGAAGAGGACCTTTAATAATTTATTAAAAACGACAGCAAAAATATCTTTATGAAATAGAAGAATCACTTCTCAACAAAATTGGAGCATCTTTCAAACTCCAGTGGTTCTGCTGTTGGGAGTTGAAATTTATGTAAAATTCAAGTTAATTTGGCAAAAATAAACTTCTTTTAATACAGAGTTCACTAACAAATTTTTATAAAAATGGTTTATTGGGACTTTGACATTTTAGATTAAGGAATTTTTTTCAACCTTAAAAGGTGTCGGTTATTCAGGCACTGCATGTTTTCCTTCCCATACGTTTAAAGGACTTATCCCCAAATGTGACTTTCCCTAAAAGAAGTCGATGAAAAAAAATTGCGTGTTTCCTGGTATTTCTAGTTCTCGGTTCTGTGTAAGTGGGAGAAGCACTTACACTGCTTTACAGACAGCTTCTGTAACTATTTGTTCTCTTCCTTCTGTACTTGACTTTAGAAAGATAAATGCTTTCAGTATGTTTCTGAAAAAGCTGCAGAAATCCGTATTTCCATAAAAGAGTCATCGAATATCGGAGTAATACGAGCTTGCACAAGTAATTCCGTATGTACTGCAAATTGTAGAGGGAAATGCATTTGCCAGCGTTGCTCTCGATGCGTTTGTCTCCTTCGCAGCCGCCCAGCCGAGCGACTGGAAGCGCTGGCCTGCCTGCAGAAGCTGCCGCGGCGGGGCGCGGACGCCATGAAGGTACCGGCGGGGTGGGGGGCGGGGGGCGCCTTCCCTTCGCGGAGCCGCGATCTCCGAGCCCCTTTCCTTGAGAGCGGATGGCTTCTGAAAAACCACGTTAGCCAGAAGAATATTTGAAAGCGTCGGAGCTTTATGGGGGCACCTGGGGTTGTGAGAGATTGAACGGGCAGATAAGCTGTTTGAAAGGGGCTGAGAAGCGCCCCTTTCACGTCTCTTTGTGCAGAGCCCCCCCTCGCCCCCCCGCCGCCCCCTCTTCTATTAGTTTAGCCCCAGCCCTGGATTAACGGAGGCCGCCTCGCTCCCACACTTTGCCGCGTCCGGCAGTTTCTCACGGTGGGGTATGTTGGTCTGACTTGGGCCGGGGACGCACGCGTTCCTTAGTCTGCCCGTCTGCTAAAGCCCTGTCAGCTCAGTGACTGAGGGCAGAGAGAACACAGGAAAACCTTATTTGCCTCAGTATTTTACCAAGATAATTGTGTGATAACATGGTTTCACCTGCTGTTTTGAGGCAAAGATCAAATGTGTGTGTTCATCTTTTTCTTAGTAAGTCACTGTGGTTACTCAGATGTCTCTTAAAATCTGTGCTGAGGGATGATCAGGGAGTACTTCTTTCATATTTCAGGTGTTTTGGGTTTTGCCTTCTCTTATATGAAAAAAGTAGGAATCCTGATTTCCACTCTGCAGAATTTCACTTGATTTCAAAAAACATGAACAATGTCAAACGAAACAGTTCTTACTGGATATCAGAGACATGTATTGCAGTATTCTGCTTTAACTGGAATAGTAGATTAATACAGACAGCCGTTTTCTCACCTGGAATTACACAGGTGAAGGTAACAGTTTGAGATTTTGACTTTAATTCCCTTACCCTCTGAAATATGCAGCTTTGTCTTTTTTGATGTCGTGCTTAAGTAGTTGTCCCAGATAAATCTTGATACAGGGTGGGCAGGGTATGGCTGTTTTACAGGAGAAAAAAAACCATTGCGTTCTCCCACCAAATACCTGATCATTCTAGATATCCTGTACCTTGGTGCCTGTATCTTCTAAAAGTCAGGTTTTAAATGTTAATTACACTATTGTTTGGCTTTTGTAGGTTTTTAATGATCCAATTCATGGACACATTGAAATACATCCACTTCTTGTTCGCATCATCGACACACCTCAGTTTCAGCGCCTTCGATACATTAAGCAGCTGGGTGGCACTTACTTAGTTTTTCCAGGAGCCTCTCACAACCGCTTCGAACACTCTATAGGGTAAGGTGATGTTGTCTTCCGTGCGTATCCGGATTTCCCCAAGCCTGGTTCCACAAGCGTGGAGTGCCAGCCAAGGGACATTGCTGTCAACGAAATCAGGAATAAACCTCGTAACACCAATTAACCAATTAACCTCGTAACCGTTAAAAGGCAGGCATTCTTTAATCACGGTGCCGGATGCACAGGGGATCGCTCCTCCTAACGTGCATACCGCAGATTACATCAACCAAAACTTATATTGTCTGGTTACATACATATGCATCAAATTTCCCCGAACTAATTATCATATTTCCATAGTCATTACGCATGCATCCTCGAAAGCTGAGGGTACCTCCAGTGGTCCCCAGTGGTCTCTGGTGGTTGTATCAAGTGTCCTTTGATTGACCCCTTCTTGCGTGCGTGGGCACTGCTAATGTAATTTGTTTCTTTCTCCATAGCACCCAAGTGGAATGTAAAGTATGTAAGGTAGGACACCCTTCACCTCGCCAAGCTTTCTAAAACACACCACAAACCTGTTACATTAAAACACTCCTCAACCTGTTGTTAAAGGGGATAGGATACAAAAGGTAATAGCTTAGCAATAATGTTAGCATTTTAACTGTCCCACAGCAATAATGTGTTTAACTGTCCCATCACCTTGGTTTCAAAGACTAAGATACAGATTAAAAAAAAAAAAGCAGAACAAAGCCACCACTATCTTGGTGACATTGCTGTCTTTGAGCATTGGTGAAAGCTGCTATGGTGGCATTTTTGGTCTCACAAAAGTTCCTGGATATCCTGTGTGATTATGGGCTGTTCCCTTGAACTTCATTTAATAAAGACAGATAATGAAACGTACAAGATGGATCAATGTTAGATTTCGTCCCCCGCCCTTCTTCTAAGAAAAATGCTAATTAAAAACTGAGTGCTTTATGTTCTCCCTGGTCAAAATTTGATTTTTAAACCATAAACCTGAGAAGGGTACTGGGGCTGCTGTATATGACTTGCTAGACAGTTTTAATCCTCTTTTGCACCTGGTAAACCTGAAAAGACAAAAATGTGAGGGATATAAAAAAAGCTTTCACAACAGGAGTCTGAAAACTCCGGTGGTAACAACCTGTTCTTCTAAACAGTTAAATTAATCTATATAGTTAAATTTAGGGCAGTTCTCAACTTGTGTATAATTTCAAAGATTTCTACAGTGTTGAAATAGAAGCGACCTTCAAGTGCTTATTGGTCTAATAAAAAAACACTGATCAGTAAAATTTGGTTTAATAGAAGATGCTACCTCCTCATAGGAAAAACCTGTCTTGCTTTAAGATGTTCTGCAAAGGGAACTACGGAGGCAAGTACGGAAGGAAGTTGGTGTAGAGCTTGTAAACAGTTTATAGGAGTATGTGCCTTATGTTTCTTCCTGCTGTTCTCATATCATGAGAACATAGGGTCCCGTTCAGTGAAATTAAATGTCAAATCTGAAATGAATAAAAGGAAGATAAATAATTTTCATGAGCTATTGTTAGAATAGCAATTTAAAAGAAGAAGAAAATGCTTTGACTCTTGCGGACCTTTGCAGTTGCACTGACTGGAAGTCAAAGGAAGATGTGTAAGCTGTGGTGCTTCAAGACGCATGCTTGCCAATAATGCACTGCTGTTGGCTTACACAGTTCCTCTGTGGTTGTGCCTTAGGAAAACTGCAGGGTGCTGTTGTCTCCATGTCTTGCACATGTTATCTCATGTGCTTTTTTGAGTTCAAACGTGTTACTGATGACTAAAACTCTACTGCAAGAAATAGTTCGTCTGTGATTCTTTTGCAGGTCAGGGTTTGAGTATTTGTTGTGCGCTACCTCTCAGACAAGGGCGGTGACTTAATGGAGCAAGATATAATAGATGAACTGCTCTTTTTCTGTTCAGCCTAAACCACTACTATATTCGCTTTTCTTCCCGCCCCCCCCCCCCCCCCCCCCGCAGGGTGGGCTACCTAGCAGGATGTCTGGTTCGTGCACTGAAGGAGAGACAACCAGAACTGGATATAACCCAGCGAGATATCCTCTGTGTAGAAATAGCTGGGCTTTGTCATGATTTGGGTAAGCAATGCTTGAGATGTCTTGTTGCTCTTTGAAAACTAACCTGGATGAAAAGCTGGCTGCAGGATCAGAATGTGAGAGCTCCTTTGGGCTGCTCAGTGAGTGGCCTTATTCTGAGACAGGATTTATCTGTTCCTGTTTGGTCTGAGTACATCTGTGGAGGCAGTTCTACTTGGTGAACCTGCAGCCACTTCTAGCTAGTTTTCTGTCTTCTTTCCATATGGTTAGAGTTCTGCCCTCAGTGTCCGTTTCCTTCTGTGATGTCCTCAGGTCTCTTAAAACATTTCAGAGTGAAAATTAGTGGCCCTTTCAAAAATTATGATTATTTTATAACTACTTATTTTCTTCAGAGCTGGCACAAAGTAATTAATGTTCTCAGTCACTGCAGTACTTGCTTGTGGTTTGGGTAATGGAACTGGCCATGTTAAGTGCAGTAGTACTTAAGGTGTCTTAGGAAAGTGTACTTGCTGCAGCTGAATCTTCCTCATAGATGATGTCAAGATCAAGTCAAATAGAAGAGATTCCAGATCCTTAGCTTGCTCAAAGTATTTTTACTGACAACCATGTCTCAGATTAAGCCTGTGTAATCTTTATTTTTAAGGTCATGGGCCATTTTCACACATGTTCGATGGAAGATTTGTTCCACTCACTCGTCCAGGTTTGAAGTGGAAGGTAGGCTTTTCACTATCAACCTAAAAATAGAAAACTGATGTTTTTAAAGTGAGAATAATTCATCTTTAATGACTGCTGGTGCTTGTGAGAATATAGTGATTATCTAGCTGTTTGTTATTGCATCATTTTGATGGCATTAAAAACCAGGATGTTGTCTTTTAATCTTGTCATGATTTCCTTGTTCTCTTTAACTGTTTGTTTGGGGAACACCAGCTGCCTCAGTGTGGCTGTGAGCAGATGCAGCCTTACTAGCAAAGCAGAAGGAGGTGTGGGGAGAAGTAAGTGAGGGCAGATGTTATGTTTGTCACCAGCATCTCTTACCTGAAAGTGCAAATACTCTTGAACTCCTGTGTACTATGAGATCTGTGTACGCATGCCTGCTTCCTGCAGATGTCATTCTGGGTGACACAGAGGAGAAATGAAATGTCTGTCTTGTCAATCTGTAGTGTGACTCCGAAGAGGCGGAATTCGTTAGGATTGCACTGATCATTTTAAGCCAGTGTTGTGCCTTAAAATGCATTTTGCAAGCTTTCTTCAGAATATATTGTACAGATGCAAAATATCAACTAGGAGCTAACTTTCCAGTTTGAGATTTTAGTTCGAGGCCAGGATATTTAATACAGTATTTAGTATTCAAACTTTCAGAAACTTTGAACAGAGTTTCAAGGGTTGTTTGCTGTGAATGAAATGTAGCGCAGTCCTTTCAGGCCTCTGTAAAATCAGCTGAGTAAACTTGTTAGTCTTCTGCGTAGCAGAATTGGTTATTTTGTCTTTTAACATTATAACTGTCTTACTGCTGTTAGTTAAAATACAAAAAGAGCAGCGCTCTGCTGAAGAGTGTGCTTCTGGACTCTGTAGACCAGGTGATTTTCTGTTTGCTTAGATCCAAACCATACCCAGGTGCCCTGCCAGGCAGTGCTGCTGGGTTAGGAGAAGGCTGTGACACTGCAGGAAAGATGCTTAAACTTTTTGTAAGGCAGCATTTAGGTGTGTTTTTTTCACAGCATGAAACTGCTTCTGTTGAAATGTTTGAGCACCTGATCATTTCCAATAAACTAGAAGTCATCATGAAGTCATATGGTCTTGTTCTGGAAGAAGATATGACCTTCATCAAGGAACAAATAGGAGGGCCTGTAGATGAAAACACTTGTGAGAAAATGGTGAGTCAGTGTACTGCTCCTGGGGTTATTCCAATAAATGTCTTTAATTTTACTGAAAGAGTATATAATTTTTGCTTCTGTTATGTTGTATTGCTTATTTTTAGCCCTGTGAAATTCTGAGAATCCTGGCACAAGAGATGCTAGAGAAGCATAGTGTTTTGTTTCTCACAGTGCTGGCAGGAGGCGGTAGCTTCACTATGTTAACGTGCTTACATCTTCCTGAGGAGCTCATACCTCAGAGACCAGATTAGAGGAAAGCTTAACAATGTTATTTGTATTTAGAGAACCTAATTCAGTCTAACTAGATTGGTAGAACTGAGTTTTTAATGGAGGCCTTAAATGACAAGGTTAGGATAACAGCCTGTTTACTGGGTGCCCTAAGGCAGTGGTGATGGGAGGTAGTGTTCTCAGGGGGCCGTACGAAGAAAATATGGAGATATTTTAGGGTAACAAGCTGGTAATGGGTAAAAAAAACCTGAGAACTGGCAGACATGAGGCAATGAGGAATGCAAGCGTGGCCCAGGTGCCAGAGCCACGTCAGCTTGGATGATGATAGCAAAATGCTTGGATTTATTGCAGTAACAAACATAGAGGCAGGGATAAGACTTGAAGAAATATGTTGCCTTAAGAGGCAAAGAAGATGAGATCGTAATTATTAATCCTTGCAACTCTGTGAAAGAATTAAGTCCTCTCTCCTCACAGCTCTTGTCATCTCTTCAAGGACACCCATTCAGCTGCTACCAGAATTAAGAACCTGTCAGTGGGAGATCTGTCATGACAATCTGGTCCTAATAAGAATTTGTATTTTGTCCCAAACAAATCACCCACAAACGTTAGCACTTAGCCATTATTTTCTGCTGTAGTAGTGTGTAGTTCCACCCTCTGTACTCCAGCAGTCTGATGACAAACATGGGGAGCTTAGCATAATAAAATTCAGTCTGAGATCTTACAGGAAAGGGATATTAATTTACAAAGCCTGCAAGTTGATTTTTACCCACTTGCGCTCATTTGCATACAAATCTTGCTGCCTTCCACTGCCATTGATCTTGTGCTAGGTTCTTACCCAATATCTGTTTTCCTTCTTTGGATTCTGTGCCTGTTTCCCAGCAGAATAATGGGAAAAGGAGTGTCATACATGAAATGTGGCAACCTTCTTGCCACCCTTCTGGTGTTAGGCTGCAGAATCTTCCACTGGCAGTCATTTGTACTTGAGTGGTGTTACCAGATAACAGGCTGCTCTGCTGATGAGGCACCTGTCCTGTGATGCTGTCATGTTGCGGCCTTCTGGTCCTGACACGAACAACCGGTTGTTTATTCACTGAACATAAGCAGCGTCCTGAGCATTGTCCCAGCAGCAGAGCTCTTTGTGATCAGCACAGGACATTTTTGTCTATGATGTGCTCTTTTCCCACTGCTTAAATGTGTTCCTTTTCTTATTCATATCAAATTTAATATTCCTGTAATGCAGATATCATGACGGCCAATGTTTTCTGCCTTCAGAATTTCAAGACCACTTTATGACATTTTTTTGTTTAGCTGAAGAATCATTGAATTTCCAAGAAAATAATGTTTATGTGCAACTTGTATCTTATTGTTTTGGTGTTGATTTCCTGTTTGCCTCATGGCTGAATTATCCTTGTGGGTTAGGAGTTTAAGTAGCTGGCTGTTTAAACAATTTCTGTTTAAAACATCTAAATAATTGTTTTAAAACTCCATTCTATAAAGTTGTATAGTTCATTGTGGAAGACGGCAAGGCAGTGAGATGTTTGTGGGTTATCTAATTCCCTGAGGATTAAATGATTCCAACCTTTTCCCCTCTCTGTTGCTATGCTTTTTTTTTTTTTTGGGGGGGGGGGAATTTCAAAGCTTCAGGCTTTGCTTTAGTCTAGTGAAAAATGAAATACTTTTGTACGTGGTTTTTATTCTTCCTGATATTCTGGGAAGTCAGCTGCTTACGCCCTGGTTCTGGATTTCTAGTGGCTGACAGATTCTGAAAGCTCTTTTATTGTCTTCATGTTCTTTGCTACCTCAGTGTTGGATGTTTATCACAGCCTAAATGAAAGTGTATTCCCACTGTCTTTAAAATATCGTTCTGACATTGCTTGCACGCTTTATTATTGTGTTGTGTTTTTTTTTTTCTTCTCGGCTCCCCCATTGTCAGTGGCCCTACCGTGGTCGACCAAAGGAGAAAAGTTTCCTATATGAGATAGTAGCTAACAAAAAAAATGGCATTGACGTTGACAAGTGGGATTATTTTGCAAGGTACAAATCTTACAGTTCTTGTTTTTATTGTGAATTCCTACTGCAAAAATGCTACTGTATTTATGTGTGGTCTCATTGCTAAACACTCTCTGTGGAATATTTTTAGGGACTGCCATCACCTAGGAATCCAGAATAATTTTGATTATAAGCGATTACTTAAATTCACTCGGGTCTGTGAAGTAAAAAACCAGAAGCATATTTGTACCCGTGACAAGGTAAGCAGTGTGTGTGAACTGAGGGGGTGCTCAGCCACAAAATGCGTGTGAGGTTTAGCAGCACACTGAGGACATACGGGGCGTGCATGGTACGGCTGCACTCTGCATTGCAAGGGGATTCTGGCGTTGCCTGCCAGATGCTTTTTTAGCGCAAGAGAGGAAGAAGGAGTTGCTGCTCTGAAAGCTGTTCTCAGAAGCAACTGGTTTAAGGAAGGGAGGGAGAGAGCAAGCTCCTCTTTGAAAGGGCTTGTGGCGGTTCCTTCTAGGGGAGACTCTGCAAACCCACCAGCTGCGCGTGATCCTGCTCAGGTCTTCTGAGCAAGGGGTGAATGTGGCTTTGGCAAGAGGCTGCTGAAGGAACAAAAGGTCTTCTTCTCTGCCCAGGCTGCCTGGGGTCACTGTCAGGTCTCTGCTCTCTCATGGCAGCCTGAGTCTCTTTCAAAATTTATAAGTTGTGAAAAATAATCATTCTGCTCTATGCTGCAAATGGAAGGAGACAACTCATTTGATTGCTGATTGTTCTAGTTTTCCAATTAAGACAATGTCCAAAGTAAAAGGTGATGGGTTTTTTTTTTTGATTCAGGAAGCTGGAAATTTGTATGATATGTTCCACACACGGAATTGCCTGCACCGCCGAGCATACCAGCATAAGATTGGCAACATCATTGAAATAATGCAAGTATTATACTTTCCTTTTCTTGCATTCCATTTATTTTTAAGTTCTTGAAACTATATCCATTTGGAATATTCCGATAATCAGTAAGGTGTGACATAGAATAAAAGCCACTCAGCTATGTATCCCAATTCTTGTGGCAAGGCTCAGTGCTTAGAGTATCGCAGAGGCTGTAATTAACAAGAAGAAGAGAGGACAACAACATCCTTCCACGTGAAATTCAGTTAAAGGAAAATTACTACAGCTCTGAAGAATCATGGGACCAAGGTGTGCTTATGCTGTTTAACTGCTGGCAGCTGAAGTCAAATCTTTATCTACAAGTTAGAGACCGCTTAGTTCAAACTGGCTGGTTAATAGACCAAGGTTACTAACAGAGTAGTGAGCTCAGCTGAGGCCCTACTTTGTGTTTATGTAATGCCACAGCAGGAATTGTTCAGGACCAACTCAGCTGGCTACCTGCATTTGTACTTTTTGATGTCCACAGAAGTTTCCCTATAGCATTATTCTTTTTACTTTCCTTGGAAAGCAGAAATACTAGTATCCCAAAATATTTTCTCATTAGGATCTTGGCTGCTGAGTAACCACCTGCTGAGTTTGGGAAAAAGGAACACAGAGGATTACACAGTACATGACTGCTTTCTTATCATAAACTTCAGCTCCTGGTTTAGTGATCCTCTAAAACTCAGACTAAAAATAAGGTTTGACGGTGCCTACTTGTGAGGAGTAAAACAGCCAAGAAAAGTAGTTCTTGGCTTACTGTAATTACAGCAGCCTATTCAAATGAGTGCAAGAGCTGGAAATGACAAAGAGGTACAGGGAACTCTGGAAGAACTTGATCTTAAGAACATCAGTTTTTCCTACCTGAAAATACCACATGTTCATGATGCTCTACCTTTACAACACTTTGTATTCTCTCAGTTAACTCCTGGAGTAGCGAGTCTGTAAAAGGACATGGTCGTCTGTGAGGCAGCCTCATTGCAGCTGAGTGACCGTGCCACTGTCTTGCAGGGTTCTGCAGTCATCTAAGCTGTGTTAAACTCAGTCTGAAGCAGAACAAAGTGGATGTGCTCATTCATTAAAAGAATATTAAGGTCTGATTTGAACCTATTTTCAGTAAATGGAAAGACTCTGAAATGTGCATCGACAGCATGGAGATAGGACATACTGCAGTGTAATCAGGGTCTGCTCTGTG
This sequence comes from Phalacrocorax carbo, assembly GCF_963921805.1. Taxonomy (NCBI): domain Eukaryota; kingdom Metazoa; phylum Chordata; class Aves; order Suliformes; family Phalacrocoracidae; genus Phalacrocorax; species Phalacrocorax carbo. Next base: position 17,079,849 of record NC_087526.1, on the reverse strand, counting down.
CCTGGGATGCAGTTTCTTCTATTGTCTTCTATTTGTAACGTACTAATGTGTTTCTTTTTTGACCCTTGAGGAATAAGATGTTTCAAAAACGATGCTATCCTTAAGTCTTAATTTTGTCACAAACTAGGATTACGGAAGCCTTTCAAAAAGCAGACAAATTTTTTAAAATAGAAGGCTCTGGAGGAAAACTGTACCAGATTTCTACAGCAATGGAGGACATGGAAGCCTACACTAAACTAACTGGTATGAGCTCTCAGATTTATTTTTTTTATTTTTTTTTAACTAAAAGAACATGATTATCTGTTAAAATGCTGTTTTTACAGCTGTTGGAACAGTGGGCCCTTGCCCAAAACTAGGACTCTTGAGTGCTGCTTTTGTGCACAGATGATGGGGCAGACCTGGCCTGTCCAAACTCCGTGCCCTCATACCTTTCTGGCAGAGCAAGACCTTCTAGTTTAAATTACTTTTATGTTGAGAGAGAGAGAAGCACCAACTTCTTATGTTCCACACGCATTCAAATTCAGATTATTGCAAGCAGTGCTGACAGGAGGTCCTGCCTGTGCCCTGAGTTTGTTGTCATAAGTGGGACGTAAGTCAGCTCTGAGTGATACTACCTCTAGCTACACCAGGTAGAGAAGTTTTGTATGTTTGTTGTAGTGTAAAAGTAACCCCAAGGCCGGTTTTAAAGGGCTCTGATTGGGTCTGACTTGGTTTGCTTGAGGCAACCTGCTTGCAAATATAACAGAAGAAAACAGAATATATGAGCAACTTAGTTTATTGGTGAAAGTTTCTGGCTGCTTGGATAAGAGATTGTGAGAATGGCTGTCATAGGGTAGGTACATGGAGCAGCAACCTACTTGAAGACATGCAGGGGAACTCCAGTGTGATTATGGAGTGAAGCAAATAAGCTGAGATGTGTGATATTTTCCTGCTTCTCAAGGTCTGGTTCAGTACTGTGAAGAGGAAACATGGAGAAATTACTGCATTTTTGTCTGCCCCTCCTGGTCCTCGCTGCGAAGCACACCAGCATTCCTCTGGTTGGAGTTCACTGCTGCGGTGTGCCCTTACCAGCTTCATGCAGCATAGGGGGTGGAGGCCAGCATGGCAAAGGCAGACCCTGCTGCAATGAGGGGTTTGTGGTTGGGTAACTGCAGGGCAGAGGATGCTGCAGACCGTGCTGAAGAGTGCTCCCAAGTACTGGCAGCTTTTGCAGCACCTGTGAGGTACAGCTCATGAGGACTCGCAAGGCATCTTTTCTGAGTGGCAAGGCAATTTTCCTGAGTTTCCATCACCAAGCCTTGGCTGGCCAACAGAGAGACTCAAGAACTTCTGTCTTTGGTCCATGGATAAGGTGACAGAGGCTGAGAGCAGTGTTGCAGAGGATCCCATGTGCCTTAACGTGTGCATGCTAAAGGCCTTCTGCTGGCGATCTTTCATCTGCCACAGCCACATTCAGCCTGACCATAGACCTGCATCGAGCTGGTGAGGGGGCTGCACAGAGTGCTAAGAGGAGGAGCTGCCTGGCCTCTCTGACACTGCATGCCTCTGCCCCAGGGGAGGAGAAGGGGCTGGCTTTGAGGGGCAGTAGCTATTGGAGAGCATGAATTGCAGTGTTGGGCCGTAGAAGACTGGGCAGAAAGGCAAGAACCAAGATTAAGTTCTTAATGGGCTAGGATCTGTTCCCTTGGGGCTGTCTGGTCTGTAAGATCAGCCATGCTAGCAAGTTAGCACCAGGGTCCTGTTGTAACTGCCTGCTGACCCGTGGTACCTTGTGAGGAGCACAGCTCAGGGCAAGGAGACCAGGGCTGTCCCCTGCCTCTTACAGTCTGCTGCAGCAAGGAGCCACTAGCCAGGGCTGTCCTGTTCAACAAGGAGAGTTGAACAGCAAGGAGAGTGATGCAAGGAATATGTCAACACGAGATGTAACAGTGGACTGTGAAGGATGAATATGTTCCCCTCCTCTTAAACCAAAGCACTTCCTTCCCTGCCTCCAGTGGTTGCAATTGGGGGGCTTCTGAGAGGACAATAGGCTCGTTTCCAGTAGCCCGTGATGAGTGATGCTTCTGTGAAACTGTCCAGTTGCCTCTTGGATCTTTGCAAATGATAAACCTCTGTGAGGCTCTGCAGCAGAAAGTTCCCTAGCTTTCTTCCATGATGGGTGAAGAATTTGTTGCCTCCTGATTTGACAGCAGTCCTAGTTTTAGTAAAGGATGAGACAGCAAACAATTCTTTGTCACTACTGCTTTTGCACAATGGATGTATTCATGGGCGGCTTACTTCCCCTGCGTTATCTCTTCTCTCAATCTGAAGAGTCCTAGTCTGTTGTTTCTCATGGAGAAGTTCCTGACTTTGATCAACCTTGTCCCTAAAAACAATGCTCAGTTAAAGGTGTTTTGGTACGTGGTTCAGGGCTTGCTTCTGGAGCGTGTTGGGAGCTTCTTAAGCCAGTTGCAGTCCTAGGCAGGGCGTTGCAGAGCTATGCTTACAGCACATGTCAAAGCTGCTGAGGTATTTCTGGCCAGGGGATGTGAATAGACATGGAGTGCAGCTGTGTTGGTTGTGACACGCAAGCAGCATCCTGACAGCAGAAGTCTGTTTAGGACAGCCGAAAAGAACCTTTCTACTCCAAAGCCACATCAAAAGAAACCTGTGTCTTGCTGTTCGTATTGATGGTGGGAAACACACTGCGTACTTCGCTGTGTTGTGGAGACGGGAGTGGGGACTTTGATGCTACCATCCAAAGCTTGAGAAATTCTGAAGGTTTAACAAAACGGCTTTGTTCTTTTGCAAGGTAGAGCACCCTTGTCCCTCAGCCACTTAGTGCTAGGGTTTAGGATATTCTGCTGAGCAAGACTGGCTAAATAAGAAGAGGAAGCAACTTCCAGTGAAATAATAAAACCTTTTGCAGGGGTGAGAGAGTTGAGCTAGTTTTTCTGTCAACAACTGTTATGGATATGATGATAATCAAGATGATATTGTAAGTGACTTCTCAGTTGTCAGACTTTGTATGTTCGGTCATTCTCTTTCTTGAACCAGCAGTTTTTCTTGTTGCTTTAACCTTTGTCTCTGTACATGCGTTCTGCTGTGACGCTGGATTGTGACATACTTATCAAATGTCAATGCAACTTTGGCAGATAATATCTACCTGGAAATTCTGCACTCAAGTTGTCCAGAACTGAAGGAGGCACGAGAAATTTTGCGTAAAATAGAACGACGTGAATTATACAAGTTTTTAGGAGAGACTAAACCTGGAACACTGAGGGAAATTGTAAAGGTAATGTCCATTGGTGCAAGATTCTGAATTCTGTCCCTGTAAAAATGTTCTCTAAGTTGCTGACCATCATTTTTTCTCTATCTCCGTGTGATTTTTGTTTTGTTTTTTTCTTCTTTTTTTGCGTTACTGCTATTCCAAAAATAGAGTCAAAAGTTCTCCCATCTTTATGTAGCTGAGCCATGAAACATATTATAGGAGATGGGCAAGAGTTTTATCTACAAACAGCCAGAAAACTGGCAAGAGGTAAAATTCAGTAGTTGATTATTGCAGAAATATTTTCAGAAGAAAACGTTTCTGAAAAATACAAAATTGCATAAAAAGTTGTTACAGTTCAGTGATGGAGAAGGTTATTACTATCATCTTGTGATCATTAAAATGTCAAAATAACAACGCGCACATTTGCTTTGAATTGTAATTGGTGTGCTTTGCTTTGAGAACAAAGGTCAAACTGAATAATAACTTCCGAATTGCTTGATATTAACTTCTATACTTAGGACGAGCATGCATGTGTCTTTTCCAGTGTTTGCTTTCAAAGCACTCATCAGACATCGGTTTAACCACTGTTGTATTATTTCAAAATAATGTTATATTAGAGCTGATGTGACTTCAGATGGCTTAGCTTTTCTTGTAATGTGCTATACCATGTTATCAAAACATCAGTTACTTATCCCTAACCTTCCAGTGTGATGCTTAAAATTTTTCGTGCCAGATTTCCGGAACTGGCTGACTGTATCTAGAAAGCCTTAATAAAATTAATTCAGCTCTTTAAAAGAGTAAGGTTAGAGAAGGACTACTAGATGTCTTACTGCTCTGTTCATCTTTCTGTTTGAAGAGAAGGTTTCCCTGTGTTCTTTGTCCAAGAAAAATTAGCATTAAAGAGATTCTGTATTTAAAAAGTAGGAGGACGTAGGAGGAAAGAAAGCATGAAATGGTTGTACATTGATTGTCAAGTTTCTGCCCTTCTGAGGAGGAGTTCAGGATAGATAGCTTAACAAATCAGGAGGCGGGCAGGAGAGTCAATTGCGTGAGTTCCGCCTTCAGTTTCTTTTAGAAGCTTGGTTAATGAAAAGAAAAACTCTCACTTTGAAAATCCAGCCAGAGGCATTGAGTCTCGGGGCATCCAGTGTGTTGTTTTGAAGGGAGACGGGATTACTGTTGGTGCCATAATTATATCCAGCCAGTGGTTTGCAGCTTCTGATGCTCAGCTGAGGGATTGGGGGAGAAGTCTTCCTCCTGTGGGGCAGGAGTTGCCTGTTGCAGGGGTGTTGGAGGGTCAGTGTCCTCTGAAGTGCTGGAGGTGAGCAGTGCTACCCAAGACATAGCTGTGTCTGTTCTGCTCCTTAAGAGACTGCAATGCCGTTATGTTTAGCATCATAGGATGGTTTGGGTGGGAGGGGACCTTTAAAGGTCATCTAGTCCAACCCCCCTGCAGTGAGCAGGGACATCCTCAACTAGATCAGGTTGCTCAGAGCCCCGTCCAGTTTTGTGATCATTAAGCTGGCCGGAGCCAGGGGAACATCCCAAATACAGTTCTTCAGTGTAAAGCTAAGTTTCCAGTTAATGCTAACTGGAAGAGGTAACTTCAAAAAAAAAAAAAAAGGCAAGCAAACAACAACAAAGAAAAGGAGAAAGTGAGCATACATACATTCTGGTACAGAACAGAAGTAGAATAGCTTATAAACAGGCTGTCTCCTGCCAGTTGCCTCCTGGCAATTCTTTCCTCTAGGTTTGCTCTCAGTCTAAAGCTTTCCTTGGCTTCCTGAGTCACAACAAACCTCACATATGCCTCAGCCTGACAATGTGTGTGATTCCCTGCTCTTCATAGCAGTCTCCCCATCTTTGCAATGGACAAATAGCAGCAAAAAAAAAAATTGCTGCTAGTTGAATTCCTTCCCTTCTGGACCTGTCTCCTGGATGCTCTGTGCTGCACTCAGAGCTTTTCTCCCACGAGTCTCAGTTGCTCTCAGGAAATCTTGCTTCATCAAATCTTGCACCTTCCCCAGAACGCTGCAGCCCTGGGCAGAGGTGAACAGGCAGCCTCTTCTCCCCTGCCCAGCCACAGCCTTTTAATGAGAACTTACCCATTGCCATGAACAACTACTCACCATCCCACCATGCTCCTCTGCTTGGCTTTAGCCTGGCTATCAGCAGGAAATGTTCTCTCGGGTCCAAGACTAGACAAGTCCCCCTTGTGGGTTTCAGCTTTTGAAGCAGGTCACCATCCCCTCCAAAGTTTGCCTAGCAGCTCCCTGCCTTTTTTGTGTGTGGTTTTTTTTTTTTAGTGATCAATGACATTACTGATCTTGTCTGTCTCTTGGGGGTTTTTTTAATATGTTTCAGTGTATCGGTATAAAAGCTTCGTTAGAGGGTGAGATCCTGCAGCCCTTCATTTAAAAAAAAAAAAGTTCAGTAAGAACTTTTAGTATTCAGCTTTGGGGAATTTCATTGCAAAACATTTGTATTAGTTAAACAATTGGTCGAAGGTACTTATTTTGCTTTCGTGGAGACTTCAACATCCTGGATGGACTGGATGTGCTCCCTTTCCCTTCCTTTCCACCCCTCTCTCCCTCCTTCCTGTCATCAGGTGTAAAACTGTTCCTCCACAGGCTAGCGGTATTTGGGTCTTCTCAATTACATAAGCTTGTTTGTTTCTAAAAATTGGTAGAAAACTTAGGGCTAAGGTATACAAGGATTCAAACCACCAGATCGCTGCAAGAAGAGTCTGTCGAGCTATGAAGCCATGAAAGCTTTAGTTTAGTGACATGTTCTGTCATATGTTTGGTTGCTGTCTTCTAGACCTGATAGTGCATAAATGTAATCTGAGTTGCTGTCTTTTTTCAGAATAATAGCCTGGCAGAAAGCATTGCTGATGCCAAGCCAGAAAAGGATCCTCCAGATGTGGAATTGAAGGCTGAAGACTTCATAGTTGATGTAAATATCTCTCAGAGCAGGTTCAGAGTGAAAACTTCTCAATCTCACAGGGCCTTGTATACCATAGTGCAAATGGGAGATATGTTTCAATAACATTTGAAAAAACAAAACCACAGGGTTGCCTCATCAATGCTGTCCTAGCTGTTCAGCTCAAGGCTCTGAGGGCAACAAGCTTTCCCCTTAGGAGGTTTGCTGTGGTTGGGAGGGCCTGGGGATAGAGGCTTTAGGTGGCTTCACTGGGCTGTCGTTTGAGCACTTCTGTTCCCAGTGACAAATGTGTTCTCCCGTGACTGTACTTACTCTGAAAAGGAGTGACAGGGAAACCTTTGAGTTGTAGCACATGGGTGTTAAAGCCAGCAGTCTAGGAACCGCTGCTGCGGGTTATGAAGTCAAGTAAACTGCGGTCCGCAGTGAGAGGGTAACGGCACAGTGACTTCCATGCATAGTGACTTCTAGTATTGCACGCCTGATGCATGGCAGTCGCTCCTGGGTTTTGACTTCTGTGTAAAGCACCTTGCTGCCACAGCTCAGCCTCCGGCCAGCACTGGTGGGAAGGAGCCAGCCTGAGACGGAGGAGAGAGCTTGAGCAGTCTGCAAGTATCAAACAGCTTCATCTCTCTTCTTGGTTAGTTCTGGGAAGAGCTAACAAATGGCTTCCCATAGAGTGCACCAAAATCACTTCTAAACCTCCCTTGCATTGAAGATGCACTTCAGGCTGGGTAAAATTGTAGCAGTTTACTTAGCTTTAAAGTAGTTGACTGTGCTTTCCTTGTCCCACAAATTGAAGTTGTGGGGAGGTGGGCTCCCCCCTGCTGACCACAGAACTGTTGGTGTACCAAGTAGATGTAAGTTATGTTGTCTAAACCTCATGTTTAAAATTGTAAGCTCTACTGCTGCGTCCCTCCGTAGGTGGTTGTGTGTTTCAGGGAGGCACAGGCTGGCAAGGGGCTGGCATGGTTCCAGCGTTTGAAACAAGCGTTTCGGAGTGCGACTGGGAGCTGGTTGGTGTAAATGCCAATATCCACCTGGCAGCCTCAGAGCGAAAGGTGGTTGAAGAAAAGATGAAATGCAAATACCGGATTTTTTTTTAATTAAGTGTAATCATTTGCAAATTACTGTTCTATTTGATCAGTGTCACGTACGTAAGTATAGTGTGTATCCTTCTGTATTTATTGTGAGAAGACTAAAGACAAGCATTAACAAATCCCATTTTCTTCATTTTACATGCAAGGTTATCGATATGGATTATGGAATGAAAGAACAGAATCCCATCGATAATGTTCTCTTCTATTGCAAGGCTGATCCTTCTAAGGCGGTCAGGATCAGTAAAGAACAGGTAGTCTTTTATTTTCCTCAACTGGCTTCTGAAAGGCATCTTCTTCACAGCTTGCGATGGAAGTGATTACAGCCCTTCATGTAGTTCTTGCAGGAGTGTGGAGAGGTGGTGGAATCTGTGTCCTTGCGGGCCTTCAGTGTGTGTTGTACTATGACAATCAGGAATCCTGACAGCCTTTGCATATGAACGGTGTTTAACTTGAATACACTGGGAGGCTTAGAAAAATACAATTGATCTGGATAAAGGTCATGCATTGTAGTGTTATGTTTTTTACATATTTCTGTTTGTATTCAGATGAAAAAAATTCAAGTTCAATGGACTCTAAATTCCAAGAAATACTAAAGCTCGTTTCTTTTTTATTCCAAAGGTTTCAAAGTTGTTGCCCATGACATTTGCAGAGCAGATTATCCGGGTTTATTGCAGAAGTCAGGATCCAGAGATTGTTTCAGCTGCAAAACAGTATTTTATCCAGTGGTGTATAGAGAAGGATTTCACCAAACCAGAGGTAACAAATTAACTACTTAGTTTTCTTGTTCGTAGAGCTCTTCACCTTTGTCCATAAGGTTGCTCTTCCATTAACAGTCTTGGCATTCAGGCACTCCTCACTAACCTAGCTTCTGGTTTTATTGTTTCTCGCATCTGGATCTGCTTTGGTTTCACTGAAATAGTGATGGATTTGCATTGATTTAACCGACATGATTTGAGAAGTGATGTTTTTATAGCAAAGTTAGTATCCACACAGACACTTACTAGTTCATAGGTGCAAGTTTTCCCATACAAAGGCTTAAAACAGCACTGGGAGATTGAGATCTAGGGAAGAGGTCAGGTCAGTTCTTCTATTGCTTTCCCTCTTTTCCTTCCTTATTCACTAGCTGTTAAACTCACTCCTCCCCCAGGAGGTTCACAGTTGGTCTGTTTGCTCTGAGTTAGAGTGGAAAATATCTGCAGGAACACGATTGCAAACCTCTGCAATCTGGACAGCTAGTCTGTAGGCTGATTTGCCTGCAAGACCTTTTCTGGTCTCTGTGTTTCCCTTTCTGTCAACTCTCGGAATATACATGTTTCCAGCTGTGAGGAAGGAAGAAGGTAATAAAAGACAGTTCATCTGATGTCTTGTTTTTTGTTGGGAACTGTGTCAGAGGTGCCCTGGCAAGTAAAGTGGAGACTCTAAAGCAGACCCTGAATCCAAGCATCTTGCTTTGCATTCCTCCTGCCAAAGGTGAAGAAGCCTGTAACAGTCGTGGCTGTAAACAGGTGATGTGTGATACAGCATCCCCGTCACTCCCCTCTTGCAGGAAGGTGGCCACCTTAATCTAAAAAAAATTACTATGTGCTCATACTTCCAATATATCCATTGTTGTAAGGAAGCAGTTATAGTTGTATCAGGTAAGTTTTCTCAGCAGAAAATGCTAATAGAGCCACTCCATTGCGTGCATGAGTGGTGAAGTTTCTAGGCTGGAAGTGTCAGTAGGTTTGGTAGATGTGCTGGCAAATGTGCCGTTACATTTATCCCGTAACGGTTGGCTTTCACTTTTGTTTGTCTGGCAGTCATACCGGGGAAAGGAGTAGCTTTCTTCAGTTCCATGCACTTTTTCAGATATTTTCCTGATAGTGGAAAACCCTCAAAGTAAAATAAATGCTTATATTAATGAAGTTGCTTATGAAATGCAATGCGAACAGTTCATTCTGTGAAGCATGTATTTTGTTTTTTCCCTTTTCATCAGGTATGTTAATATCCGTGACTTTGCATCTCATTTGCTAGAGACGCCTGCAAGTCTCATTTGGGGAAAGAGCTACATGCTCTGAAATTAAAGACCAAGTAGGTGAGGGTTCTTATGTGCTGGGCCTACAGCTATAGGCACAAACAACTTGTTTTAAGGCTCATTCTTATGTCATACTTCCAGCATTGTCTTTTGAGAGCAGTTAATTTCCAAAGGGCTTTTTACAAATGGATCAGGCAACAAGCTTTCTTGTATGGTTGTATCCTATAAGCACATTCCTCTAGTTTGGGCACATCCATCTTGCAGGCCCTGACACATTGCAGACCATGGCAACATGCGTCTCGCCAGCTTCTCTCTAAGCTTAGGGAGCGTATTGCTCTCTTGGCTGTGTTTGTGGTGCCCGAGCACTAGATTAACATACGTATCTGACAACGATGAGCGCTGCTGCTTTAGAGACCGTACAGTAACTGTACCAACGTTACATACTTTAAGACGGTGAAAGGCACATCCAGGCACCTGCAGCTGGTAGATTGCAAGAATTTTAAATGAGATGCTGTGGCAAATTTAGGGAGAACACTTAGAATAATATTTTCAGTTCATATACAGATGCCCAAACTACAAGCTGCTAATCTTCCTGGATTTGCTAGTAATAGTTTAGAAAGAGGTGAACTGCCAACAGTGAAGGCTTTCCGGGTATGCAGGGGATTTTTTTTGTCTCCCCACCAGATGCTACTACCACTGACTACAGCAGTTGCTGTCTCTGGGATGTGCACTCTTCAATGTTTGTTGATTTACAGTGCTTCTAGGATCTCAGATTAATTTTTTTCTTTGAAGTCTGATACTGAGCTGCTTTTCCCCGCTTTAGGATAGAAAGTAAAAATGAATGTTTTCTGACTTTTAATAATAGGATAGCGATGTGGTTGCCCCTCATCTAACTCCAGTGAAGTGGAATAAAATGGAAGATGACGAACACAGGACTGCTTCAGAACCCAGTTGCAAACATAGGCTTCCTTTTGATAAGTAACAGTTTTCCTTTTGGCATGATTCAGTCTGCTTCTTCAGAAGATGAGTAAACCTGAGCAGCAACTCTTCTAAAAGCCAGTTGGATAGACTGTAAGAGTCTATGGAACAATGCAGAAATGCATTTTACAATGCAGTATGTTTCAATGTACTTAACAAAGTACATAAACAAAGTGCATATTCCCAATGGACCTTTAAAAAATTAACAGCCTATTACAGCAGAGCAAACACAATTCTCATTTTTGAATGTATTGGCACTATGTAGCAAGAGTAACTTTAAAAATTGCAATGCATCCTTATTACAAGAGATGCTGAAGACATGTTACTGTTCTTTCTAGTCCTGATACCTTCTTAAGATGATTGTGGTATTGCATGAGCTAGCAGGAAAATTTCCGGCTCAGGTTTTTGGTGGGGTGGTTTGTTTTGGTTTGTTTGGTTTCATTGGGTTTTTTGTGTTGGTTTTGTACTGTTTTGTTTTGTTTTCCCCCCAGTACCTGTGGAAGAGAGGAGTATGTATGCTTCTGAAAATACAGCGAGGTAACAGAGCTCTGAAATAACCAGAGGTAGCATCTTCAAGAATAGCAAAACTGATTTCTTTTCAAGCAAATAAAAAGAGGGTAGAGGGGAATCTTCCTAATAACCAAAGATTATTCAAAAGTATTCAAAAAGCTGCTGCTGATTATGATGATGATGATGAAGATGCAAACTTCTTGCTGGACTTGTGACCACAATTCTTATTGAAGTAACAATTCATTGCAGTGACATGCAGCCTTTTGTTGTTGTATAGCATATTTGAAAAATTGAATGTTATATTTCTGCTGTTACACTGAACTGCAAAACTGTTCAAAACGTCCATCGTTTGAGTGCTGGCAGGGAAGCAGAGCTACCCAAATGCTTGTCGAGGCAGGTGGGTGTGCGCACAGGTCTTGGCACGGTTGGTGAGTCCCAGAAGGATGCTGCTCTGCTCTTCCTTGCACCAGGTGCACCTTGTTTCTGCATTACACTGTACCAGGTAGACAGGAATTCAGGAATTCTTCCATTCTTGTGTCCCTTCCCTGTTTCTCCTGCATCTCCAATTGCTGTTCTGGTGTAATTTTTCTCTGCCTTGTAGAACTCTAAGGGTTCTTACATTTTTCCCTTACTGGCAGTACTAATGTGAGTGTTGCTCAATGTCTGTCCAGTTGAAAAAGTGAATGAGGAAGACCACCTTCCTCTCATCTTTTACTCAGGTCTAAGAGGAAGGCTGCTTTCATTAAATAAAATATAAAAACTTGAAAAAAAACCACCCTGAAAACTAAAAATGCAAAGCAAAATGTTCAGTAATGCTTGGAAATTGGAACACGCTTTGGATTTTTATTTCTGAAATGGGGAAAGAAAAGTTCAGCATCCGGTTTTGACAGCCAAGCAGGGGTAACTAGGTTAGTTTCTGGAAACTAATGCAGTGGGAAATCACTGTCAGAGAAGCGCAGAACTCTCTTCGTATCCTTTGCCCTTTTTATCATGGGAACTGAGAGCTGTAAGGCAGAGGCACAGAGAATGAGTATTCACGTACTTAACTCGGATTTCATTTGTTGAAATAAGCGGAAGACATTTTGCACTCTGCTGCTTTCCTTATGTACCTGTGCTCATATGTCTGAAGGTGATGGGGCGTGACCCCTGCTGTTGATATCTTTAATGGTATTTCAGATCTGCAGGCGTACCAGATAACTACTAGAATGGGTTGTGACCTCTTAAAGGCTTGTAAAGAGCTTATCATGCTTCAAGAAGCAACATCATAGAGTGAAGGCATTTGTCTCCTTTATCTGCCTAAAATCAAGTATTGTTCAGAATAATGTAATTTTGTTATTGTTGCCTGAGTTTGTTTTGAATTTGTTATAAAAGGTGCACTTTATACTTGGGAAATATATTTTGCTTATGCTTAAGCAAAAATTTGTACTTAATGTTAAATTCTGAGACAGTGTGTTTGTTTTTCTGAAACATATGATTCTGAGCCTCTGGACTAAGAATAAATTTATAAACACTGATTTCACTGTTCTTTAAAGGAATTGCAGTGTGTGAACTCTATTGAAAACAGTCTTACTGCTCAGTTCTAAACAGCAAATGTATTTCCAAAGGACAAAGACTACTCTGTGGAAGTGCTCAAGCTGGAAGATATGGAGGTGGTTTCTTAATTTATGTTTACTCAAGTGCAGTGTGAATAGTAAGTGCAGCAGAGCCAGTTCAGCTGTAGAGAACCATGGGGCCAGGGATGGGGAAGGAAGCTCACAGAGTTTGTGCCAAGACGGAGGATCCAACCTCTCCTGCCTTGAGATGAAACTGCAGCCACGTGGCCATTGCCATGCCTGGGCAGAGTGGGCAGACCTGACTTCAGCGTCCAAACAGGAGCCAGGTTGGCTTTAGGTGCTGCTCCAGCGATTGTGGAGGGGAAAAAGTAAAAGTGAAGTCATGCTTGACCAGCCTGATCACCACCTAGGATTAAATGACTGGCCTGGTAGCTGAGGGGAGAGCAGTGGATATTGTCTACCTCAACAAGCTGTTGAAGTATGGTCTGGCTGTGCAGACAGTGGGGTGGACTGAAAGCTGGCTGAAGGGCTGGGCCTGGAGGGTGGTTAATCAGTGGCACAAAGTCTCATTGGAGGTCAGTAACTTGTGGTGTACCCCAGGGGTTGATACTAGGTCCAGTCCCAGTAGTCTTCATTATTGCTCTGGATGATGGGACAGGGTCCACCCTCAACAAGTTTGCAGGTGACACCAAACGGGGAGGACTGGCTGATATGCCAGAGGATCGTGCTGGCGTCCAGAGGGACATTGCCAGGCTGGAGAAATGGGCTGGCAGGAACCTCATGAAGTTCAACGAGGGGAATTACAAAGTCCTGCCCCTGGGGAGGGTGAGCCTCATTCACCAGCGTGTGCTGGGGGCCACCCACCTGGGAAGCGGCTTGGCAGAAGAGGATCTAGGTGTTCTGGTGGGCACGTGAGTTGATCATGAGCTAACAGTGTGCTCTTGCAGCAATGTATGTCAATGGTGCCCTGGGCTGCCTTAGGCAAAGTATTGCCAGCAGGTAGAGGATCCTTCTCCTCTGCTCTGCCCTGCTGAGGCCACTCCTGGAGTGCTGGGTCCAGTGCTGGGCTCCCCAGTACAAGACAGACAGGGACATACTGGAGAGAGTCCAGCAAAGGGCGGTGAAGGCGACGAAGGGACTGGTGTGTCTCTGCTGTGAGGAGAGGCTGAGAGAGCTGGGACTGCTCAGCCTGGAGCAGAGCAGGCTCCGGGGACCTCATCGGTGCATGTAAGTACCTGGAGGGAGGGTGCAGAGGGGACGGAGCCAGGCTCTTCTCGGTGGTGCCCAGGGACAGGACCAGAGGCCGTGGGCACAAACTGACACACAGGAGGGTCCCTCCGAACATCAGGAAACACTTTTCTACTCTCCTGGGGAGGTAATGGGGTCTCCATCCATGGAGATACTCAAAAGCTGCCCTGGTGGAGCAGGGGGCTGAACAAGGTGACCACCAGCAGTGCCTCCGACCTCAGCCAGCCTGCGATCCTACACCAGCGCTGCTGGCAGAAATGTGAAATGGGCCTGAAGGCACAGGGTGTGTGTTGGCGAGAGGTGGGGCGGTGCTGAGAGGCCTGTGAAGAGGAACAGTTCCTGGTGCCTCCCTGCTTGGGCAAGCTTTATTGGAGCCTTTCCCAGTCTGTTTAACAACGGCTTGTGCCTTCAATGCCTTCTCTGCTGCCGCCACCGTTTGCTGCAGCAACAGCTTCAACGGGGCGAGGAAGAGGTTCCTCCCCCTCTCCCTAGGCTGAAGGTGGGGGCCAACCCCGGGCCATGGGGGGGGCTCTTGCTAATTTGGTGGCCCTGCTGCGTGCCCCCAGCTATGCTCGCAGGCTGTGTTGGCAGCAGCATGTGTGGCACCTCAACCGGCGGCCTTGGTGAGGAGGACATGTGGGCACACGTGGTGCGTCGCCGTCGCCGGGGGACGGTGCTGCGCAGCCGGCGTCAGCAGGGCGTGTTGGGCGGCACCAGCGCGCAGGAGGGTTGGGCACCCCGGCGGCCGCGGTGGGCTCCCGGCACGCGCTGCGGGGAGTGCCCAGGAGCCCCGTGGGAGGGTACGGCGAGGGGGAGCTGCTCTCCTAAGGCACCTCGTCAGAGGAGCTGTAAACGGCAGCACCACAAGCCAACCCTCAGGGTCACAGGATGAGGTAGGTGATGAGGGCAGACCCCGCTGGCAGCACTCCTTGGGAAGGGTACAGAGAGCAGGGGAATGTTAATTTTTTTTCAGCTGGGACAACATGGAAAGGGAGGGAGACAAACTTGCACAGTCCCACTTAATGATGGGCTTTCAAGAAGCTACAGGTGACTGGTCCTTTGCAGCTGGTTGGAGTATAACCCTGCGGGCCCGGGAAGTTGGAGGGGGTCGGTGGGACTCTGCAAGTGGAGCAGGAGGGAGGAATGAAGAGGGGGTAGGCAGAAAAGGGGTGTAAAAGGGATGCATGTGAAACTGGGCCGCTCAGTGCGTTGCCTGCCTGAGTCCTGCACCTGATGTGTCTTACCTTCTGTCTGTCCTGTTGTCTCTTAAATCCCTTCTTAACTATTTCTCTGTTAATCTCACGTAGCCTGTGGTGATGTGTGCTGCAAGGACTAGGTGCCAGCTGCTGGAGAGACCAGCACAGGTGCGTTTGGGGCCAGCAACCGGAGTCAGACTGGGGCTGTAGGCACGCCTGGCCCGTGGTGTTGGCTGCTGGAGCTGGTGCAAGTCCTAGTGCCAGCCGCTGAGGCGGCGAGTGGCTGTGTTGTCCCCAAACCGCGTGTCTGTGAGGGAGGTGTGCGTCATTCGCAGGCAAACCTTAAGCTGGATCATCTAGCACATATGGGACTGCGGTGGGAGGAGGAAGGCCAGGATGTGGGCAGGGGGCTGGGCGGATTGGGGCAGCCATGTCCCTTGGGTAGATGCTGGGTGGGAGGGTCCTGGGCTGGAGCGGCTGGGGGACGCTCCCCTGGCCCAGCAGTGCTGTGCTGGGTGCGGTGTCCGGGACAATGGCTGCCTTGGAGAGGAGAGTGGGCAGGGAGGTTTGGGCAGGAGGGGACATCTTCTGGGAGGGAGGCAAGTGGGCAAGGGGGAGGCAGTAGGAGAGGGTCAGCTCGTGCAATGGAGGGTCATCTCTGGGGCTGCTCACCAGCTCAGTACCTCACTTTGGAAAGGGGATGAGTGTCCGATGAAATGAGAGAAAAGCCAGCCGTGGGTGACAGAATCAGCAGGAAAATGGCTGGCGAGGTTGCACACACCCAACCCACCCTACACATACCTGTGCTGAAAGTAACAGCCTGGGGCTTGGTGGGATCCAGCCTTCACAAAATTGCAGGTTTAGGATAGGAGCTGAGAGCGGATGAGGACATGGGGTGATGCTCCAGCTCAGTGCCCAGCCATGATCCCAAAAATCAATAAACCAAAAGTGGCCAAACCAGGCAAGCATTTGTCCTCCTGTGGAAACCCCTGGGCCACCCCTGCCTTGAATCCCACCTGTGGGGCTGGTCCTTCTGCTTGGACAGGGATGGTGGGATGGTGGAGGAGGAAGAGAACTGGCCTGGTGTCCAGGAAGGAGAGGCCAGGCCATGTCAGCCAGGCAAGAGGCAGCAGGTTGTGGAGCCATGGGTGGGACGGGGCCTGAGGAGAGCTGTTGTTGTCCCCTCTCCATTAGGATCAGGTCAGGGCAGGATGCCCAGCGTGGCCCGGACACTGCCAAGGAGGAAGTCCTGGCCCTCAGGAGGTGACGGGGGGGACAGAGTGTGGACTCTACCAGAGGGGGGATGGGTCCCTGCAGCCCCCCAGAGCAGTGCCCTGGGCTGACCCCCTGAGCTTGCTGTGGGCACACAGCCTTGGGCTGGGACGGGGCCCAGCCCCTGCTCTCGCGCCTCCTGGCCTGCTCCCCACTGCTTGCTTTGCTCAACTTCACGGCGCCATTTGTTGCTTCCACGGCAAGGACAAGGCTGGGAGCACGGCTCTGCCTGTTTATTGATGAGAAGCCACCATATTGCCTGCCAGCCCTGGCAGCACCATCCCCAGGGGCCACGGCTGGAGGGACAGAGGTTGCCTGGGCTTGCTCCGTCTTGCCAGCATCATCCTCCTCTCCAAGCTTGCTCCTCCATCTGGGGACCTGGGGCTGCTCGGCCCTGCCACACACCCTCCTCCTGGGGCGGCTCTGCATCATCCCAGCCAGGCAGGGTGCTTGGTGCCGTGGTGGGGGTCGGTCCTGCAGGGACCCCAGCATGGTGGCAGCAGCACTGCGGGGAGGCTGAGATCCCACTGCAGCCTGTTGCCATCACTCTGCCCCTATCACATTGCCCCCACTGACTGTTGGCACATGAAACGGGAACATTGGTGGTGACAGAGTGGAAGGAGGCAGGGGCAAGGCTGTGCACTGACCCAGCAGGCTCAGCAGGTGCTGGCAGGGAACAGCTGTTGAACATGGCATTGCTCTCAAAGCATCCCCTCGCTGCCACATTTGTCCCCATGTGTGGGCGGTGGGGTCAGGCCAGGCCCCACAGTTCCAGGTCCTGGATGCAGAACTCTTCCCGGTGTGAGAGGGTCTCGTTGCCGAAGGTCTCACAGGGGTGGCTGCCCCCATGGTGTAGGTCTCCATCCAGCCACAGCCCAAATCTGCCACTGGGAATGTGCCAACAGCACGGTCAGCTGAGGGTTCCCTCTCCTACCTTCTTCATGCCTGGAGACCTCCCCAGCCCCGCTCCCAGCTGTCCTCCTGCTGAGGATGCTGGGCATATGGGATGGGCGAAACAGGGCTGAGACAGGACAAGCAGCCAAGCTGGGGGCTGCTGCCTGACCTGCAGGCAGGCCTGCTGGCAGCACGGTCAGGGGAATGAAAGGGTAAGTGCTGCTGGTCAATGTCCACCAGTGTTTTAGGGTTCAAACCACTGCCATGTGCCTGGACTTGGCTCTGCAGGGCAGCCTGGTCTCAGATTGTGGCGCCAACAGCCACTGGGGCTGGGGACCCTGTGGGCTGCCAGCGCTGCTCCTACCTGCCCCCACCGACCATCAGCAGGTCCACATCCCCTTTCAGGAAGAAGTTGTTCCTGCCTGTCCACCTGAACACCTGTGTGGGGATAGCAGTCAGCCAGGCCTGTGGGCTGGGGCACAGCATCCCCATCCTGCAAGGGGCAGCTGGGGGCTGCCAAGGAAAGCTGGTTCTGCTCGTCCCTGCTGCGTCCTGCTTCTCCAGAGGAAGACCTGGCCGAGCCTGCGGGCACACTCCTGGTGCTGTCCCGTCCCTGCCAGCAGCCCTGCAGGCCCCCCTGGGGGATGGGTGCCACCCACTGATGCCACCAGCCCCATCACACACACAGACCTCCCTGCTGGTGCAGACAGACATGGCTGAGCTGTCTCCACATCCTGCTGGTGCTGGGCTGACACTGCCCTGGCATGCAGCAGGTACGCAGTGACACCTGGATGGGCAGGGTCCTCTTCCCTGAGCCCCCGTCCCTGCGCAGCTGGCTGTGATTTGCCTTAGCCCCCAGCCCTGGATGAACCTGGCGGGGGCTACAGCTGTCAAGGTCCCCTGGCTGCTTCACCCACACCCAGCCAAGTGCAGTCATGTCACCCCAGAAGACCCCTCCCCAGTACCTGGGGGACCCCCGGGCATGGCCAGGTCCCAGCAGCATCGCCAGCCCCCCACAGCCCAGAGTGCCCCACAGCTGGCAGCCTGCAGACCCACCTTCAGCTCGGGGGAAAAGGAGAAGAGGAAAGTCTCCCCTGTTCCGTAGAAGCCATTGCTGCAGCGAATGGGGGTGGCAGAGAAGGCACCGAAGGCCTGGATGGAACAGATTGGGGGAGTCCCATGCCATGGGGCTTGGTGGGGCTCCCCAGTGCCAGGACACATCCCCATCCTGCTGGCAGCAGTGAGGCTGTGGCCAGGCGCCGGGAGATGCCAGGTTCACACCTGCAGCACCATGGGGCAGTTGGGCTGGGGAGGGCCCGGCCATACCTGTGCCTCCGTGTCCCTGATGAGCAGCAGGGCAGGGCAACCTGGCTGGTTCCCACACCGGTACAGGGTCCGCAAGCTGAAGCCATCCCGGCCAGTGCAGTAGAGCAGGTGCCAGGGCTGCTGCATCAGTCGGGGGGGCAGGTGGGAGCCCAGCTGGGGCAGAGCAGGCTCAGCTAGGGCTGGCATGCTGCTGTTGAACATCCCCAGCCCTGAGCACTCTCCCAAGACATTGCCCCAAACTCCCTCCTTCCAAGCGTCTTCCTGAGAGGTCTCCCCAAGCACACACCCCCACCGCCCCCCCCCCAAGCAGCCTCTCAAGAGACCTCCTCCCACCTGAACATCCTCCTGAACTGTGGCCCCAAGCATCTTTCCCCTAAGCGTGCTCCCAATGGGGTCTTCTCAAGCTCTTGGCCCACCCAGCAGCCTCCCAGAAAACTTCCCCGAAGCATCCTCATCCTGAGCACCCTTCTGAGATGTGTCCCTGAGCATCCTCCCCTTGGCACCCCCCACACAAGAGACACTGCTGAGGTAGGTGTCCCCAGGGACATCTGGCCTCACGCCGGACCAGTTCTTGGCAGGACAGTGGCCATAGCTGCACAGCGTGGGCGAGGGGAGTGGGAGAGTGGAGGATCCCCATGCTGGCAGTAGCATCCTTTACCTCCTGGATCTCCCTGTCCTGCAGGACACTGCTTGGCATGCTGAGCACCAGCTTGCACGGCTCCTCCAGGTCTGGGACCGCTGCTGGGGCTCCCTCCCAGCCCGGCTGCCCCTCGCCGGCCGGCTCCCTGCATACCATGGGCTGCTCCTCATCCTTGTCGGGCTGGGGGAGGTAAAGGTGAGCATCTCTGAGGGTCCTGAGGGAGCAGCGCCCCGAGACTCAGCCTGCATGAGGTGTTTCCCGTGCTGTGTCCAGGGACTGGGTAAAGGGGCCCAAAGGACGCAGGGATAGGCACTGGTCTGAGCCGCCAGCCCAGTTCCTGGCTGGGGACTGCTCCTGACAGCCCTGCTGTGCTATGCCATGTCATGCCATGCCGTGCTGTGCCCGGGCACCCTGCCAGGTCATGCCACGACTGCACACAGAAGTTCAAGGCTGTGGAGCCACCCAAGGAAGAAGAGGAGGAGGAAGAGGAAGACAAGGCAGGGGAGGCTTCTACATGTAGCATACGGGGGGGACGGTCAGGGATGTACCTTAGTCCTGGTGGCAGCTGGTGACAAGTGTCTCAGCTGCCCACATGCTCAAGGCGGCTATGGGTGCAGCCCCTGCCCATGGGTGGGTGGGCAGCCGGTCCCTGGTGCTTGTGGGGGATGGACAGAAATCACCCCAAAGGGACAAAGGGGAGATGTGCAGGCAACCCCAGGCACAGGAGATCTTCTGAGCCCAGGGTGCTTGGACCCTTGGGAAGCAGAGGGGCTGAAAAGACGACAGGGCCTGAGTGTCCCGTCCCATCCCCGTCCCGTCCCCCCCCCCCCAGCCCCTGGCCATATGGGCAGCACAGCTGGTGCCTCCTGTCACTGCCCTGCAGGTCATTCCCGGTGCCCACACGGCCACATGGGATCCCACCACACTGAACCTACCAGGAGGTGGTAGCGGGCACGGAGCCCCCTCATCATGGGCATGCAGGGGGTGCTGGGAGCCACACTGCCGGTGAGCCTTCAACACTGCCCCGGGTTAATGTTCACCTGTGCTGGCCACTCCCTGGCCAACTCATGCGTGACACAGGTGGGTGAGGCTACTGGCAGCCTGCCCTGGCTCGTCAGGGTCCTGCGCGATGCTGGGACAGGTGGGCAGGCGTCCCCCGGCAGCCCGGTGCTGGGTGGCCAGTGGCCATCACCTCCTTTGCACCCTGGCCACTGCCCGGGCCAGGCTCTGGATTGCCAAGCAGGGAGCCCCAAGGCCACAGGGGAGCTGTTGTTTTGGGATCAACGGGCAGGTCATGCCTGTGTTGCTCTTTGCAACATGACTGGTGCAATGGTCGTAGCACCTGCCCTGTGAACACATTGACCCGTATTCCTCACACTGGGAGAGCCTGCCTGAGTTGCCATGCTGCAGGCGGGTGAGCCAGGGCCCCGGGAGGCTTTGACCGCCTGCCTCAGACGCTGCTGAAGGAGGACACGCCAAACCAGTGCCCCAGTGTGTCGCCCTCTCATCGATCCCCCAACCAGCCAAGCATGGCCATGAGGCTGCGGGCCCACCTGTAACAGTAGCCTATTTATGCCGCTACAGGCATGTCTGTGCGCCCTGCATGGTGGCATCACAGCCACAACAGCCTGTCCCAGGCCCTGGCCCCACTGCAGCCGTTTCTGGAGTTGCTCCTCACCTCCCTGGCAGGGCCCGTGGCAGCCCCGGTGGGCCTGGCTGCCCCAGTGGGTGGGTCCCTGCACTGCTGTCACCCCCATGCTTTGATGGCAGTGCTGGTCCCAGGATGGCGGCGGGAGGTTGGGGGTTTCTGGTGCTCAGCACAACTGGCACCTGGCCACCGGCAGGGCCCTGGGTGGGCCAGGAGTCCCTGGCGACCCCAAAAGCCTTCCCTGGGAACCACGGGGCACCCAGTCCGAGCTGTCATAGGGTGGGCGTCCCTGCCCCATCCCTCTTGCTATCCCTGGTCACTGCCCCTGCGCTTACTTCTGCCCCATCCCTGCCCTCAACATCTGCCCCTGCCCTTTCCATGCCCATACCCATGCCAGCCCTCTGTCCCTGTCCTTTACTGTGCTCCTGCCCCACCCTTTCCGCCCCCCTACCCCTGATTCTGGCCCCATCCCTGCCCTTGACACTGTGCCTGACACTGAACTGTCCCTGCACTGTCCCTGCCCTGTTCCTTTCGTCATCCTTCATTGCTCCATCCCTGCCCCTGACCTTGCACCTGCCCCTTCCCTGCTCCTGTCCCTGCCTCTGCCCGTTGTTTCCTTCTCCTTACCCCTGCCTCTGCCCTTGTTCCTTCCCAATGCCCCTTCCCCTGCACGGGTCTTGCCCCTGCCCCGGCTTTCTCTTGCCCTTGTCTCATCCTCTGCCCCGGCTCCTGCCCTTGACCCTGCCCCATCCCTTCATGCCAGCGCCCAAGCCCCTGTCCCTTGCTCTTCCTCTGCCCCCAGTGCTCACACCATTACCTCTTCTCAGGACCGCTTCCGAGTCCAACCTTGGGACCTGGGAGACCCGGATGGTGGCAGCCTTGGGGGGCCATGGGTGACCAGGAGCAGGGAGCCTGGGCACAGGCACAGGAACCAATTCAGCTGCTAGAGACCGAGGATGAAGCTGCTGCCCATGGCCCCTTGGCTCAGTCCTGCCACCTCCCATCAGCATCATCCACCTCCTGATATGTAAATTATTTTCTATTTTGTGGGAAGAAAGGGGCTGTGAAATGGATAGCCCCCAGATAGCCCCAGCTATTCACCCTCTTACTTTCTTTTACACTGCTGTTGGGTTGAACCCTGCACAGCTGGCACTCCCTAAAACCACAGTGGACTACAGCATGCCCCAGGGCCAATTGTTTTCCCTCAAAAAAGACCCGTGTTTGCTTTCAAGTCCCCTCCATGTGCCTCTTGGTGCCTTCCAGAGCCCCGGCACATCCTCCAGTGTTCCCCCGACCTCCCCAACCACAGAGCGAGCATACAAGAGGTGTTTAAAACTTGCAGTTTATTATGCTCCTTGACATGCCACACGGCCAGCAGCCCAGAGCAGCCCTGCTCCGTGTGTTCCTGCCACGGCCGGAGGCGCAGGGCTGCTGCACGGCCTGTCCCAGGCGGGCTGGAGCGCAGAGGGCTGAGCTGTGTTCGCATTAACAACCCCCCACCAAAGCGCTAATAGCAGTGCAGTAAGGCAAACGTTTTAATTGTCCAGAAAGAAGAGCTGTTTACAGAACTGCCTGGGATCCTCAGTCTCTCAGTCGCTCTGTACCAGGTGCAGGTTGGGTTTGATGTCACTTTCCCAGCCCTTTGGATTTTTCTTGGGATCAGTGGGGAAGCTGGCTGCCCCAACACCAGCAAGAAGCCTTTGACGCTGCGGACACTTCTCAGTGCCACCATGCAACCAGCAGAGCAAGGAGCCAGTGTGATGGATTCTCCCCGGGGGGTCACATGTGTGGGGTCAGCAGCGGCAGCAGCTCTGAAGTGAGCAGGTCTGAGCACCGAGGAGAGCCGCGGGGCAACCAAGGGGTAGTGCTTTAAGGGAGTCCTCCGCACACAGCCACAAGATACCATCACCGCACTTGCAAGAGGGTAACACAGGGAAGTACATATCCTGTAGCGTTAAACAGCTGTGGAACACCTGGAGCCTGACAACTCCGCAATGGCAGTCGCTGAGGCTCCTAGATTTGGTCTGGGGTCTTGAAGGGGAGATTTTGACACGCCCTGGTCCCTAGCCCAGGGGGCAGCTTGCTCATTCTGCGTCCAGGCTGCTGCCCCAGGTGACCACAATGGTATAGTGTGAGCCCTGCATTGCCAAGCTTTGCTACCCTACAGAAACAAGGAGCAGCAGGAGTTGATGTTCACAGTAGCATTCCTTCTTCTGAGACCCTGTAATGCCTCTGTGCAGCTCCTGACATGAAAGCGTCTGTGTTGCTTCAACAGCAGTTACCCAGGACCCACCCTGCTCCTGCTTTCTCCCCAGTTCCAGTTCTTACCAGTGTTTGAGCGCTAACATTATTACCTGTGGCAGCAGCTTCAGCTGTCCCTCTGCCAACAGGGCATTCGTTTGTTTCACAAGCACCCACTGTGCCTGAGCACATGTGATTTTTCCAGATCCTGCAACATTAGGAGAACCAAGAAATGGCATCTGCAGCCAGGGCTTAGGCACCAGGCACCCAGAGATCACCTTGTGCCAAGCAGGAGCATACTGGTCAAAGCAGTGAAGGGGATATTTCCAGGAGGTGCAAACATCTCCAACAAGCAGTGATAGGAAAGTAAACAGGTAATGGTCTGAGCTCTTTCTGGGCCAGAGAATCAGCCCTGGTTTTAGCTCAGACACTTTCTCCAGTTCCTGCTGGACTGCGCAGAGCTGATGGCTGAGGTCGCAGTGAAAAGCACAGCTGAGGGGAGGGAGATGGTCCAACGGAGGCACTGCAGCTCGTACTTGTAGCTCTTACAGTCTCTGCACTGAGCCCACAGCTCAGGAGGGTATTCCCAGAACCACCGCAGTCCTTTCTTTCAGCAGGTATCATACCCAAAGTCACACCACATTCAGGGAACCTTCACCACTCACCCCACATACCCCAAGCTTTGCGTGTTCCTTAGAGTGGTTCATGTCCCAGGGAATGGTGGGCACAATCCTTATTTCAATACAAGCATGGCCTCTGTCCCATCTTGCCTTGTCAAATGGAGTCCGTGAGTGAGGTAGTACTCCCGCCGGAGGAAGGCATAGAAATAATCTGAGATGAGCAGGATCTGCAGAAGTGAGATGTTCAGACATATCAGTGACGCCTCAGGACAAGGAATAAAAACAGACATGTGTTTGTGATGGACCCTGAAGGGGTTTAAGAAGTTCTTAGGCTGTTCATCACACTTTGCGAAAGGAGACGCTGTGATCCTGTGAACACTTCTTGTCCATCACCTTGCAGCATTAAGCCAAGGGAGACTTTAATCTATTTGTTGTGCTACCAGCGTGTTCTCACAGACACCTCCGCTAAGGACACACTATCTCCATAAACTGGCTAAAATACATGACAATGGCAGGTCTGTGCCACAGCTTTACAGACCATCTCAGCCTCACCCACAGGACTCCTTCCATGCAAGCACTGTCATGCAGTTCAACCCAAGTGCTGAAAGTCTCCTGCTGCTGATTGCTATTAAATTCTTTTACATTGTGATTGTTTTTCAACAGCCATTTCTACTCAGAAAGGGTAAGAAGCTTGCAGGCAGCAGAAGAAATACCACAGCTCCCCAGGCCAGCTTAGCTAACAGAAGCTTTAGCAGTTTAACAAAATAATACTTACCAGGCTAAGGGGTGAAGAGAAGAGCTGAAATGTGAAGGCTGTGGCTTCACAGTACAACATCCAGGAGCAACACCAGATAAAATCACTTCTTCCACCCCCATCACTTCTGCATCTTCTTCCCACCCCTGTGCTGCCATGCCCACTCTGTGGGGCGGCCAAACCTGTGTATACGTTTGCACGCTGTCTCCCTTTAAATGGTGAAGAGAGCTGCCTGTCCCCCGGATTTTCCCCTGATCCAGGTCAGGGTATGCTGCCACACACGTGGATGTTGGCACCATCCCGTGTTGCTCGGGACAAGGGGCGTCCCTGAGACTGGTACTGCCACCGGCCGCACCGTAGTGTGAAATCACAGCTGAAGTGCTTTGCAGAGAACCGCCCCAAATGCGGAAACCTGACGTGGAAATGACAAGGTCCCTCCACTCCTCAGCCCTACTTTGGTTGTACTGAGGCACCACAATGTGACTGCTCCCTTGCCTAAAAGCACTGAGAGCACAGGAGTGGGTCTCAGTGGTTTCTCTAAAGCAGCCACCTCAGGCACGCTGCTTCTGCAGGGGCAGGCTGGGCTGCTGTAAGCAGTGACCTGCTGGCTCAGTTGTGCTTTTTGTCATTTAGCCCTTCCCCAGGACTGCTGACCTCCTCCCTCTGGAAACAGCATCACATAACTAAAGTGGAAAACCTTTTCAGTGCCAGACCAAGCTAGCAGTTATTGTCCTCATGTCCCAACGGCACTTGATGCGTTACTTTGGCACAATGCCTTCATCCACTTCCCTGGGGAATTCACTCCAGGGAGAGCCTCACCTGAAGCACGCTGCAGTGCTAAGGGGACGGAGGGAGGGAGACCCAGGCTGTCAGCCAGAGCCTGCTTGGGTTACCATTAAATACAGCTGCTGCAGAGAAGGTTCCGCAGCTGGATGGGAGGATATGGAGGACCAGGTGGAGACTGAGGGAAAGAGAAATAGAGCTGTAGACTGCTGAGGTCAGAGGAGAAAGTGAGAAGGAGAACAGACAGAAAAGGGTAGAGGTGCCCAGGGAGAGTGAAAACATGCTTGTTTTGTCTGCTTGTTATGCTGAACATCATGGCTGACTACTGACGTGCTATATCAATATGGTTGATTTTACTTTTAACTAAACTTCTCTGCAGATGTCTTAATGGGAAAAGAAAGAGTTGAGGTTAGTGGGGATGAGGGCTAGTTCTTTCTCACAAGGAAATCAGAAAGCAGATTTTTGCTCTGCGTTTATGCAGAGCACAAGACCTTGCAGGATCTGCTATGACTTTCTCAGGTAGGAAATAAAATCCTCTTAGAATATCAACACCTGCCATCTCTAATTAAAGTTTTACTACTCCTTTCATTCCAGAACAAGACACGTAGTTAGAGAGCTAGTGAACCACTCCCCATTTCCTACAAGCCCACCTTCAGTATCTGTGCGCTCCCTCTCACTGCATGGGGTCTCTTTTTGCTCTTACAGAAGGGGTGTTTGTCCTCATTTATCAAGGGGGCGGGGGATGTACAAGCAGGTGATTTTCAGCCTTTGGCAAAACTGCTCCTCTAGTTTTAGGAGAAGCAGACAAACGTAAATGGCTGAGGCACGTTCAAAATAAAAGCAACTCTAACATGAAATGAACATTCTCTTCACCCACATGTGAAACTGTCCCAGGCCTTAGGGACATAAGGAATAGCACAGGGAAGAGGAAGGACTTAGAAAAGGTTCTAGCAGCTGTGTACATCAAATCCCATCCTCCAGGCGTGCTAAGCTCTGCTTTCCCTAAGGCTCCTGAAGTCATGTGTCTAGAATACCTGGGAGAGCAAGGCCTGGCACGACTGGGACCCTGCATGTACCCACAACCCTATGCTTCCGTGAGCTATAATGCTCAGAAAAATTGGTGCCATGCCCCCGTGTATGGGCAGTTCTCATTTGCCTGTTGCTTGGCCGCACTGCTGCTGCTCCGTGTTTTTTCCGTTTCCCCTCTTAGGTCACCTTCCCCATTTGTGTGTGCTCTTAGTCCTGCCACACTGAAATGCTTGTCCTCTGCTATCAAGCAACAGACCATGTAACTTGCAGTACAGTCCAGCTGGATCGTTAAGCTATAGCTCAAATACTGCAAGAATGCCTTCCCATTAGTGTGCCAGAAGACGAGGACTAGGCAGGTTTCAGCTGGAGCAAGGAGAGGCAGGAAGCTGCTATGCAGGATGGCACAGGATGCAGAGAGCCAGACACATCCTGCAGAATTCACTGTTGCTGACAGGACACCCAGTCCAATGACCTACCCAAAGTGTGGCCTTGTTTGCCTCGCCCTACTAACCTGCCCTATGTTGAAAGTCAACGTGATGGCGTAATAAAAATTGGAGTTGGCACTTCCTGCATAAATCCATAGATGCCACAGAACAGGGAACAGGAGAGAGCAGACAATGAGCACACATGACAGGATGAAGATGTTCCGGAGGACTGCAAAAGAAAACCAAGCTGTTAAAATGATGCACTATTGAGCAGCCATGCTCACACAACCAGCAATGGTATTTAGGGTATGTGCAGTGGGGGAGGGCGCTTGCCAACACATACTTCTCTCCAATCATCTTCCACAGTTTGCTTTAGCAATCTCCTGGCTAGCCTTTATAAGAAATCCACTACATTTCCCTTTAAAATAAATAATTCTGCCTTGGCTTGAGGGTGAAACGCTCATCTGTAGCTCTCTCTTTCTAGGTCCTGCTTCCAAACACTCTTCCTCGCAGGATTTTGGATTTTTGGTGTCTACGCTACAGAAACTAGCAGTTTTGAGGACGGCCTTTCCACCAGCATCACGATTCAGAGAGCAGAACATGCCATTCCCTAGCCTTGTCAAGCTGATGACAAAGGGAAAAAATGAACCTGTGGTACATAAGAAAAGAGATACTTTCTTGGGAAATTGTAAGTAAATGAAAACACTATGAAAGGAGGAAACTCATGTAGGCCAAATGTGTTGACAAACACATGACCTTGGGAGGTGCAAGTGTGGCAAGAATCTATTTGTGTGAGTATGTGTCAGATGGACAAAAAACAAGCACAACTTTTTCTAAAAGAGCTAGGAACTACTAGGCCAGAAGAGATTTTGTTTTCTGTGAACTATTTACGCCTGTCCTTTGGCAGCAGTATTATAATTCATCCAGGCACTTGTGTTGCTGCACTTGGCTATATCTCAGCCAATGTCCCTGAAGGCAATTGAAAGACTCCCGATTATTTTGCAGTTGAAGGGAGCTATCTGACATTTTAAGAGCATTGTCACATCCAAACCTGCTCACACCTACCTTTTTAAACTTCTTGTTCAGTAGGTCTATTCACTCACTGGGGGGCGGGAGCATGTGACAGATGGCTGTCCCTCTCACTGGTCATACTCCCCTTATCTGCATGCTTGGAACGTGCAGCTGAATTATGCCGTATCAGGATTTCTCAGAAGTATATTACCTGCTATGGCTGCGACATGCTCAGGGCTAGCCTGGGGCTTCCTGCCCTGTTTTATCACAGCTGCTTTGGCCTTAGCTTTCCTTACTCTGAAACTAATAAAGCAGATGGTCTCCGAGCCTCTCGACTCCTGATTCTACCTCCTGACATCAGGCAGGCTAGCTGTCTGTAAACACACTTGGCCTGGGTTAGAGAATACTGCAGTAAAAGGCCTGGAAACCTGGCAGGGTTGGTCAAAGCTGTTGATTTAAGCAAGAAACACCAGGAAAAACACAGTGCTTCCAAATCTCCCCAGGGCAGCAGACTCTAGAGACTGAGTTTCTAAATCATCAGGAAGCTCTCTGGTGATTTAAAGAGTTAAAGAGGTTCTTTACGAAGCATTTAAGAAAAAAAATGGTCAACAGCTTGGAGTAATTCAGTTACTTTCACCTAAGAAAAACAAGCAGGTGCAAAACAAAGAACCACTGCAAGGTGCAGGATTTTAAGGCTGGGGGACTCACCAATTGCAGGAGAAGTGTTCAAATCACACAGCCTTAAATGGAAGTGAAGCATTTGAAGGATGGCTGTACTTTAAATAAGCCACACCCCTTGTGCAGGACTGTAAAAGGCTCTTACTAAAAAGTTAATCTTCAGAACAACTTGGAAGGAGGGGGAAGATAAGGTACAAGTGAAAATTCCCTCCTTGACCAATTTCAACCCTCGTCATAAAGACACATTAGACACTGTATCACCAGAAAAATCAAGACTCCTTCCAGACACCCCAGGGAGGCTACAAGAGCCTGCAAACATGAGCCTGGTTTGGTTTAGTGGTGACAATTATTGGACAGGCCCTTTCCCATTCCAGATAAGGAACAATCAAACACAAAGAACTTACATCTGTAAAGGTGGTTCCAGACTGGAAGGAAGGCCATGTACAGTGCAATGTCTCCCACAGTGGGATAGGACTTGAAGATAGAAATGATTGCGATCTGGACAAACATGAAGAACACAGGGTGTTCCCTAGAAGGGATAAGACACAAAGGAGAAGAGGATGCAGTAGGGTTTCTGGAAACTGGAAATAAATATCAGCAAGGGCACAAATGTACTGTGGGATAGGCTCAAAGAGGTGCTTGTACCCCTGTTCTCTCCACACAAGCCTCTGAGTGCTGGGTGGGGCATACTGAGTTGCTCTGCAGATAAGCAGTGTAAGGGGACGCAGATCTGCTCACTGCCCTCCCACAGAAGCTTCGTGCCTCAACTCAACATACACTGATACAGCTGGTCATCTGGGCTGCTCTTCCCCCACTCTGTCTCATTCACCAAAAAATCAATCAGCACCTCCTCTCTGAAGCCCACAGTTATCTCCCTGGTATGTTGTGATGTCTGTATCCATTCCAAGACAACAGGATCATCACTGAGAATCCAGGCATGTTAATGGGTGTTTTTATCACAAAGAAGGGTAACGTCAGTGCAGTCTGCTAGGAACGTCTCCAGGTTTTCACTTTTTTTCTGACAATGAAGAACTTGGACGTTCCAGCCAAGAGTTCTTGCTTTCTGACTACACTGGCTTTTGTCGGCAGGGAGCAGGCACCTCTATAGCCTAAATTTCCGCTCCCTTTTTTGATGCCTGTAACACATTTGTTGCATAGCAGAGCACAACTCATTCTGTTTAAGAGGAATAAAAATTGAAACTTTGGAAAATGAGGATGTTAAAAAACCCTATCTTTTTCAGGCTTGTAGATCCAGACATCTGATGCCACCTTATAAACTTCCACTGGACAACTGAGTGTAAAAAAAAAACAAACTAGCACAGAAACATACTTACTTTAGCTTTATTGCCAAGGGAATGGTGTAGAAGAACACATTGATTTGAAACACGCATACGAAGAAAAGACTGAAGTGTTCAAACATCTCTGCAAAGAAGTACCAGAAAAGGCCAATATTGGGTGTCAGATCTGGAACAGAAAGGCTGAAATTTGAAAAGAAAAGTCAAGGTAACATTTTTAAATGGTAACATTTAAAATGGTTGGTTTTCACTGCCCTACTTCTGTTTCATTAATTAATCATTGTGTGCTACTGGATGGAGGACCTACATTTTAAATCCGTGGAAAAGAAACTAAACGGGTAAAAACCTGGAGGGAAAAGGGACTAATCCTTCCCTATGCCCCAGCAGGATTTAAACCATTCCCAAGCAGACATTTCTCCAGAGACAAAAATTTCACAGCCATGGTAGCTCAACAATCTAATTTGTTTCCAACCAACTCAGTGGAAAACATCTCCTGTCTTCTCTAATTCTTGCTGTTACTTAATTAACAGAAGTTGGCTAATGCCGGCTCTCCTCCACACACTTTTTCTTTTCTTGCATTGCCAGAAAAACCACAGATCACACACTCCTTAGGACAGCAAGCGGGGCACCTGTGTGTGATGCATGAGAAACAGCATAGGGGGGCTAGAAAGAAAAAACAGTTAGTATCCTTATACTTACATAAACCCATAAACAGATGGGATAAAATCCCAGGAGTTGAGGAGGAAGAAGGAGAGGCAGATGATCACCACCAGGCTGCACAGGTACAGGGCTGCATACTGCATGGTGTAGAGCCAGAAGCTTTTACTTTTCAGTTTTATTGGTATGAACTGACGCTAAAAGTGAAATACAAGCAGGCAGATATCAGGTCAAAAGCCACAAGAAAGCCTGAGTGTTCAGTACATCATTTTAAATCAATGAAAGAAAGCATCAAACACTGGCACTACGGAACTGGAAGGAGCAGTCCTCAAGCACAATTTGCTTGATGTTCTTCACTCTGGCCAACTAAGTCATACACATCGTACATGTTTCCAGAACCGTGCTTGAAAATACAGTAGCTAAGCTGGTCATTTCTGCTTGCAGCAAGACAAGTCTCACGCACTCAGTGTAAGATTTACATACACCTCCTCACAGCTACACTTGTATCTTAGATGTTTGCAATACTATTCTGCAGCCTTCTACTTCTACTGCATGAACCCACATCAACTGCGTGACCGAGAGCCCTGCTCCACGACCCACCATCCTGTGATGCCAGGTCCCCACCACACAGCCTGGCACTCGTGCTCTGCTGCCATCAGGGAAAGAGGACGTCCAGTGGGTTCCTAAGCACAAAGGAGCCCCTACAAAAGGTTACCTCCTCAGACAAAGACAACTGCTGCAGTTCTGCCACTGCTACATGTCCTGACAGGTCAACCACAAGCCCTTGTCACATAACATGACATACGGGTATCTCACTCCAAGAAGTCCCCTGTCTGTATTCATATACACACAGGAGCAAACAGCTTTGGGAAATGCTCAGAATTCTGCAGCTCCAGGTCAGTGATGTAGCTCTTCCATTCGGTACTAGGGCTTTTGCTGGCAGAGGCACAGAGCGCCAGCTCTAACTGATGTGGGCTCTGTGTAAAGCATGCTCTGTTTTCTCAGTCATAGGGTGTTTAACACCACTTGCTGGAACAAGATAAGCAAGTTTACCAAGAATTTTTGGCAGGACAGATTGGAAAGTGCTGGAGAAAAAGATATTTAATTCTGTATTTACAAATCTGGATAAAAGAACACACACTAGCATGATCCCCTTCAAAAGCTGCAAATTAGGCATTCGCATATCAAATCACTTGTTGCTTGTGAACACAATGCTTGTACTTTAGTGCCACTTTACTCTGACTAAAGTTAAAAGAGAAGAAATGCTCCTAAAAATTATCAAACTGAAAAATCAACACCGACTCTGCAGAAGTTCTTGTCTTGCAAAGAGTAATAATAATAAAATTTCTCAAAAAAAGTAAGAGATATTCATGTCAGATAGTCAGGGCAAGAAAATGGGCTAGAACTGACTCTCCCTTCTCTTTTGAAGCTCAGGTATTTGAGAATAGGCTGTAATGAGCCTGTAGTTAAGATGAGCTAAAAAATCATGCGGGGGACAAGAAAGAGGCATCCAGAAAGACTGGCAAAACACTCAATAGCAGGACTTTCAGATTGGCAAAAATAAAAATGATCACCAAGTGATCTGTGAGCTGGGATAAGAGTCCTCTGCTAGTGGTCACAGCCTCACCTTGCTCCCATATCAGAATAAAACTAGCAAATGATCAGTTTTCATTAAGTGCATTGTAATTTGGACTCTCAGTTAAGTCACTGTTTACAGTATCAGCATGAGAGCTAAGAGAGACCAGTGGGAAGCATGGGAAGCATGCAGGCAAACCTGTCATCAATCCACTCACCAGCAAATTGCTGCCGCAGCTTTAAACCCTACCCCTGGCTGCAGATGTGCCCAGCAGCCTCCTGCTGGGCTAGTTTTGCCTGGAGCAGTGAGGCATTGCGTACCCCTAAAAGACCAAGGCCAGCCCTGCTGGAATTCTGGGGTCCTGCTCGTGGGGAGGGAGAAAGGAAAACCAGCAACTTTCACAAGCACATGTGTTTTGCCAACGAACTCCAAATCAGCATTTCCAAGTTTGAGTGATTCAAACGTACAGCTCCTCATTCATCATCTCCAGGTCTAAAATCCTCATTGCTATTCACATGACACAAAGAACAGCACTTACTTCAGGCAAGCTAAACACCAGCCAGTTCTGCAGATTAATTTCTGCTCCCTTTTCTCCATGCTCAGGCATCCCCATTAAGGCTTCAAACTCCCCATGGCTTGAGGAAAGTCACTTTTTCTAAAACTCAGGATATGCCCAACTCCCCTCTCAATAGCTAAGGGCCGTCCCTGCACAGCTACAAGAAGACGACAGGTACCAACAGTCAGAAATCATGTACCTGTAGAAGGTAAAGGAGTGCTGGAGCAAACAATGTGAGAGGGTAGAGTGACTGGTATGTTGCTAAGGCCAGAAACACAGCACTGAGGAATGCGCTACCTGCAAAGAAACAAAAATATGTTAATTCGTAAGGAACATCTAATAAACTGCCTTAAAGACAGGAAGTCCAAATGGGAAGAAATGCATAGCCCTCTGCAGGGGCTTTACAAATATCTGAACACCTCTTAACAGTGTTTTTAGCAGAATGGGACTGGAGAGTGTCCTTTTCTTAACTACATTTTGAACAGCGAATGACTCATAGCAAGATAATTCTCCCACAATAAAGAACTGCTGACTGATTTGTATCTCCTATCATTCACATACAGAGATTCATGTAAGTCAGTCTATATATAGACGACGCTGGCTGCTGTTTATGTGTGGCAACGCATTCATGTAAGTCATATCTGCACGAAACAGCTGTTATACTGGGCATGCTGGATAACCTCATCACCCCCATGTGTCAGGGCCCTCAGCAAAGCTCTAAGAAAGAGAGCAAGCGAAAGTCTGCAGCTGAAGGAATGAAGTGGCATTAGCCCTACTTTACGGATACCAAAACTGAGGCATAGAAAGGATTAGCACAGCTTTTCCAAGTGGTCTTAAAATTATGAATGCCTTTATTGCTGAAGCTTTATTTGAGCTGTCTCAGGTTGAGCTAAGTGCTGAGTACTCACCTTGCCCAAGGTTAGATAGAGTTAATTTTCTTCCCTGCAGCTGGCACGGTGCCGTGCTTTGGACTTAGTATGAAAACAATGTTGATAACACACCAATGTTTTGGCTGTTGCTGGGCAGGGCTTGTACTAGTCAAGGGCTTTTCCAGCTTCCCATGCGCTGCCGGGGGCACAAGCAGCCGGGAGGGGAGGGGGCACAGCTGAGAGAGCGGATTCCCACTGGCCAAAGGGATATTCCAGATCATGTAACGTCATGCCCAGTATGTTACTGGGAGGGGCTGGCTGCGGGGGGAGGGAGGCAGCAATCACGGCTCGGGGACGGGCAGCGTCGGTTGGCGGGTGGTGAGTGGTTGTGTCGTTTGTGTTTCTGGTTTTTTCCCTCTTCCTTTTTATTATATTATAATTGTTATTATTACCATAGTAATTATTTTTATTATAATTATTATTTTATTGTAATTATTAAACTGTTCTTATCTCAACCCACAAGTTTTTTTTGTGCTTTTGTCCTTCCGATTCTCTCACCCGTCCCACAGGGGTGGGGGGAGTGAGCGAGCGGCTGCGCAGTGTTTAGCTGCCGACTGAGGCTGAACCGCGACAACCAGAAATCAAGTCCAAAAGGTCCCAGGATAAACAACAAAAATACAAGCACCCAGTGCAGTAGCCTGGTTATAGCTTTTAGTCTTATGTCACTTGATGGAAGTCATCTGTAAAAATACAGCTTAGACAGCAAGAATCCTGTGCATTAGTGCACTGGACTAATTGTCAGCCTACTAATATCAAACACTTGGTAAACCTCCCTCTGCTTCCACCTTCTGAAAAAGAAAATATAGGGTTAGCTGGTGATGAGCCTCTCCATTCTTCAACTACACTCTCCTGGGCAGAAACCTCCCTATCCCTCTGCACAGATCTAAAGAACTGGTACCCAGGAATCATAGTCACACTCTGATATCCTTTCTTCACCCACTTTAAAACCTAGAGGCTGCCACACTCCCAGTCAGGGAGAAAACACAGGGGACAGCCACTACAGTTTTGTCTGTGACTGAACTATTCGTCTGATGCTATCAGTGATCAGCCAAAAATCAGTTTAACC
Source organism: Phalacrocorax carbo (assembly GCF_963921805.1). Taxonomy (NCBI): domain Eukaryota; kingdom Metazoa; phylum Chordata; class Aves; order Suliformes; family Phalacrocoracidae; genus Phalacrocorax; species Phalacrocorax carbo. The sequence goes on along the minus strand of NC_087526.1, from coordinate 17,045,660 downwards.
AAGCAGTCCCCACTCGCTTGCTTTTGCAAATGCTTTTACATCAAAACTCCTCCTGCCTCAATTAGACAGTAATTGGAGAAAAACTTTCTTCTGGAAACACTAATAAAAACAACCTGTATCAGCTTTCTTCACAATGTCTGGGTCTGGCCACTGCTGGAGACGAGCTCAGACTGACCTTTTCTCTGACCCAGCACAGAACCCCTAAAACTTACGTGACCAGTACAAATCACATATGCTAAAAGACTTCAGCACGGGAGAGTCATAAAAGAAACAGAAACCTGGCATTATGCACAAAATGAATCAAACAGCTGTTCTGTCATAATCTATTCAGCTGCGCCGGTATGGGTCCTTGGTTACTGTTTCTGCTTCCCCAAAGCTCAATTAGCTAATTTCAAACCAAGGTTACAACCGTGGGTGAATGCCGAGTAACAGCTGCAGGCAACTGCTTGCTTTTGAATAAGAGTTCAAGATACATTTTGCAAATAAATTGTATACAACATACAAGTGCATATTCATGTACAAAAGAAAGTGCAGCAGAGCATTAATATCCTCCTGCACATAGACATTCATTTCTTCATAAACAGAAAACCATTCAAAGTCATCCAGGAAAAGGGGTCAGTTTTTAGAGATTAAACTCCTTGGTACACTGAGATGAAAGCAAGTTCTGACTTGACCAGAAAGTCTCTCGATCTCTTGTGATTTCAGGTAGAACTCTGACCTTGCTCCAGTCCCCGTTTCTGATGTGCTTCACTGAAATCTTTGGAGCAATCATATTTGTAAAGTTCTACCTTGATTTAGTTTCTGCTAATTTTCTAATCTTTATAGAAAGACATAAGGAACCATTTTTTTCTTCATTGTATTACCTTTTATCGTAGCTAAAATGAAGAACGCAATGACAGTATTGTTGATGGCACAGGTGGACTTTGCCACACAAGACATCACAGTGTAGGGGTTTAACAGATAGCTGAAAAAGAGCAAAACTCGAGTTACATTCATGCCATCCAAAGGAGATACCATCTAATCAGACATTCAAAGGAAAAACAGATGCAATTTGCCGTTTCTTTTTGTTTATTCACATTTGATGGGATCCTCTCATCACCAAATTAATTCAGCTAAACAGGTTCTTTAGCCTGGAGCAGAAAAGAGATCGGAGGGTTGTAGCCTTAGACACAGTGCCACAGGGAGCACACACTGGAGAAAAGGAGATGGAAGATGTCTAAAGTGCAAGTTCTATCCTAGAAAATGACTACCAAAAATGCTCCTTGCTTTGCAGAAACATTTATTCAGTCAGACCTAGGAATATTGAGTCCAAAGTAAACTCTTTCTGCTACTCACATTTACCGACTCTGAGAAAGTAATAAAAATAAGAAGATGGCAAGATGGAAACAAATCCTGAGACATTAGCAGAGTTTCCCCCAACCCAATTGCACCTGCACACTCCTGCTATGGCAGAGCAATCATTTATGTTCTCCACGACGCAATCTGAGCACAAAACTCACCAGCTATGAAAATCTGGCATATTTTAATTGGAATTACGGAAATTTAATTTAAATGGAATTAAATTTAATTTAAATGGATTTAAATGAATTTAAATGGAATTACGGAAAGACAGCAAATTCCAAAGACCTTTACTTTCCAGAATGCAGCCACACTTTAGCCAGTAAGGATGCCAGCTCCGTTTGGAAATGAGAATTGCAATAACCTCAAGAGCGCAGAAAAATGTTAGGAAGGATTACCAATACAATAAGCAAGATAATGTATTGTTCAGCCTTGCTACTAATTAAACCAATCATCAGAGCGAGTAGACAGGGCTGATGATTTCCTAATTATTTCTTTTCCTACTTCTCTCAGTCCAAGTCTGGCTTTTTGCTGTGTTTCCAGAGAGACAGCCTATGGCAGCATAGGTACAACTTAATGCCAACTTTGCTGTGGTAGTGTGCAACCACGTCAAATACAAGCCTGCAATTTACACACTCTACCTTTCTTGCCCTGTGGGATTTACCATTTTACAAAATTCGTATGAAAATAAGAAAAAATAACAACTTATCTAATGGAAAACTCTCTCTGACACAGAATAATTCAGATGATAATTTACTCATGTCAAAACCCCAAGAAAAAAAATAATTCTTTGATATTAAGTACCTTGCTTTTATATTATTTATTTTAGTTGAAGCTTTCTGAAATTAAAAAAAAATGTTTAGTACACAGAGGAACACCAAGACATGACATTATTAAAACGACAACCTGAAAATATCTTTAAATTTTTATAAGCAATTCTGGGATATTCAAGTTGTGATATTCAGCAAACATTTTGTTTGCTTAAAAATTCTCCTAACTTTTGAGAAAGACACCTGAGACATTTGGGAGGCATCAGTTTTGATGAAATCGGCATACAGGCAAAATAAATGGGAATGTGATCTGTGCAGACAGAAGATTCTTGTTACCAAATTAATGACCTTACGCTGTTGAGCCTGACTTAGAGGACCTGAGTGAATTTGCTTGTTGGCAACAAACATCTGGAAAAGCATCTGCTTCTCCCTTTCAAAATAAGTATTCAGAGCTGGGGGGGATTTTTATGTATAATTGGAAATCCAGAATTTCTGGGGAGAAAAAAAAGATCTTCAACAAATATTGAAGCCCCAAATCAGACAAATAAAACACAAAGGGAGCTGAGGAACCAGTGCAGCCTACGGCAGCCTACAGAAAGCAATACTTACAATAGTGCTACCTTGAGGGGGATGTAGTGCATTTCCATGGGCGTCCTGATGAGTTCAGCCACATCGGGTGCATATTTATCCAGTTCTATCAGGAGCTTTTGCTTTTTGAACTGAACAAGGGAGAATGACCAAAGACTGTCAGATGAAGAAAGTAATTATTTCTTATTACTTAGGATTTCCCTTACTGTGGAACAGTATATATAAGCCTTAAGTGTGAGCCAAAACTCATGTGATGTGTTGTACAAACAGAACAAAAAACCCCCTCTTTTCCCAAATACTTAACAATTGAAGTGGAAGTCATGAGAAAGTGTCTAACTCTTGACACAGCTGATGGTGAATTCACCACGCTAGAGTTTAATACCTTCAATCTTCCTAAAGCTTGTCTGAATCTCCAATGAAAAGTTGACTATAAATTCACTGTTCAACACACAAGCCCCTAAGACACCAAGTCACAGAAGCATGCAGTCTTTGTTACTTTGAAGATGGATAATGCTACGCCAAGTCTCCTTTAGGGACACAAGATCTCTCCCTTTAATTGATCTTGTTCTATGATGCTCTCTAGGGAGACAAAAAAGAAATCTGAATTATGAACCTACTGAACTATGTCATGGTGAGACAGAAGGAGAGAGATGCTGGCAATAAATCCTCAATGAGCACAGTAACTCACATGCAGGATCTTTACACATCTGCAGTTTTATCATGAGTTATTTCTTCAACCTCAGAAGACAAGAAGCAAGTATGTAGCTGGATGGAAGACCACACAGATGCTGTAGAAAATACAGCCTCCCTGTTCATGCTGATACTGAATCACTGCCCCCCCCAGGATCTTAGAGAGCACAGCGTTGCTTACACAAAATGTTCTTCGAGCTACTTGTAAGAGAGAGCTGGGAAGAATCACTTGCCTAGAAATACATGTACTTATAATCTGAAGGGAACAAGTAATATTTGGTGTCGGACTTTCACCTTGCTCAGCAGAACGATTTATGTCACCTCAGCATCCTTGGAAGGTTTATTCCTTCCTTTACACGTTTCCAGTCTGTGTGTTCACTCATACTGTGTGCAAACACAAACCATGTTCAGGGTAAAACACTCCAGGCTCTAGCTACAAAATGTACAGAAGATTGTAGCAGGAGCAGAGGTGAGAAAAGGGAGCGCTCAAGTCTTGCCAAAAGTCTTGCCAAATCCATAGGCCAGTAATTAAAGCCTGCCTACTGCAAGCTGCCACAACTGAGGGTGGTTTTTCAGTACATCCCATCTTGTGTACCATAACCCTAGACTTGTCTGCATTTCACTGGCTACTGCACTCTCACAGACTTCTCAAATTCTTTATACTCCTTTTGGAGTGACCAGCACTCAAGTGCAGTGTGGGAGCTCGGACACTAATTTGTTTCATACAGTAGTACTGCCACAACAAAACTTCAAATACCTCTGCTGTCTACCACATTCAGTCCCTATTCCTGCTGATCACCCAGATACGATCAGATTTACTGCAACAAGGGCTGGTCGATACTACATCCTCTGGCATGCGTTTTCCTTGGTACAAGATATTTATACTTGCTGGGTGAAGAGGATCAGCAACACTGGCAAGTCAGCTTACCACAACTTTGTTGAAGTCCTGAATGGCCAAGTAAAGGGCAACAGCAGTTAGCACATCAGTTATCTAAAAAAGCAAGGCATAGACAGACTGACTGTAAGCAAAATAAACAGAGAAAAAGATATTGGACACTACTGCAGTGCTGAATAAAGATTCTGATCTGACTCAGCTCACGAGAAGAAAAAACAAGCTTTAAAACCACTAGACTGCTGATTTGAACACTGCGCTCACCACTGTTTAGCCTTGAAGCCATGAGCTGTATCAAAGATATTAACATTTACAAAACAGAAGAATGGGGAATTAAGGGGAAAGCATGTGAGGGTAATAGAATCACTGGTCTAATCAGAGCACAGGCACCACTGGGACAGTGCCCAGCTGGCTAAACCCACCTGTCTGTTAATCCAGCATGACAGTGCCTTGAGCTGCCCCAAAGTTACCATGCAGCAGTGTGGTCATCTGAACAATCAGCACAAGCACAACGCAGATGGCTGTTAGCTCTGCATGAGACCTGCCCGGCAGGGGTCTGGGGAGAGAGGCTCCACCAGGTGGCATGTGCAGCCAGCTATATGATTTCTGTCCTTCTGAATTATGCAGAACTCAGAGAACAGTTTACAAGAGACATTTGGAGGACTAACCCGTTTGTGCTCTCTTTGCAGGCCTGGGGTTTGGCAGTGGGTTTTAGCGAGAAACACTGCAGTGCAGGGATTAGGCAGGGGGGAAAAATATTCTGACCTTTAAGAGGCAACCTTTGAAATTTGAAATCAAATGCCAGCTTCCTGTCCCTCTGCAGGGATACTTACCTAACCAAGAACTCACAAAAAAGAACGAATATGTGGAACAAGGGAAAAGCCTGAACGTGGGTTTGTACAGGCAAAGCTGCCTTTCTAATTAAACTGAGCTCAGCAGGAATCTGAACTACAGGGAGGCTGAAGGTCCCTGATTCTAGCAGGGTAAAAGGAAAGTCATGCTCAGCATTTCACAGAATGGGACTTTTCAAGCACAGGAGCGCTTACCATAAACACCAGTTCAGCATATTCAATCAGGAAGTGGAAGAGATATATTATCAGCGGGGTCTAAAAGAGAGCAGAAGGGAAACCCACATCAAATATTGTCCAGATAAAACAACTGGCAATTTGATGAGAAAAATGTAGCACTACTATGAGAGACTACAAAAGGCAATTTTCCTTAGCCCCTTCTACAAAGCTGTTACTTCAGAGTAAAGTGATCAAACAAAGCACGCTTACTGGTCTCTTTCCTTGCAGAGCTCTCAATACACTTTATAAAAGACACCATCAACTTTGAAAATTATATTCTATTCCAACTTTTCAATTCTAGTAGTTTAGTGGTAGAGCTACAATAGGAAGGATATAAAGAATAGCTTTAGAAAATAATTTTTTCTAAATAATCTATTTTTCTCAGATTACTTTTGAAAGTATTTTCTACATAGCTTGTTTCATTGTTTAGCCTGTTGTTTAGATGAGTCTTTTATAAAGCAAAAAGAAGAAAGCATGCTAAAAACATTAAGTGGTAGGACTACAGTCCTATCATCCTCTTACTCCCATAGCTTTTCCCTTCTAGGGTAAGAGGAAGAGCACGTAGGGCAGTGATCATCCCCCTGTGCTCAGCACTGGTGAGGCCACACCTTGAATATTGTGTTCAGTTTTGGGCCCCTCAGGACGAGAGGGACATTGAGATGCTGGAGCGTGTCCAGAGAAGGGCAACGGAGCTGGGGCAGGGTCTGGAGCACAAGTGTGCTGGGGGGCGGCTGAGGGGGCTGGGGGGGTTTAGCCTGGAGAAGAGGAGCCTGACGGGAGACCTTCTCGCTCTCTGCAGCTGCCTGAAAGGAGGCTGTAGTGAGGGGGGGGTTGGTCTCTTCTCCAAAGTCACTAGTGATAGGACAAGAGGAAATGGCCTCATCCTGCATCAGGGGAGGTTTAGACTGGATATTACAAAAATTTCTTTACTGAAAGAGTGTTCTGGCATTGGAAGAGGCTGCCCAGAGAGGTGGTGGAGTCACCATCCCGGGAGGTGTTCAAAACACGTGTAGATACGGCACTTCAGGGCTTCACCAAGGGCAAGAGCTGCCTGACCAACCTAGTGGCCTTCTACAATGGAGTGACTATATCAGTAGACAAAGGAAGAGCTAAGGATGTCATCTCTCTGGACTTCTGTAAGGCCTTTGACACAGTCCCCCACAGCATCCTTCTCTCTAAACTGGAGAGATATGGATTTGATGGGTGGACTGTTCGGTGGATAAGAAACCGGCTGGATGGTCACATCCAGAGGGTAGCACTCAACGGCTCGATGTTCAGATAGAGACCAGTGATGAGTGGCATCCCTCAGGGGTCTGTACTGGGACCAGTACTGTTTAGTATCTTCATCAATGACATAGACAGTGGGATTGAGTGCACCCTCAGCAGGTTTGCTCATGACACCAAGCTGAGCGGTGCAGTTGACACACCAGAAGGACAGGTCCCATTCAGAGAGACCTAGACAAGCCGGAGGGGTGGGCCTGTGAGAACCTCAGGAGGATCAACAAGGCCAAGTGCAAGGTGCTGCACCTGGGTTGGGGCAATCCCCAGTATCAATACATGCTGGGGGACGAAGGGATGGAGAGCAGCCCTGCGGAGAAGGACTTGGGGGTACTGGTGAATGAAAGGCTGGACATGAGCCAACAATGTGCACTTGCAGCCCAGAAGGCCAACCGTATCCTGGGCTGCATCAAAAGCAGCGTGGCCAGAAGGTTGAGGGAGGGCATTCTGCCCCTCTGCTCCGCACTGGTGAGACCCCACCTGCAGTGCCAAGTCCAGCTCGTTGGAGGAACGATGTGTGTTTAAGATGAGGAATAAGTGTACTGTGTTCTTGTGCTAATGTTAATATTTCTGCAAAGGCAGTAACTCAAGATGCTGCTATCCAGTAAAATTGTCTTCAGACTCACAATGACACTGTCTCTCCCTGCTCCAACCTCTGCTGACAGAGACATCTGGATGTGAAGAGAGTATTTTACTTATTACAGATTTCCCCTATTTCAGACTGTCCTTATGCAGTAATAAATATTATGATGTCTATCATCTGCACAACAACGAGTTATTTTGTGATGAACTGCATTTCCTCATTGTGCTCATCACTACATTTACAACTACTACACGGTCAACTACACGACTCCAAGTTCTCTAAAGTCTTTGCAGTAAGACAGGTCCCCCACCTTTGCTAATCCAGGAGCAATAAGACTAAGAAACTTGCCACCTGAATATAATTTAAAACAATGCATGCATACTGACCTCGTGAAAAATAGCTCCAGAATATGGCGAGACCCCTAAATCCAGCAGAGCTAATCCTTCGACCACTGAAACATACAAAACCCCTGCATTAGAATCCTGTAATGCGGGAAGAGAAAAATCTCATGATGGGAAAACTATAGTTTTGAAAACACCCATGCCCAGAAGACTCTCACATTGACTTGCCATCTGAATGGGTGACACAAAATCTCACAAAGCCAACAACCAGCTAGAATTGATTGTCTTCTTACTTCTGCCATGCAAAATTCTTTTTGTAACTGAATGGTCAGTTGTAATAATTTATTTGTTTCGGCTAAAAATGTCACAGCTGAAACATTTTGCACTTTACGTATAAATCACATGTTTGTTAGCCACTGATTTTAAGTCACCTATTATGTGATACCTGGTACCTACACTGGAGAAATACTTAATTCTAAGAGGACAAATCATAACATAATATACAGTTTGAATCATTTTGCTTAATTAGATTTAGAGAGACCTGAAACGTCCAAAGCCACAATAGAAGAGCAAAAATGAATACATATTACCAGGCAAAGCTAAAAGCTTTGTCCATTGTTGAAACTTTCTGATATTTTGTAGCTTTAATTCAGATTCTTTGCAATCATGGAATTACAGCTTGTGCTGCAATGCATGCACATGTTTTTGCATAGGATCTCCACCTCACTGAGCACAAAGGTTCCCTGGGGATCCAGCAGCGCATGCAGTGAAAAAAAGCTATGGGAAATAGGTCCATTTGTGCAGTGGGAAATGAGGCAGGAGACTGCAGGAAGCAACAAGAGCTTCTCAGTTCAGCAATATGCTGGAGGAGTGGATTCTGTCTCTGCCACAGAGCTCCTGTGTGACAGCCCAGAGTTTTCAAGGTGATCCTAACTGTGCTCCTTACTCTCTTGATGCCTGCCTTGATGTTGTAAGGTGAGATTCAGAAAGTACCCATTGCTGCGAGGGAATTTTTGGTAGCTATATCTTGAAACTATGAGCTGTGAAGTGCTACACACTATGGAGCAGAGGCTTTAGCTCATCAAATGCATTCACGCCTCTGATCTTTATTACTCTGTGCCACTGCTTTCCACCCCGAAAGTGCAAATAATTTTACCTGCATAACTGGATATTATTTTCCCAAAGGCCTGTCTGTAAAATAAATTAAGGTTCCTAAGAGGCTCACATGTTATAGACGTGAATGCCACCAAAAACCCTCGACTAAACTGTACCTGTGACTTCAGAAGAGAATTTGAATCATGTTGGTAATAACGTGTGGAGCCACAAACTGAACAAGGAAAATGAAACGGTGAATAGCTCTGCACGAGCTGGGAACCAAGAAGTCACGTCACACCATGGGACAGGGCTCGTGCAGTTAAAGCGTAATAAAAACCACCTTATTCAAGACCGCTGAAACTACTCCTTCAGCGCCAGATTTTGTCATTCTTCCATTTTATGGGCAGCTGTGACACAACCGGTTTGTACGAGTACAGCCGAGCCAGCTGCTAAACCCCCGTCCTCCTGCCGTCGCCCCGCGCCCGTCCCGCCTCTCGCAGCTGTCGAACACTCGCTTCCCCTCGGGGACAGCTGCCACGACCGTGCCTCTCGGCCGGGGCCGGGAGCGGAGGGGCCCGGCCGCAGCCCCGGGGCCGCAGCCCGGCCCACACACACCCCCCCCCGCGGGGCCCTGCGCAGCCCGGCGCCGGGCCGGGGACAGGCTCCCGCCCGCCGAGGCGCTCCCGGCCCCGGGGTCCCCAGCCAGCCCTGGGCGAGCGGCCGCGCCCCGGCCCCTCTCCGCCACCCCCGCGGGCCTTGGCCCGTTCCGCCGCGCCGCCGAGAGCGGCTGCCCCGGCTCGGGCTGCCCGGGCCTCACCTCGCTTCCAGGCGTTTAACGGGGACGCCACCTCCACGCGCTCGGAGATGAAAGCAGCGAGGGTGGAGCGGTAGAGCACGGCCCGGACCGTCACGGCCACCAGGACCACCAGCACCAAGGGAGCCGCCATTCTTGCGGCAGGCACCGACCGCCGCCGTCTGTAGTTCCCGGGCGGCGCCGGAGAAAAGGGCGCCAATGCCCCGGGCCGCCCGGACAGACTACATCTCCCAGGAGCCCCCGCGCTGCGCCGCCGCCTCCCGACACCGCCTGGGAGCTACGGCGGCCGCAGCGGGGCGAACTTCCCCGGAGCGCGGGGGCCGCGTTCCCCAGCCCGCCTGGCGAGGGCGGGAGCTGCCGGGCCGGGGCTGCCGGCGCTGCGGGGCGGGCGGGTGTCCGGGCGCCCTGCCCGCCACCCGCCGAGCTGCCCCTTCCCTTCCACAGAGTCACAGAATGGCAGGGGCTGGAAGGGCCCTCTGGAGATCATCCCGTCCCACCCCCTGCTTGAGCAGGAGGCTCTGGGTCCAGCCCCATCCTCCTGACACCCACCTGTTATGATTAATTTAGCCTTCAATGGAATTTCAATCAAAGTGTACAATTGATTGAATAGAGACAAGCAAGCAGCGCTGGGTGCACGGGGGATCCTTCCGCCTAACGTGCATCCCGTCATACAAAATTACAGGGTTTATATTCAGTTACTTAATTAATAACAATTAGTAAAAACACGCCTAAGTTTACACTCACTGGTCAGTGATAAGCATCCCACTTGCCGTTGGTCAGCCGTAGTTAAATTAGCCACGCTTGCCATGTAGATTAGCCCGCGTGCTCTTTACGGGTGTGGGGGGGCAAGTCTTTTTGGTCCTGAATTGGGGCGGTGGTCGCACTCTCCCCCTGCCGGAATTACCTTTCCCCTAATTTCCATGCTTCAGCGCCTTCTGAGCCAAGAAGTTCCCTGTTATCGCTACTGGCTGATTTGTGGCCTTCCCTTATCTTGGCACTCTCCTTTGTAGCAGGGTGTTTCCACTGTTAGTCCTTGAAGTTCTACTGAATTGTATCTTTTTTGGAGGCTTCTTGTCAATGCAGCATTCATTGCTAACGCCCTCTTGACTGGCCTAAGCATTAATTGTATCTTTTTAAAATTCTCAGGTGTTAGTTTCTACTCCTAACTAAAATTCTTTCTTAACAATTAACTTAACAAATCGCCAATCAACATTCCAACCATTAAGACAGTTAACAAGTCAATTGAACGGCCCTCGCTTACACAAGCACCAACAGAACGGGCAGATGTGAGAGGGTCACACTTCACCGTGTGACTCTAGCATTGTTCCATATTGACACGAATCAGATGAACACATTTTACACACCCGTCAGATATTTATAAGCATCGATGAGATCCCCCCTCAGCCTTCTCTTCTCCAGGCTGAACAAACCCAGGTCTCTCAGCATTTCCTCATAACGGAGGTGCTCCAGTCCCTGACCATCTCCGTAGCTCTCCGCTGGACTTGCTCGAGCAGTTCCCTGCCCTTCTTAAACTGGGGCACCCAGAACTGGACGCAGCACCCCAGATGTGGCCTCACTAGGGCAGAGTAGAGGGGGAGGATAACCTGCCTTGCCCTGCTGGCCGCACTCCTTTTAATGCACCCCAGGGCACCGCTGGCCGCCTCGGCCACAAGGGCACAGTGCTGGCTCATTGCTCAAAGCGGGCAGCTGAGCTGCCCCACGAAGCCATCTGTGCCCTGCGCAGAGCCAGCCCTGGTGCCTCAGCCTCTCCTTGGAGCTCACCTGAGCATCGTGTCAGCCGGCACTGAGCTCGGGCAGGACTGCTACAAAGGGTTCCTCCTCCTCAGCTGCAGGACACTGCACGTGTCCTTCTTGAGTCTTCTCAGGCTCCTCTTGTCCCACTTGTCCAGCCTGTGGCACTGCCTCTGGGTCATGGCTCTATGCCCTAGCCTCAGCTACACTCACATGGCATTCCCTTCGTCACTCGCTGGGTTGCCCAGCTGGAGCAGAGGCTGCAGGCTGAGCCCAGCTGCACACTCAGAAGTGGAGGATCAGTGGCTTCTGGGCAGCTGTTTGGAAAGTCGCTCAGGCTGGTCTTTATTTCATCAGTTATATATACCCCTGTAGTCTTTGCCTGCATGTAGCTGCCACCACCCTTTTGGCTGTGGCCAGAGTTGCACAGCTGTTGTTGATGGCAGTGAGTGCTGGTGGGCTTGTATGGTTTCAGCAGGCTCTTGGCAAACCGACATTGTCAGTCTGTTTGGTTTCAACAGGACCATCAGCCTCCAGAGCTTACAAGTTCTTGGAAGGCTTTCACACACTACCTTCTGAGCAGATGCTTTCCTGTTGTTTTCTTCTAACTGCTTTTCCATCCACACCCATAGGTACCAATACAGCCCATTCACAGAGTCTCTCACAAAAGCGGCCTTTACAACACTTCCTCTGGAGTGGAGACAAATGGAAGGAAGACCCGGTAGTCTCGTAAAAAATTGGACAGAATGAAAACACACCCTTCATATCATAGTATGTGAAGACAACACTTATTTTCATGTCAGAAGCTGATAGGATTTGCTGACAGTACTGGGGTTGCCATTTGAAAAAGCTGGATAATCTCCAAGTCATGACATTTACATTTGATTTATGCAGCTTCAGAGCCATAGTGCAGACTTGCACCCACCTGCAGGAACAGAGAAAGGCTGAATGCCTCTGGGACATGGTCCCTAAAGGCCCAGATGGCACAGCATATACTGTCCACAAGACTGGAGAGACTGGTGGATTTAGCTGGTAAATCGAATGCACTTTCAGGACCAAGACCATAGCTTCTTAAGAGCAGCATTAATCCCTTCATGCTACAAAACAAGCTTCAGATGGTCCAAGGAGTGCTTCCTACTGTGCTCACTCCCATGCTGGGGAGAGGCAGCACATCTGTTCAGCTGCTGCCTTTGCAGGGGTTTCCTCGAATGTGGTCCTATCCACTGCCACAGGACAACTCATCTGGTCCTGAAGCAGTAAGGGGAGCGTCAGTACTCATTCTGTCACGTGGCAACTCTTCCGCTCTCAGGCCACTGGCACGAAGGCACTGGTTGTGGTGGTAAGACTGATTTCCTAATTAGCATTGGCACGAGCTGGCCGTGGGACTTGGTGGCTCCAGGACTGACTGGGCTTGGCACATCCTCTGATTAATCAGAGTGGATTTGTTCAAGTTAATTTATTTGTGCAGGTGTCTGTAAATAAGAAGCCAAAAATGCTGATCCTTCTTTGCAGCTGTTAACAGCGCTGCCTTGAGTTTTTTGGTCTGAAATGCTTTTTTTCCTAGCACTGATTGCTCTCCAAGTGACAGTTCTGACACAATGTAATTGACAGCAGTTTCCTGAGAGTGCTACTTTGCTGCCTAATTGGGATACAGTTGTGCAGTTAAAGCTGCAGTGCTCCAAGATGCTGATTTTGCTAGTCTGATCTGTGCCATATGCTTTCCAGCACCATCTGAAGCAGCACAGGGAAATGGAAGCCCTGGAGAAATTCAGATAACCTCTGAGGGCACCAGGAATCAGACATGAAGTCATGCCACTACAGTTGTTCTGTGTTTAACTGGAGTGCAAAAGCCAACTAAAAAGAAAAGGTCAAAAGAATAATTCATGCCAAATGCAGCAATTATTTCTGGAGCAGCATAGGTTTGCTCAAATGTTTCTCCAGTAGGAGATCCTGGGGCTGGCAACAGAGTCAAGTTCAAAAGCTAAGTTCACATGTTCATCCCCCTCAAAGTATCAAATATATAAGTCAAATATGAGTGGGTTAAGTACTAGAGCCTCGGTATCTGTCTACAGGCTGACACTAATTTGGGGGCTTAGATCTGGGTCTTTAGGTAGTTGCAATAAGCACACACAAACTGTGGTGCTGCCTTTTGTCTGGCAGTAACTTTTGAACCCGCTTTCAGCCAAATGAGACAGAGGAGCAGACCTGTAAAAACTGCAGGGTTCCTGCAAGCTTTGTGAAAATAAGGAAGAGGTTAAAGAGAACCAAACTAGTGTGGGTTTGGGAAGGGCAATAGTCTGAGATCACCTGGCAGCGTGTACTGTACAGCCAGACAATGTTGTGTAGCTCAAAGCCAGCACATAGATGGCCACTTTCCCAGGCAGCAGTGAAGAGGCAGGAAGGGGCGATAGTAAAAGCAATGGAGAAGAGGCCTCAGGGGCTATCAGAGATTGATATACCAAGTTGAAGTGAGACTTGCAGCAAAGAGCGGTAAGGATACAAACCAGAAAGCTCTGAGAACTAAGGTCTTGCTTGGTTCATGCAACACTTTGGTTTTTTTCAGCAGGGGCATAAACCCAATCTCCTGTGTCCTGGTGTTTACCCCAAACTGATGGTAGCTTTTGCAGCATTGGGGGCTTTACGTGCTACCCTTTCTTCCTGAAATTCCATGCTGTGCAAGTGAGCTGGTACTAACATGCACAGAGGACTTGATATACTGAAGCATGGGAGCAGTTTAACCATCTGAAGTTTGAGGATCTCCTAGTGTGGTACCACCAGTCGTACTGCAGTGGGACAGTGAAGTGATTGTTGGTCCACACAACAAGTGGCAAATGCAGCTCTGAAGAGGACTTACTCTCACTGCCTACCCTCCAGCTGGAGGCCTCCAGCTTTTGTTGCCTAACAAAAAAGTGCAGACCTAGATGGAGCCAAAAAGGCAAATGAGAGCTGCTGTTGGCAGCTTCTTCACTTCACTGATTGCATTGCCTATGTGGGGATCCCACGCTGATAATTTAGGGGATGAATACAACGTGGTGATGTTGCGTCACAGAAATTTTATAAAGCATTCTGTTTAAGACCGAGCCAATTCAGGCATGATTCATCTTTGTTCCTGCAAACAGATGCTGGTTTGGGCACTTTTTGTGTGCCCTGTTGGAATTATGCAATGGTGACATTTTTCTCGGTAAACAAGCCACTCCTTTTCTAGCTTTGTTGTATAAAATAGGTGTTCTGATTCCTTAGGCACCCTACAGCCCTTCCTGACAGCTCTTCCAGTCTAATTCAATCATTTTACACTTGAGAGACCACAGCTATGTGTATTATTCTAACTGAGCTCTCCTCAGGGCCCTGTGCAATGGAGTTCATGGTTCAGAGATGCTTCCTCTTTCTGTGGGATCTATTCCACCTCATCCCCATGTCCCAGAGGGACAGTTTCCACCCACTATTTATTTTCACCATGCTGTCATGTTTTATTTCCTTACAGTCAACCACTTCAGTGCTACACTATGTTCTCTTCCTCTGCCTTTCCTACCACAAACCTTACAGAGCAATAGTTGCAATGTAGTCATTACTGCTCTTCAGTGGTTTTGGTTTTCCTGTGAAGTCCACTTTTACATACTCTGCCTTACAATAAAGGACCCTTTATTGATACAACACTTCAGTTGCTTTTGCTTCTTCTTCTTCAAGTTGTCTCCTGTTGGCGTTTATTGGCTAGAACACGTGCCAGCTTTTGGTTTTGCCAATGAAAAAATACCCGCCTCCCAGTTCTTATGCATGTAATTTGTGTGGACTACATGAGTTCTCATTACTTTTCTTTGGGATTCTTGGGTAAAAGCTGCTGTTAAATTGAAAGGTATTGCTGTTTTTATAAATTGCTGGGAGAAAGGTGCTTGCCTTTTATTTACTAGCTTGGAAAACAACAGATTTTCCTAGCAGGCTGGAATAGCAGTACTGTAGGTATCTTCCAGTCTTTCTGCCGCTGATGGGCAGAAGACAGTATGAGCTTTATGGTCTTTTATGGGGGTTAGCAGTGGTCTGTATTAAAAATGGATTCTGAGTGATCAGCTCTTCTTCTTTGGCTTCAGAAAGAGGAGCGAATAAATTGCACTTCAGATTCCTCTGAGTGGCTTCATATGCCAGGAACTTCTTTTACATGAAAGACAGGTATCTTTGTAAGAAGGAAATCAGCTTTTCTCAGCCCCCACAAAGATTATATTTGTGGTGCCACAATGAACATTTTCCAGTGTGAGTTTTAGATGGCAACATTAAAAAAATAAAAATACCCAAAGAGGAAAGCTGTAATCCCTGCCAGCAACTTAAACCAACTAATCATCTAGCCCCGTCATCTACACAAGGGAATGATGGGCTGTCCAGAGAGCTAAAAACTTACTTCAGACATCTCTCCTAGGTGGGGGAGGGCCAAGCTGATTACGTGAGCTGAATGTCAAAACTCTGGATAGCTGAAGTCAGACAAGATGAATCTAAAGGATCTGACAAAGAGCACTGTTCAGCTTTTGGGCTTTGTCTAAACAGCATTACAAATGACTCACCTTGACAGCAGCATCTTAAAAAATGGGCTGTCTTACCAGCTGCTGTTGACTTTTCTGTCATTCCACTCAGCCTACACAGGGCTGTATCACCTGGGGGTGTGATCAGCTCCCAGCAGTAACATTGTGATGGACCTGTCACCCTCCTCCTGGGAAGGAGCCTGGTGCAAATTCCTCGCTGGGTTGCGGTGATGATTGCTCATATCAGACTTGTGAAGGTTTATGGATTTGGTTGTTGGTTTCACTTCTCATCCTAGCAGCTGCCCTACAGAGTCATCTGCTTTGCACCTTTCTTGGCAAGTCTGAGGAAGGACCAGAGGTTAATATGCTCTTGCAGACCAGTGGGTGTTTTAGGACTTTTTTAACACAATGAGAAGCACCTCAGGTGTGATGAGTTCATAAGTCACTGGTTTAACAGTTCAGAGTACTGCTGTACTAGCATTTCAGCAGTGCTTTACTTTTCCACAGTATTTCTCATTCAGAGGCTTTGAAAATAGTCTGCAACACCGACTGGCAGAGCAGCTCAGGGCTACGTACAGTTTGTAACAACCCGTGTTATGATCTGTTATGGGTACCTTGCTTACCAAGGCCACAGATCCATGTGCGGGGACCCCTGCTGTCATGAAAGTGCGTCCACCAGCTGGGCTATAGAAAAGGAGCAGCAGAAAGGAGGAGAGGAGGGAACACAGGGGATGCGTGCACTGCCAAGTTGACAAAACAGATTTCCGTATCAGCATGATTTTCTTCGTTTGTGAGGAGCTCAGTGAAAGAATTGAAGCCAACAGGGTGTGATGGATGGAAAAGCAATTGTTAAAACTAGATGTTCCTTTTCCTTTGCCTTGTTCACTCAACTTGAGGAATGGGAACAGGCAGCTGAGGGAACTCAGAGGATGTGCTGTGCGCCTGGAAGCTTGTCAGCTTTTCACAGTTAGCTCTAATGCAACTTGTTTACCTCTGTCTGGGATCTGCCATACAATCAGATAGGAAAGAAGTGAAAAGGGATCTATCCGTACATTACAAAGACTCGTTGCAAACCAGCCCTTGCCCAGGTCGCTGCCCTCCACCCTCCTCTGGATTGCTCTTCTGTTCTCACTCGATCATTTCTGGGGAGTGTTTCTAGTTACAGGAGCAGCGTCTTTCCCTACCAGACCTGTGCCATGGTACCTAGGTCACCTTTTCCAACTGCAGGAATATGCTGAAGCAAAAACATCCCCACTGCAATGGGGAATCACAGGTAGGCTTTTTGCTGCTGTCAGCAAGGTTTTGATTAATTATTTGTAGTTGTTCTGTCTCTTTTTCAGCTTTGGGAACAGTCCAGACAGAAGGAAATCGTTAAGTGTTGGAAAAGAGAATGCAAGTGTTTAAAATTTGGCTGTTTGCTGCAAGGGGTTGTCTGCAGCATAACCCGGTGAGGCTGGCAGCTCTTGCCAGGGACACTGGAGCTCTGCCTTCCTAGAGAGGTGTTTTCATGGAAAGACGCCTGAGAACCGTGTACTTCAGCAGTGACCTGTCACAGAGGCAGGGGACGACACGTGAGCCGTTACAGAAAGCAATGGGTTGTGGATTAAGCCCAGAGCAGCTGGCTCTGTACTCCCAGCTGCGTGTCTGGAGCAGTATCACATCCTCTGTTTTGCGCAGAGCCATCCAAGGCCTTGAGCAATATGTAATACACTGGACTGCACTGGTCTAGATACCGTCTGTATGACTGCTGCTCCAGAAGCGGTGTGACCATGAAGCGGAGGCATTCCAACAATTATATTTGAACAGAAATCCCAGGAATTAAAGATTTTCTTTTAAACTTTTAAAAATGTAGAAGTGCTGAGCTCACAAACTTCACCTCCTCTGTCTCCCTAGCTAGCAAAGATCTTGCTATGCAGGGGCTCATTTTACATAGCACCTCTCAAATCCTTCACTCAACCTTTGTCTCAATCTTGAAGTCTAGATGAAGGTAACAGGGGTAGACCAGGGCTCCTAAAACAGTAATGGGGATACTGAGCATTCCCTGTTGAAACTTGCGGTTCAGGGAAAAACATGGATACTTCTCTAGTGGGGAATTTCAGTGGGCCAAGATATCACAGTACCAAGACATTCACGCTGTCCAGGCTGGGGGAGTATGGTTAACAGTGAGAAACGCATCTGTGAAATGGAATTATTTCTGTCTCCCTTCCTTTGCATGGAGGCACTGACTGAGAAGTCAATAAAGATGGCACAAAGTTTTCCACCTCCAGCTGCCCACCAGTTACTGATGTGAATCAAGGTCATCTACTCACCAGTCAGCAGATCAGAACCACACAACCACCTTCACTGATTACTCCTTCAAAGACTCACTGTTGACAGAAACCAAACTGAAGAAGCTCAGGCTCCCAGAATCTCAGACTGCAGCCAAAATTAAAAGCAACTTAGATTTAGTGATCCAGTCTTGACAAAGCTGTATTTGGAACAAGGCTTGGTTAATATGTCATTGCCATAATAACAACCTGGAACTGAGACCAACTGAAGCACTCAGTGTAGAGGGGTTAGTCCAAACCCAGTCGCCACATGTCATCAGGAGCCCCAAATGCAGAGAGAATCTAACCAAGGACAGCTCAAACCCTTTCTTTCAAGATTTAAGACAAGTTCTGGCCAGAACTGCCTGTTCAGAGAGGAGTGAGGAGCTGGGGGGCCTGAAGATACACAACATCTTGTAGTTTAAAAAAAAAGAAGAAAACCAAAGATTTAAAAAGGAATAAAAGGAGTATGACTGCTGTGGATGTAGGTGACTGTGGGAGCCAGCAATGAGGCTGCTGGAAAAGCTTTTCAGCAAAGCAGGGGGCCAGTGCAATCCCAGCCTCTTTTCCATCACCAGAGGTCCCTCGCTCTCGTAGCCAGCAGTGCTGCAGTGACTGAGCCAAGCTTGATTAGGAAATGACCTTTCAAAAGCTCTCTGGGTTCACAGATTTCTTGATCAACTGTCATTTTAATATTTTTTTTTTTAAGTTCCTGCTCTAATTGTTGTATTTCGGTAATCCCTGAAGCTGTTAATGCTTTCCCGGACAAGGGGATCACACATTTGGACACAACATCAGTTGCATCCTGGTGGCAGATTAACCTGGCTAACGAAACAGTAATGAAACATGTTGCTATTGATTCCCTCCCCTCTCCTTGCTGAGGGCAATCACTTGGTCTTTGCTCTGCTAAGTTGATTCAGCACTTTGACTTCTGCATATCCCTGTGATTTTAATACATCAAAGAGCCTAATAGTAATTTTAATGTGGCAGCAAATTTACGGCCAGATCTGTGGTATTTTAGACAATATACGCAGCTGAATATCATTGTGGATCTTCTAGATTCACTCATTTATAACAAACACATGGGGTTTGTTCTGATCAAGTAGAATATTGGCTTTCAAGTCCTTTATACCAAAAGGTTGGGTCAGATCCAGGATCCTGAGGACACAGGCTGAGCATTCACAGCTGGCAGCCCCATTTCCTTCCTCCTTTTCAAGCAAATGAAAGCCACGCAGGTCTGTAACAGCTGGAGCAAGGAGAGTCTGGAAAGGCAAAGTGGGTTATGAAAAGCAGCTCTGTATATCACACTCTCTTTTATTGTCTGTGTTTTCCTCTATGAGAGGCCAGTGGGACAACACAGTGTTGAAGGAAAACAGATCTGTGAGTTCAGCTTGGGTCTGCCTCACCTGCCTTTGCAAAGAGCAGCGAGGGGGTACGCTACCCAGCTCAGCACTGTCCCAGCCGTTGAGGAGCCACTGGTGAGAGCAGGACCAGGAAAGCACAGAAGAAGAAAGCACATGCTTCTCAGGTGAGCTCCTTCCAGCCACCCAGGAACCACCGGTCACCCACTCCCTTTGGGAGCAGGACTGTGGGTGCAGGAGATGCTGCTGCTTGGCACCGAGCCTTCCCTGGGCATCTCCCATGCCCCTCTCCTGCCCTTGCACAATTCTTGCCAACAGGCAGCTATGGTGGTTGTTTTGATACTCGTGGCTTGTTACTTCTGCTTCAGCCTTTGCTGCCAGTGTGATAAAGCGGTCAGTTTGTATGACGGATGGCCCCACTCCTTGTGTGGTTACACAGGAGTGTTAGTGTGTTTTAAGAAAACAAAACTGATTTTTGGCTGGCAGCTGCTGAAATATACCATGCCTTTGTGTGCTGCAGGGACTGCTGGAGCAGAGCGTGGTTTTTTTTCTCAGCCATTTCAATAGATTTATTTATTTCCAAGGCAAGTGTGTGTTTTCGGGCAAAAAACAGATGCAGAGAAGCCCCATGAGCAGCCCTGCTCTGACCCAGGCACTAAGAACCCATTTTTACTCCCTCCCTGAGCAAGGGAAAACCCCCCAGCAACCCCTTCACCACTTGTGTGCTGTTCCTGGACTAAAATTCCTCCAGGCTCAGGGGCCAGCTTGCACACTGCAGTTTCCAGTGGAGGGGTGAAAAAACAACCTGTGACGTCCCCCCCAGCCAACTGGGGCATCGGCCTCAGGAGGGTTTTGTGCAGAGGGATGTGTATTAGTCCCACCGAGCACTGAAGCAGCCCTTCCCGGCTGCTGAGCTTTCTTGGAGTCCTGCAGGTCCACTTGCAGACCTGGCCTCTCCCGGCATCAGCCTCTCTCACCGGATCCAGCCCAGGGGCACAGCAGTGGAGGTGTCTGAGGGTTTGTCCTGCATTTTCCCTTATCTTTCACCAGGAATGTAGAAAAAAGGCGCGTGGTGTTACGTAGTGCTGCACACTATAAATGCCACAGACGTTTCCTATTATATGGGCTATTACAGATGGTAGAGGTGGCTGCCAGCCACGGGAAGGAGAGTGGCAGAGCCTGCGGGCACTCGTGTGTCAAGTCTTGCCAATCTTTTTGCATTGTAGAAGCTCAAAGTTGTTTTAAACCACTGAAGTATGAATTTAGATTTTGTATTCCTTGGAACTAAAGGTAGCAGGAATACATAATCTACCTCATTGTGTGCAGTTTTAGTTACAGTGGACATATTTCTTGGTTTGAAGTCATGGAATTGCAAATTCATCCTGTGACAGGTTTTCTGTCTGTCCCTGCTGCATAACACAAGACAGCAGTGCCGTCCTTACAGCAGGGAGCAGCCCTCACTTGGAAAGGCAGTGCTAAGCTGAAACCAGGTGGGAGTCTGGATCAATATTTTTCCAGCTCATCCTCAGAAGGAACAGGAGGGAACAGACTAAATGATGACATAAAAGATTTAAAGTCAGGTGAGTTGCAACCTCCCCCACAAAACAATGACCAAACTTGTGGACAGCTTTCATCCTGGTGCAAACCAATGCAGCAAAACCAACCGCAGCCCCGGGAAGTGCAGGCTTGTCACTGCCACCACTTGGTAACCCTGGATGACATCTAGGAGAACTCCTCTCCTCCCACTCCATTAATTCTGTGGATATTTATTAAAGAAACACTGTTAGTTCCTGGGAGTTCCCCAGAGAAAGTAAATTTAAGGGCTGATTGCTGGAAAGTGTCATGCTGTCACCTGGGGTTTCAGCTGCAATTGTAGGGATTAAGACCAGGATGAGGATGAAAGAGGACAACGTGTAAAACCAGATTAAAGGAAAATTAAAGCATGGCTTACTCTGCAGTTGTATTTCCATGTCCACACCGGGCTGAACTGTTGGAGGGGCTACAAGGCTGCGGCAGAGGGGGCAGGTGGATGTGTGGGGCAGGGCACCTGGGACTGGCTATGGGCCGGGACAGGTGCGGGTGGGAGGGGAAGGGCCCACGTGCCTTTGTGCCGATCTCGCCTGCGCTGCACAGGGGAGCGAGGACTGTAACGTCCACCTGCCCTCTGCCAGCTCTGCAGTGGGGAGGGCACTTCAAACATGCAAAGAGAAGCCTTCAGGGAGGGGACTTGTTGCAGAAAGGATTTCATTATCTTGAGGGTGGTGAGGCACCGGAGCGGGTTGCCCGGAGAAGTTGTGGATGCCCTGTCCCTGGGAGTGTTGCAGGCCAGGTTGGGCAGGGCTTTGAGCAACCTGACCTAGTGGAAGATGCCCCCGCCTGTGGCAGGAGAGTGGGACTGGATGGTCTTCAGAAGTCCCTTCCAACCCAAACCACTCTGTGAGTCTATGATTCTCTCTGGAAGGAGCCACTGGGGAGTGACATGCCCTTCCTAGCCAAATCTTACAACTGAAGTTAACCCAAATGTCCTGCTAATGTCATTTCCCCTGAGTGGGCACTACGGGGTCTGAGCGAGCATTTTGTACACTTTTTTGTTACAATACAAATATAGTAATTTTTAGCACTATTAGGGGTTGCACTCACACTCCCTGTTGAAACAGGCAAGAGGAAGGGGCTGTTTTTCTTATCCAAACAGCAAACCAAAGTAGAGAGAGGTGAAGCCGCTTGCCCCAAATCATCTAGGAGCAAATCTTCAGACCCTGAGCCCAGCTCCACAGTCCTAATCCCCTGGTTCCCTCTGCTTGGGACCCCATAATTTAAAACAATAGTCATTTTCTAGGAGGCTGGAATGACGAGTGGAAGATTGTCATAGAAAAAGAAAGGCCACCAAGCCAAAACAGGGTGACTGAGTCATGCCTGTTAGTGGAAAATGAGAGCCCTAACCCCTGCCAGCAGCTCTTGGTGCACCCAGCACAGAGCAGCCTGTGCTTTGCCGGGCAGCCTGAGCTGGAGAAAGAAATGAAAATGTGCGGACTGCAGGGACAGAAAATGTCCTCCCCACGTGGTGCCATCCCCTCCTCATCCCCAGGGTTTTGGCCCTTAGCGGCTCCTCACAGCACAGCTTTCCCTCCCAGTGTGAAGGGGGAGGACATGCCCGGAGTGAAGGGTGTCTTGAGCCTTGCATGAAAAAGGCATCACGCTTGTATGGATGATGAGTGTATCCACTGTTACACGAGATAAAGAACTTTTTATCGGCGTCCAAAGACAGACAGGAGGCGGGGCGCTGCTCCCATGGCCGCTAAGCCCCGCTGACTCAGACAGGACACTGAGGAGGTCTGTCTGCAACAGTGACCACAGCGGGCAGGCTGCCCTCAAGGGACAGGTTCCAAAATTATAACAGGGAAGCTCAATTTTGGTCCGTGAGCTGGCAGGCGGTGTGGGCAGGCACTGCTGGGTAGCAACTACCTGCTCGAGCACCTTCTTTTTGGTCGTGTCCCTCCTCCTGAGCAGCCACAGGAAAGCTGCTGACATTACTCTGAGGAAACCCCTGCATTTGCCCAGAAAAACCACGCTGTTTTCACCTGTTTCCTCATGTCAGGTGAGGTTAACAGCAAACCCAAATCCCGGTGGTTCTCCGTCCTGGCAGATGTCATTCTGCTGTAGGAGAAACCAGATCGATGAGAGGTGTCGGAGATCTCTCACAAAGAGTTGCATCTCTGCCTAATCATCAAAGAGCTTGTTTTCAACATTAAACATTTTGATTTACAGATTTATTTAGCTTTAAAGATGTGTGCTTCTTTTTTTCAGACTTGAGGAAGACTCAGAGTGCCCAAAGCCTGTTTTTTTCCACTACAACAAAGGCATTACCTCTCTACAAACCCCACTGCTCCTGCTTTCATACGGATTTGCTGAAATTCCCATGGGTTACGTGCCTGTCGCAACACTTAATACATCTTATTTTGTAAGCTAAGATGGACTTTACATCTCTCCCATATATTTAAGTTATTAATTCTATATATTCTATATATTCATTCTATATATTCTGTATATTCATTCTGAAGCCCAAGTACACCTGTGTCCTACTAGCAAACATTTCGAGCCACTAATGGGCTTTTTATTTACATACCTATTACTGTGAAAAGCCTTACTATAGGAAACGATCCTGGGTGTGAGGGATTTGGGAGCCCAAGTGTGGCTGGTTCTCAACTCGATGCTCTCTGTGACCTCTGGGCTATGGGGGACAAAAGCCAGGCTAAAATAGGGATTTCTTCTTGCTCCCTTGCGACCTGAAGTACAACAGTGCTTTCCATGCAGGATGCGCTGGGCTGCTGAGGATGCTGAGGGGCGATGGGGACAGGCTCGTCCCGCCCTGGCTGGGGCTGGAGCTCGCTGCAGCCAGTGACTCCATCTTGTGGGTGCTGCTTTGCCTCTGCCAGGCTGCAAACTCAACGTGTGCTTTACATTTGAATTAATTCGTTCCTCTTGATGCTAAAGCTGGACTTTGTAGGGAGTTGAGCAGGGGTTGTGAGCTGCCTCTCTAGTGGGGGTGCAGCAGCCTGACCTGCAGTATGGGCACTCTGCTGTGACCCAAGGTGGGTGCAGGATGGCCAACACCTTACTGGGACGATCAGCTGGGGCACTGCATGGACACATGGACCCATGAGCTGCTCTGGCTCTTTGAGACTCCCCCAGGCACAACCATCCTGCCACAAACCTGCATGTAAGCGCTGCTGCCCAGCGCTGCAGCTACCCTCACCCTCCGCCCCATTTCTGTTCTCTCTGGAGATGAGGCGCAAAGGACCAAAACCATGTTCCCACAGAAATAGTCCTTCACTGGCGATGCTAGCCCATGCTGCCTCCTCCCTCCTGGAGAAGGGGCTGCCCCTGGCTTGAAAATATGCTGAATTTTTTAACTAGAAAAGTTTGCAGGTCAGGGTACGGCTGGGATGGTCCCTCCCTCTGCCCACATCACCCTGATGTGTCAGAGCCCCCCATGGCCCCAGCTCCTGCAGGTGACGGGTGATCCTGAGGTCATTGGGACCATGGTCTGTGCAGTGCTCCTGGGCTGTGAGGAGATCCCTTCCCACTGGCGTGGGTTGCATCGGAAGGGCTTCCCAGTGACAGCACAACCTCCAGGGTGGCAAACATCTATCTTGCATGACAAACCCTGCTGGGCCTCATGGACAGGGCCAGAGCCACATGCTTGTGCTTTCTTTCCCAGTAGCATATGCAGCTCAGGACCTTCCTGCCTCACCCCAAGGCCTTGTCCAGATGCTCCCAGGCTTTTAGGGCTAAAAAAAACCCAAAAATGATCTCTGCCCTCCTCCATCCCTGGTGTCAGGTGGTGGCCATGAGCAAAAAGTGTATCATGCCAGCCCTGCCATGGCTGCGTGCGCCTGCTGGGACCCAGGTGGGCTGGGAGAGGGGGGCAGCAGCATGGGTGAGGTGGGCCATCTGAGCTCCCTCTCCCTGTGCCAGGCGAGCACTGAGGGCTGGATCCTTGCAGGGCTGAGGGTGATTCTGTCTGGACACAGGTCACCCCAACCCTGCGCACTCCTGGGGGGTCTCCCCATAGCACCAGCATGGAGGGGATGGAGCCTCCTATCACAGATGGGGGGTGTCACGATGAAAAGGATGGAGACAGGCATTCCCAGGGAGAGGGCAGAAGTTTGGTCAAGGTGGGACGGTGCCAGCAGGAGGCACTGGGCAGTGCTTTGGGTAGCAGGGCTGGAGGGGAGCCAGTGGCTCGTGCCGAGGAGCGTGGTGCTCAGACCTGCCGGTGACTCAGCTGGTGACCTCTGGTTCTCCTGCCTCCTCAGGCCTCAACCTGGGGCCATTCATGGTCATGCATGAAGCCTTCGTGATGCATAACTTGCCTGGCTGTGACTCCATCGCTGCTCTGGATGCTCAGCGTGGCTGCTGGCTGCTCAGCCTTGTGACCAGCTCTCCGAGAAGAGTCATCCCCAAGCTGTTTTGTCCTGTGAGACCTGGATCTTTGAAGTCCACACCCAGCCTGTCCTGTAGTGCATGACTGGACTGCCAGACACCCCATAACCCTTCCCTCATGCTCATCACGTGCTGCCTGAGCTGCCAACCACAGCCCCATGCTCTCCCAACCTGCAGCTGGGCAGTGGGTGCAGGGCCTGGGGTACTCAGCAAGGCAGAAGGTTTTGCTGCTGCCTCTCAAGAGGAGGCTGATGACCCTGAGGGGAAGCCCCTGCCATTGCACACTGGATAAAGGGAGTGTTGGGGGTCTCTGACCATATCAGGGGCTCCCTGCCCCTGAGCTGTGGGCTCTGGGGAAGCAGTGGGGCATTTCTGGCCAACATTTGGAAAACCATGTCCTCCTGATCGCCGCCATGCCAGAGCATCCCTGTACCTGGAACTGCCATGCCCCAGCCCTGCCCTGCACCCCCTCCCTGCCCTGGCCAAACTCCCCACGCTGTGTTCTGCCTGGTGAAGGATGAGAGTGCTGGGGTGCACCGTGTCCCGCTGGGGTGCATCCTGTAATGCTGGGGTGCACCATGTCCCTCTGGGATGGACCCTGTCCCATTGGGGTGCACCCACTGCCTGCCTCTACCTGTGATGGCTATTTCTCTCCTCATAGAGAGGGACCCCAGGGCACGGGGGGGAGCGGAGCACCAGCCCTCGGGGGGCTGGGGCTTGCAGCCCTCCCCAGGTGGAGGGTTGGTTTCCAGACTCTGCTACCTGTGTGCCGGGCACGCTGTCCTGTGCTCCAGAGAGCGCCAGCATGTCTGCCACAGTAGCCACAGCGGTTTGCAGGGAGCCAAGGTAGGGTGAGGGCAAGCTGGGCGCTGCCCCCACCAGCCCAGCACCCATGTGTCCTCCTGCCCACACGCCAACAAACCCTTCCCACCTGCTGCAAACAGCAGGTCAGGGCTGTGCTGGGTGACTTGGCAGGGAGGACAGACAGGCCCTGGGGGTCCCCCACTCCACTCCCGCCCTCCCCCTGCACCTCTTGTTTGCTGCTCCATCTGGGCAGCCACAGGGCACCGGTGGGTTCAATGGCCATGGTGGGGACACACGTCTGGGTAATGTGGCCATGGACCACAGCACCTCCATGTCATCGCAATGTTTGGAGGAAGCTCTGAGGAGGTGCTGTCCCTCTCCCAAACCTGTCTCTCCGGCTCCTCACCACTCCCAGCCCTACTCACCCAGCCGGATTGCTCAGGCCGGTTCTCCCAAGTTTTTGTCCCCAGGGTGATCCCCGGTGTTTTGGCCAGTGCCCATCCTGGCTCGGCTGCCTGTACTCACAGCAGCGGGAGGCAGCGGCAAAGCGTGCTGGGTACGGTCCTCGCTGCCGCCCCAGCACAGCCCAAGCCGTGCTGAGCCTCCGAGCCATGCCTGCCATGGGTGGGCTTGGGGGGGATCCTGACTCAGGTGCTCACCTCCTCGCTCACCTCTGCCGCCACTAGACCTCAGGGAAGCAGGGCAGGGGGTGCATCGCCCTCCTTGGGGTGTCACTCAAATTAATTTGTCTTCATTCCACTCCAGCTTTACTTCTTCAGATTGCTGATGGAAAGAGGCAGCGATGAAAACACCAACTTTAGCTTCCCGGTTATATGGTGGCACAGGAGCAGGTGGAGTCCCACTGACTTCGGAGGTATCTTCCTAAAAAGGAGCACATCCGTGAGTGCTCCTCTATAATGGCAACCTCTCAAACTGGCCCCACTGCTGGCAGCCCCAGTGGTGGAATTACAATATTCTGGCTCCACCCCAATTGCAGCATTTGGGATGCTGAACCAGGCACATCTAAAACACTTTATCACAACAAAAAGCATGGTTTCTATCCTCTCTGTTACTTTTCTACATTTCCCCACCACCACAGGGGAGGTCAGGCCTGGCAGTTGGCTCTGTCTCCAGCTTTACCTTCCCACTGGTTCAGCAAATTTCCCCTTGTACAACACCCTGTGTACCTGGGGCAGGAGAGAGGAGGTGGCACCTGCGCCTGTGCCGACCCTGGCTGCAATCGCAACCAGCTCTTGCATCACCTCACCACCGGCCTTCGGTTGCAGAAAAGCAGGAAGTAAAAAGGGGTTTTTTAATGACCTGAGTTATACACACACACAAATTATGCAAGTGGGGCGAAATGGGGTTTGCAGGGGAAGCAGTTCTGCAGGAGCCTTTCATATAAGTGTGTGATGGTTCAGAGGTGAAGGGGTTTGTAGCCAGAAAAGCAGTTGTGCTCCTAAACACGCTCTTTCTGCTGCTGCCCTGGTATCATTGCATTCATTCGGATGAGGCCAGGGAAAGAGCTTATTGAAACAAAATTCCTGTCTATAGCTTGCCTGGGAAGGGATGCTGCAGAGCTGCGTGTGGGCTGTTGCAGAGACTAGGGGTTGTTTATGCAGGGACAGGAGCTGGATGAAGGATATGGGGGTGATTCTCCCACTGGACCCATATTTTGTTCCTCCTCATTGTGGATCAGCCCCTAACAACCTCACTGGTGTCTGTCCTTGCTCAGGAGAGCATTTGCCTAAAGGTTGCCTGCCCGGGGGACATGGGCACAATCCCACGCTCGTGCTGCTGCCCGGGCGGCAGTGCAGCAGAGAAGTGGTGTCGGGGGAGTTATTCCCAGTGTTGCCTGGCATCAACCCAGCTGGCTCCGAACACCAGCCGTGCATGTGCTTGGCTGGGTGAGGGTCACAGTGCTCTCAGTAAGGCAGAATTGAGCCCCGTAACTTTAAGATGTGGATGGCTCAAGGAGCAGGAGGCAGGACTCTGGTCCCTGGTGCCTCTGCCTGCCCAGGTCACTGCTAGCAGGCAGTGTGGGCAAGGCATCCATGCCCGCTGAAGCACTGCCAGCTCTGCCCCTGAATCCCACAAAGTGCCATTTCTCCTTGGCCTGCCTCCAACTGCATTTCCAGCAGCGGCTGACCCCGGTCCTGGGGGAGGCAGGGAGAAGGCTCGTGGGGGCCATGAGCCCCCGGGGTTACTGACTCGCGTGACTACGGCAGTTCCCCATCCAGTTCCTCCTCCATGTTGTGGGTTCTCCTTAGCCACCTGTCAGCAGCCTGCCTGCACACCCATGGGGCAATTCCCTGTGCTGACCTCGCCTCTCCAGCCCCTTCCTGGTCTCAACTATAATGATGGGTTGTCATGGTCCCATGAAGGACAGGTGCGGATGGGAATGCCTGACACTGTGAGAGCTTATCTGTACCATACCGTGACATAGCTGTTATGAAAGAAGTTATTAAGAAGTTCTGGGTCATCAGGGAAGGTCTGGTCACAGATCTTGGAGGTGTGTTTGGATTTCTGATGTTGCAAAACCAGCTTCCTCGGTGGCCGAAACCAGGCTGCTGTGACTGGAGGTCAGGAAGGGCCGATGTGAGTCGGGAGCAGAAATGATGGGGAAGCACCTTAGCTCCTGAGGGCAATGCTGTGGGGAGCGGCGCCTCTTCCCATGCCCCATGTGCTGGGCCAGCTGCATCAGATGTGCCTGGCAAAGCGTGTATTTACCTAAAAATCCATTAATAAAGTGCATCTGCAAGCATCAGCTGACGAAGCCAGCCTCGTGTTCCAGGTGTGACTTGTTCCCAAAAAAGACCCCCACTGCTGCAGGTGCGGCTGTTTCTTGGCAACTTGGATCTGCTGTTGGCAGTGGCGGAAGAAAGTGCGGGGCTGCCAGGGCTCGCTCAGGCTGCAGTTAATGAGCTGTAAGGACTTCAAAGGATCTTGGACCTTTTTCAAGGAGACTTTCCTATCACATTTCAAAAAGGTTGCAAGGCTTGGTGCTATCAGACACATTTTATGAGCTTCTTTCTACCGTCATCTCAGTCCTCATGCCCAGGGGAGGGTTTTTTTTTAATCCCAGGAGCTGGTGACCAAAAATCACTGAATCTCAGAAACACGCAGAGCTGCTGGATCCACTTTCTTGCCCACCCAGAGCACTGGAGATCTTCTGGGAGAGCAGTCCTCTGGAGTCTGGGGACTGTCTGCACAGGCAAAATTCTGTTCCTCCCCTCCTTCTGCCCACCGGTGTTCACTTCTGCTCCCCCTGACTGTGCTTGGCCTCCCTGGAAATTTATGTGCCAGAATGGCTCGGTCACTCCTGCACCTCAAAGGGCCAGGAGATTGGGAAACGGCATATTTGCCAGGCCAAGATGCTGGCAGGGGTCTGGCAGGCTGCAGGAGGGAAAAGTGCCGCCTGGACCTGGCTTTAAAGCCCCAACCTGGGCAAGCAGAGACCCACTGCAGACAACTGAACTGCAAAGTGCTGAAGGCAGCAGTGCCTGGTTGGACTGACGGGCGCTGCTGGGCTCAGGGCTGCCTGGACACCCCTTGCCCTGAAAGCTTTTGCAGCAGGTTGCTATTTCACACTGTGCAGGGCAGAGGGCAGGGTTAGGCCTTTACAGGGCTGTAAGGTGCTGGGCAACTGGAAGGTTTCCCACTCTGTGCTGTAAATGGAACTGGATGACCTGCCTCAGATGAAAGGAGCCCCTGCCGGCACCTTCCCCTGTGGGTTAAACCAACAGCAAAGCCATTTCTGAAGTTCAGGTTAATTTGGGCAATCCGGTGGCCAGGGGAGGTGATTCCTGTGCAAACTGCTGTCACACTACGGCGGCAGCAGCAGAGCCTGGATGATTCACTCCCAGCAGGATCACCTAACACCTATGCCTTCTAAAAGCCAGTGCAGATCCGCTATGGAAATCTCTCGCACAGGGGCTGTGTCCCCCTGTGACCGGGGTTGTACAGACCCTGGGCCCACTGCCTCCCCTCTGCAGGCAGGATGCTCACCCTGGGAGCATCTGCACGGATGATAGTCTTGGTCACCCAGTTTCTGAGTGCCCTGAGAGCCG
Source organism: Phalacrocorax carbo (assembly GCF_963921805.1). Lineage (NCBI taxonomy): Eukaryota > Metazoa > Chordata > Aves > Suliformes > Phalacrocoracidae > Phalacrocorax > Phalacrocorax carbo. Next base: position 17,015,463 of record NC_087526.1, on the reverse strand, counting down.
TGGCAGAGCCACATGGGATTGTATCCAACCGAGGTATGACATGAACCCACTCTGAGCACATCAGCTGGGACAGACGTGGACCTTTAAAAAGCCTGTCTGTCTGCAAGTGACACTTAGCTGGGCACCAGGCTGGCCGGCACTGCAGCTGGGGGCCAAAGCTTTTTTGTCTATATTTAGTGCATTTTTCAGATAACCCTCTCATTCTATTTTTGGGCCATGTGCTGACATAGGGCCCCTTTATGCTCTTGTGCTCAGTTGTATCACAGGTTCAAAGCCTTTCCATTTTTGGGATCCTCAGGTACCCAAATGTTTGAAAGGGGTTTGAGGAGAAGGCAGGCAAATGGACTTTTTGGCTTCTTTATTAATATTCAAAAAAAGGTTTAAAAATATTTTTTTTTTTTATGGAACAGCTAATCCTGGAAACCGTGGAAGGTCTTTGCCACCACTCCCTCCTTCCAACAAGGCCTTCAGAGGAACAGAAACCTGGGCTTCACATATGAAAGAAGGGGAGAAGGTGCTGGGGGCATCTTCTGCCCTGTGTGGGTTGGGACGGTTTCGTCTCCACGTGCATCATGGCGAGAGCAGAGGGGTCTGAGAGCAGTTTCAGTGATGGGTCCTTATAAGGCCGCTGTGGCTGGGCTCGGTGAGAGGCACCCTCCCGGTGGGAGAGCTTGGCTGGCAGGACCAGGGCGCCTGCCAAGACCCGATGGAAATGCCTGAGAGCAGAACCCTTCAAAGCAGCCTGTGTTTTGCTCTTTTTAAGGTCAGATCCTTGGAAAGTGCTGTGCTTGGGCAGGCCACTGTCCGAGGAGCGAACTGAGAGGCACACGTGTCCCCAGAAGCCCATGCCGGTGCGACAGGCCCCCCTGCCTGCTCCCGTGGCAGACCAGAGCAGCGTGTTGTCCCTAGTGCTAGGGGAGTTTCACCCTCTCAGTAGCTTGCCGTGCTCTCCTTATTATGTCAGAGCTCTCTAAGATTTCAAAAAGCAGTTATGCCTCCGGAGGTCATGGGGAGCAGAGCCACCACACTTAGATGTGAGGTTGGGCGCAGCCAGTGCGGCACTCCTGCAGGTCAAACCAGACCAGTCCCACCACCATGCCTGGTCCAGGAAGGGCGAATGCTGCAGAGCCATGTGTTGCTGTGTCTCCCACCACACTCTGCACTTGATCTGCAACCGGGACACAGATGGTGTGACCCAGAGGCATGGGGTGACCAGGCGTTGTATGTATTTTAAAACTCCTGTGTCAAAGGCCTTGGGATGCTGCCCAAAGAGCAAAGGAAAAACTTTCCCCTTGTCGTCTCCTCTCCTCAAATTTGGAGTCCCATCTCCAATGTCAATGTGATCCTACCTTCTCTCCTTCAGTGAGGTGCCAAGGTACACATGGCAAGACTCTGCCTTACATCAGTTATCTGGGAGAGGATTTTTGAAATGCCACAGAGGCCTTGAAAATTTTCAGTCCTCTATTGCCGAGCTCTGTGGTGTTTATCACCACCCCAGCCTACACACAGCTGAGCTCAGCCCAGGGCTCATGGAAGGGCAGAACCACTTTCTCTTCCCTGGCTTGGGGGTGACCTCAGTCCCAGCCTGCAGCATCCAACCAGCACTGGAGAGCCCAGCCCACCCAGCACCCAACTGCATCAGGACCCTCCCAGTGACCCCCGTGCTGGGCTGCCAGAGGATGCCCTGCCAGCACAACCAGATGCTTGGCAGCACCTGGAGCAAACGTGGAGGTGGCTTGCCCTCAGGCTTTTAGGAGTCTGCTGCTCATGAAGCACAGCCCCATGCGGAGGGGCTCACTCCTGGCCACACAGAAGGCAGCACAGCTGTGAGGCAGTGGTGGTTTGGCACCTGGACACAGCCAGACCGTGGGAGACGTGCAGCAGGAGGAGAACCAGAGCCAGCATGAGACCAGGACTCAGCCTTTCTGCTGGCCCTGAACATCCTTCACTTGTCCCAATTTATCTGGGACTATAGGCACCAAAACCCAATGCCTATCAACTCATCTTGTGTCAGGCACCAGATGCACAACAGTGGGGTGGGAACTTTCTCCACGATGGCCCCAATGTGGCTGTGCACCGTGGTGCTGCCTGCCCTAGTCCCATGCACGTGGCCGCAGCTCATGACCCTGTGCACGTGGCCATAGCTCAGCCCAAGGCACTAACCAGAAATTTTGAACATCCCCAGGAACACAGAAAATGGAGCATGGGCATTTGCAGCTGGGTTTGCAGCCCCTCTCTCCAGATGCCCATCCCATGGCCAGCTGCCTGGAGCTGTAGTCCCAGATTTCACGCTGCTCTCGTTTAGGAGCCGTGCTCCTCCAGGCCGGGGCCTCGGCCGGGGCTCAGTCAGCGTGCCACCGGTGTTCCCGCCAAGCAGTGTTGCTGGCCTGGCTGAAAATAGCCCAAAGCTAATTTTAACCTCAGCAGTGTTATATTTTTCAGGTCACTGGGGGGGGTGGAGGGGAGGACAGGGCGGGGGTGTGCTAGGGGCATGGTGTGTGCAAGGATATGCACACACAGGCATCTGCATGGACATTAAAGCTGAGGGGAGTCACCCTGGGTATGATAACAGGGGATCTGTTCCTATCGTCTCAGCATAAAACCAGACCGCGGATTAAGAGAAGACTTTAGTGTTCCCTTCCTCCCCTCAATATAGCAAAACCAGCACAGGGCAGGACACTTATAGCTGCCCTCCCTTATTGGGAGTTCTCTTGGGTTTAACTCCTGGGTGACACCTGGGACCGTGCTCTGGTGCTGCTGTAGGCAGCTGAGAGGGGGTTGCAGAGTCTTCCTGCCCTGCACGTGCTGCACAGCCGCCTGGGTCCCTGTGGTCTGGAGCCGGTGTTGTGCAAAGTGAGGGGTATAGCAGTGGTGCCGGGCACCTGCAGTACCCATCTCATGCTCCTCAGAGCCGCCCCATTTCTCTGTGAGCAGCAGGCAGGGGAGGTCTCTTGGCCCGGTATCACACTCTGTTGGTATCTGAGCCATAAGACTCCAAAGACTTTCCTCAGTGCTACCATAGCCTTGACCGCAGCCAAAGGAGCTCAATAAGGAGGAAAAGCTGTCCTTTGGAGAGATGCCACATGCAAACTGGTGAACTTGCTCCAGGCTCTCCATCAGATCCCCAGGTCCCTCCTCTCCATTTTTCACACCTGGCTTTACAATCTTGCTTCAAGGAGGTAAAAAGCTGCTAACAGGGTCCTGAGAACAAGGGGCTCTCCAGGAAGAGATTCTGAGCCAAAGTGTCTCATGCAAAGTGGGCAGGGGGATCCCAAGGCAGGGGTAGGAATCCTCTCAGCATCATGGACCAGCTCATGGGCAACCCTTGGGAAAAACTGCAGGGAGCCAGTCCCTGTCCCCCAGGGAGCGCCGGGCCAGGGCTCGGGGCTGCAGCAGCAGCAGCAGGTCCCTTCCAGCCCCGGGGCAGCTGCAGAGAGCAGGTCCCCAGCTGGCTGCTCTCTAACCCCCGGGGGACAAGGAGTCGGGGGAGGTGGGGGGGCAGGGTGCTGAGACACTGTGATGGGAGCTGCCCTTTCTCCTGACTGGCACCTCGTAGTCTGAAGATACCTTAGAGTCGAGGTGACTTACCGCAAGGACAGCCATCAACACAGCTGAGACCTGCCTGGAACAGATCCTCCAAGACTTATTTAAGGCTGAGGGTCACGGTGAGTGCTGGGTAAGCCTGCCCGTGTCCCAGGAATCCTACTCCAGCTCATACTCCTTAGATTGCAGAAAACTCACTAATGAGGAAAGAGAAAGTAGAGCAGAGCTGGTGCTGGTGACCTGGCCGGGGCAGCTGAGTGTAGCGTGGCCATCCCGAAGCTGCTCCTGCCAGCCACTGCTGGCATGAGGCCCCCAGCCCCTTCCTGGGATGCTCTGGGGAGCTCTTTCTTTCCACATCAGACAAAAACAAACTATAGGACAGAAAACTCCTCCAGAGGGGATGAGGATGCCTGTGACGAGGCTTTGACCAGGCAGTTTGGATGGGAGCATGGCTGTGCAGAGATAAGCCCAAGGGAGCAACTTGGTCTCCACGCCAAAACCAAAGTCACCATGTCACCATAGTGGTGGCCAGCAGCAGTGTCTTCTGTGGACACCAGCTGCTGGGGAAGGTGTGGTGTGACCCTGTATCGTGAGGTGCAGGAACCAAAAGGGAGGGGCATGCCTGGATGGCACCAGCAAAGTGCAGGAGCCCCAATCTGTCTGGGAGATACTGCTCTGACCACTCTCTGAAAAAAACTTAGCTGAGCAAGCAAGGCTGGGCACCCACAGAACAGTGATTTTGTCCCCTATAATTTTCCCACACCCTGAAATGGGAGACTCAGACTTCATTTTATTTGCTCATAATTGTCCTGGCTTGAATTTGAGTGTAGGAAGTTCCTGCCTCTTGTCGTAGGGAGTGATTTAAAATATATTGATACAAATAAAGGGGACTGTGAGCAGATGAAGCTGATCCAGGGTAAGGACCAGCATGATGCCAATGCCCACTGTGGGCTGTAAGCACACAAGGGTGCTGCTGCTGTGTGCCTCAGCCCAGCTGGGGTCCACACTTAAGTGTGTGTTACTCCCAGGGCTCCAGCTTACACAGGCAAGTAATAAGCAAACCTGTACCGAACCTTGGGGCAGCCTGCCCAGGAGATCAAGGGGTTGCTCTTTTATTCAGCTGCAGCCCAGCATCATTTCTGACCCTTGCCTTGGGAGGGCTGAGCCTCCCCTGCCTGGAAGGATCCCTGGGGCTCAGTGCCGTTCTCCAGCGGGACTGACAGCCAAGACCTCATCTTGCACAAGACAAATATGTGGCAGGAGTCAAAAGAGCCAGAAACCCTCTTGTGCAAGAGCTGACAGCTTGCAGGTTGCTAGATGGATCCAGCCTGGACTCACACAGGGCCCCAGTGGCATCCTGGCATGACCTGCCCTGACCCAGCAGGCTGCAGCACCTCTGGTGACTGAGGTATGGCCAGGCTTGAACTTCCACTGGCCCAAGTTCAGCTTAGGCAGGATTTAACCCTGAATTAAAGAGGCCCTGAATGCTGATTCAAACATTCATCCTCCTTTTGGGACACATGGCTGAGCTTGAGGGCAACCCAGGAGCACCCTTGAGTAAAGCATCACTGGGCGGAACACTGGCCACCTCATGACACCTATCTGGAGGGGGTTACTTCCAACCTGGGAGCAGGCAGAAGAGCCAGAGACATGCATGAGCCAACCCCTGGGAAATCAAACTACCCTGATTTATAAAAGCTGCAAGCCCATGTCATCACTGAAGCCACTCAGGGATGTCAGAGGTCTGTTGCACGCCAGTGTCCCTGGCTGCCTGCACCCAGGTCAGCAAGGTTACTCCACACTGAGACACACACCCCAAAATTGCCCTGGGTCAAATTACTGGGCTCATCTCAGCAGCTGCTGTTTCCTTCTGTCCTAAAGCCAAGTGAGAAGCTTGTAGAAAACAAGAACATGTCAGTCAAAGGGCACACTGAGTCAGAGAGCTCCTGGGCTCGGGTCACGTGGGGCTGCTCATAGCAGTGGGCTCTCTGCAGCATCCCTGGCTGGGAGGGACACCTCACCCCGGCCAGGTGCTGCTGTGAAAGGCAGCCAGCTTCTCCCCTTCTCCCCTGACAAAGTATCTGCCTCCCTGCCAGCCCTCCCGATGGGACACCGCTGCCTGGCTGAAAGCCAGTTTGCAACCCTGGTTTCAAAAGATGTTTTGGTGTCTTCTGACAGAAAGCTGCTGGTGACCCAAATTCTAAATATAGAAGCAAGTCCATTCTTTTGTAACAAGTGCAAAACATCTGTACCATGTTCATCTTTGGGAAATAGGCCTTTTTGTCAGAGAAGTGTAAATATGACACCCAGATTTCTTTCAAGTGAGGTCACCTCCTGGCTGTAGTCATTCTCGGAATGCTCTCATGGTTATTTGCTCTAGGTAAACTCCTTCATGCTCCTTCACTGCTGGAAAGCCATGCCCAGAGCCTCCGGCAAATCCCAGCCCTGAGGCTGCAGCTCTTCATGTGACGGACCATCCCCATCTCAGGTGATGGGCAGTTCCTCTGGGACGAAAGTGCGGTGTGAAGCCTGCCTGCTGCTGGCTCCTTGGGCAGAGGAGCTGTGGGAGGCTGGTGAGCCAGGCCCCTGTCTCTCCCCCACACCCTCAGGTGCCATGCAGGCTGTGGGCATCTGTTGGTGGCACAAGGAGGTTTCTTGGAGCTGGAGGGCTGTGGTTGCCCTGTAGGCACGTTCAGCATCCATCCCCTCCACACCTTGCTCAGGCTGGCATCTCTTGTCCAGCCCCAGCAGCACAAAGCAGCTCCTGCCCACTGCAGAGCGTGTTGCTGTCCCTGTCCACAGGCATGTGATGTGTCCCCAAGGGAGGATCTGTCCCCAGCCTTAAAATAATCACAGGTTCCCTGAGTGCCGAGCTCCTTGAAGAACCTGAGGAGCCTCACAGCTCTTCTCTGCTTCATTGGGTCTGGATGGATGTCAGGGTTTCTGGGCACATCCCAGACCCCTGGAGTCGGTGCCCCAAGGGCTCACAGTGGAATGGGGGTGGCTGGGACAGGGTGTCATCCTTCTGGGGAAGGAGAAAGAGCAGCTTCTGCTCATTTCATTTTCCTGTGCTCTATTGTTTCACGCAGAGCATGTGTTTAAGGACTGTCTTTGTATGTCCTACCTCTGTTAACTGCTCTTACCAGCCCCAGCTGATGAGCACACAACTCACAAAATGGCAGCAAGCCACATGGCTCAAATGGATTGTGGCCTGCAGGCACCTGGGAGCTGCAAGGACTTCAGCCTGCTGTTGACCCATACCCCCAGGACATACAGAGTCATGGTTGTGAAATGCTTCTTCATGGTGCTCAGCAGTTACCTGTGTGACCCTAGCATCACCCGGAAAAATGACCGGGGCAGTGCTCCCTGGGATCGGGGAAAAACTCATGCCAGGGATGCCAGGACCAGCATCTGCTCAGGATGCAGTGAGGTGACCCCAGGAACCTGCAGGGAAACCAGAGCAGTCAGCTGGGGCTGGAGGGATGCCCTGGGACCCCCTTGCTCAGTCCATCCCAAATGCTGGAGACGTGTTCTTGGAGGGCTTTGCAAAGATCCAGTCATACTATTATTTCCTGATCTCTTATTTTTCATAAGTTTTGGGTAGCTGGACCCAGCATCTTTTTTTTTTTTTCTTTTTTTAAAGAAAAGACAGGTAAATAATGAGCACCCTGACTGATTTGCATGCCATTTGTTGGGTGAAACGAAGCATGTGCCTTACCTGACAGCCCTGCACCTTGCCACGAGCTATCAGCGCTGCTTCCCAAACCTCTCCGGTGAAGCAGCAGCCAACGTGATCACCATCCTATTTTCAACAGTCACCCAAAGACAGAGTGCTGCTGGTTACGCATCTGAGCAGCAGAGCCCAAGGCACCTGCTGGTACAGACTCATGCTGTGACACACCAAAGCTGCAGCTAACTCCCCATGACCTGCAGGCAGGTGATGTGCAGTTAGCTGCCTGCTCGCCCTCTCTGGGCACAGCCGTGTTGGGCCTTGCAGGTCAGCTCACTGCACCGTGACTTTCTTCAGTGATCTGATGGCCAGGGCCATTGGGGAGCCAAAGCCAGGCCATCCCCTTCGCTAGGATGGGTGTCCCTGCATCCTACCCCAGGATGCCACCGAGAAGTCACTATGGTTTTCTTTCCCTTATTCAGTGTCAGCAGACACTGCTGTCCCCGGGACCAAAGACAGGGCTGCTCCAGCACCTGCAGGCTCCCCCTGCTAGCCCTGTAGCACTTCCAGAAGGCAGAATGACATGGACCCCAGCTCAGAGTGGCAGCTCGGTCACTGCAGGCTCATAAGCACACGAGGGCTGAGCAACCACAGCTTCCTGACCGCTGTTCCCTGTGCTGGTGAGATTAAAGTCACCGTTTCCTGCTGCCACATAGGCATGGCTGTCAACCATCGCTTGAGCCCACCCACCACAGCACCCTGTGCCAGGCCCAGCAACTGCTCTACTGACTGCTCCAGGCTGGTGCAAAGCTCACCGTTCTGCTTTATCGTGTTTGCAGCAGCTTCTCCCCAGCAATAAACCACTGTGGCTAAAAACAGCCCTGCGAGGGAGACTGCCTCACCTTTTTTTTTTGCAGTAAAAGACCAGGGCAGGGTGCGGCAGAGACCAAAGCATTTCCCATCTCCAATGGGAGAGAGGGTCATCCCATTAAACCAACCTTTCCAGGGGCATGCTAGTGTGAATGGGACAATTTACCCTGGGGTAAGTTTAACCCTAGCAAGATTTGTTCTGATGCATTTATTTATATCCACTCCTGTATGGCAGTGGGATTAAAGGTTAATTTCTGCACTCCTGCTGCAGCCAATAAAAGCCATGTTGTACTCACTCTACGTGAAACAAGTACTAATGAAAGCAGCAACATGAAACCCCATCAGCAGCAGGAGCCGTTGTCTTCAAGCGGGGACCAGGCTGGGGGCTCAAGCACGAGTTATGCCATAATTTCTGTGTGTCTCCCGCAGACGCCTCCATCACCGTGCCCAGAGGTGCCGAGCACCTCCAGCTCTTTGTGGCACTAACTGAAACGGCCATTGCCAGCTGGAAATGCCCTTCATGGGACATCCCAAACAAGTGGATTTTTCTGCTTAGAAATGTTTCAAGCTTCACAGGCTTCTGTTCCCCTCCTGGCAAAGAGAGGTAAGAGCTCTGCCAGGTGGCAGCTCTCCTCCTGCGATGGTTTACACCCTTCTGCAAGATCCTTCAATTACAGAAGACTAAATGTTATTTAATTTGTGATTGCAAGTTGAGTAAGACTCAATTAAATTCTGCCTCTTGTGAATTTGCAATGGGGAATTCTCACCTGTGATGCCAGATGAGTCCTAACTGTACCATGCATGACTCAGACACTTAAACGGCTCCATTAACGACTGTTTTAGTAAATGTTCCAGCTTTATGCGGACAATTTCCTGCCGTATGACAAGCTTGGCATGATGTCAAACCAAACCTTGGTCCCATGGTGCTGAGGACGAAGGCGAACCCGGTGCTGCCGAGCATCCTGGGGGCTGCAACGCTCGTGGGACGCCCCCGGTTACGGCCGCTCCGCAGGTACCAGCCGTCCCTCCGAGCCCCTACCCGGTTTGAAGGCGGGGGAAAGGCTGGGGGTCCCGGCCTGGGGCTTTCAACTGCACACTTACCTCCAACCCCCCATTTGTGGCCCATCAAAGTTTCTCTGTGAATGGGGCCTCCCCGTCAGCGCCACGGGGAGATGGGAACGGGTGTTGGGCTGAGGCCGGGGGCTCCCCGGGAACTTCAGGCCTCCGTCCCACCCACTCGCTGCCCGTCCCTTTCCGTGGCAGGCCGGCCAGCGCATCTCCTCGCCCGCACCCTCCCTGCCTCCCCCCGCTTCCTCGGGGCGCTGGGCGATCCCAGGGTGGCCGGGCCTGGGACGGGCTTTATCGCTTCAGCCCTTCTTTTTTCCGTGCATTTCCTCCCTCCGGCCGCTCCCGTTGCATCCCGGCTCCGGAGCCGCCGAGGTTCCCCGGCCTCCCGCCGCCCTCCGGTTGCTGCAGCCCCCTCCCTCCCGCGGGGTTTCTGCTGCGTCCCGCGCGGGGGCGGGGGGGGGGGGCTGGGCTGGCCCAGAATGGGGCGCCCGTGTCCCCGCGGGACCGGCCCACGGCTCACGCCGAGCGGGACCCCCTTAGGCGGAGCCTCCCCGCCGGTGCCGCCGGTGCCGCCGGCTGCAGGGCTGTAACTCCCCCCGCCGGGAACCGCCGTCCCCGTTCCAGATCCCCCCCCCCCCCCGCAACGCGGGACCCCGCGCTCACGTGGGCGGTGTCCTCCCGTCCCACCGACCCCGCCCTCTCAGCGCCGCCTCCTATTGGCCGCTCCCCCGTCGGCGGGCGGGCCGCTTTGTGACGTCACGATCAGCTGTCGGAAGGTCCCGATTTGTGCGGGGGAGCGGCGGGCGCTCGGCAGAACCGCGCGATCGGCACCGGCACTACCTCAGCGCCTCCCGCCGCTCCCCTTCACGCCGCCGTCACGGGCCAGGTGAGTCCCCGCCCAGCCACGTTCGTGCGCTGCGGGGGGGGGGGGCAGCGGGCAGGTCTCGGGTGGGCCCCACGCCCCGGTGTCCTCCCGCGGGGGGGGGGGTGGGGGCGGCGGGGGGGGGGGGGGGGCCCTTTGGGCCGGGCCACCTCCCCCCACCGCCCCTGTTGTTTGTTTCTTCATCACCGGATTAAGATTCGAGGTTGGTCTCCGCTCCCATTGGCTCCGCTATAGTGACGTATGCCTCGTTTGCATATGACATTGAGACGTCATAGGCTGTCCCCGTTGTCCCCCCCCCCGGCGCGTTCCGGGCGCGCTGTCCTGCCGTGACCCGGCGGAGCGCAGCCCCCCCGCCCCGCCCCGGGATGCCCGGGGGGTGTTGTGGGGTGGGGGGGGTAACGCTGCGGGTAACGCCGGGCAGAGCCGCGTGGGCGCCCCTCCCGTGTCCCCGCCGCTCTGCGGCCGGTGTCACCCCGCGAGTCTCGGCTGTGGCGGTCCCCGGGCCAGCTGCAAACGTGGACGCGTCCCCGGCATTTATTAGAGGCTGTTTGGGAGAAAACCGTGGCTTTTTGCAAAGGGAATGTAAATATGTAACATAGAAACGTCATATAGAGGTAGCTCCAGCTACGCCTTCTATTTAACTAACTGCTTTCCAGTAAATACTTGATGCTTTTGAGTACCTCCATCTTTACACCTCGATTTACTTTTTAAGTCCCAGGGGTTTTAATGAGATTTGGTCGCGTGCTTAGACATTTTTATTGAGTTTAACTGTGATGCCCAGGAAGGAGCAGTGGGGCCACGCGTAGCAGGTGAAGGATGCTGGCAGCGCCGGGCGGAGGCGCGTGTCACAGCATCCCGCCGTGCCACTGGTGGGGCACCACCATGTGCCCCTGAGTCTGTCGGGTACCGCACACAGCGGCTACTCTTGTTATTGCTGCTCTAAGTGCACCACCTGCTTTGGACAGCTCAAAAATGGCCCGAGTCCTCAAGGGTCAACTTTCACATGGATTTCATGCCTCTCGCCTGGGGACCTCAGCAGCTTGGCTGAGCCTGGAAGGCCCTGGGCACTGAATCTGCTCCCGTCTGAGGGGCTTCTCAGCTGAAAAACTTGGACTCTGTGGAGTGTAACTGTAGAAACATGTTAAAAAGGACATTCTTGCTTTTATAATTTTTTTTTATACATATACCTATATGTTTATGTCTCTTGTGTGCAGGGGAGCTACAGCCCTGCTTAGCGAGGCTGAGCAAAGGCACCAGCACCCTGGGGTCCCAAGCTGCTGGCTTAACATGATGCTCTTGGGACCAGCAACACCCACTGCTGACAGCGGCACCAGTGAGGGCTGGGCTGGGCTGGTGCCGAGCACTGTCGCTAATTTGGCCGAGGCTTTGCCAGGCCAGAAACAGGTGTTGGGCTGTGGTATGGGACTGCGCTGTACCTTCTTTCCCCCTAGGCTTAGTCTACAAAGTGCCAAGAACATTTTTTTTTTTTCTCTAAAATAAATATTCCCTCTTCTTTTATATTCCTCCCTGTCCCCCCCAAAATAGAGACAAAAGCCTTCTGCTGTAGTCATTAGGACCCCGTTGCATCAAATTGATGCTTATCTGGCCGAACACAAAAGGAAAAATATAATTGAAGTTTTTCCCCACGAGAACAAACCAATAACATCTGCTCGTAGCAAGACTGGAAAAACCTGAGACGTCAACTCTTATCTAAGAGCTTTTTAGCGCTAATTGCACAGCGCGCCCTGCGCAGGCAAGTCTCGCCCCAACACACACGTGGCCCTGGGCAGGCTCAGGACGGAGCTGGTGGGGAGCGTGGGGCTCCTGCGGTATCAAAGTCCAACTTGCCAGTTAGCGTTCAGCCTCCTGCAATGTACGGAGGGTGTAACATGGGGCTCCTCCGCTCTTGATGCACATGCTCCTAGGGATGTTTCACCTAGCACATCCCAGGGAGGAAACTTCTAAAATTTCATAAGACAGCTCATGGCAAATCTAAATATTTCCTGCTTGCTCAGGTCCTGCCAGCCACTGACAGATTTTCCAGGGCTCTGTGTGATGACATCAAATAGAAGGTCGGGTTTGTCCTTGGGGCAAGGACCTTTCCTGCAGCAGTTACACAAGGGAGCGGTGCAGATGGGGACGCCAGCTCCAGGAGAAACATCCCCCTTTCTGCGCCCCCAAGTCTCCCTCCTTCAGGTGGGATCTGGAAGAACACATGGGGACTCCTGTCCTCACTGAGCTCCTGGGCTGGCGAGGAAAGCGCTTCCAGGACCTGGCTTGGTCTGCCGTTAATAATAAGAGTGTCATGACAAAGCGGTTTTTTTCGGAATTTTTCTAACTACTCTCTGCCTTCTCCCCCCCCTCCCTGCTTTCCTGCTCTGCAGCGGAAGAGGCTCTGGCTGTGAATCAGCATCTGGTTGGCTCGAGTCAGTCTGTCCTTGCTGGCGGCAGCCTTGGGGTCCAGCTCTGCCCGTGCAGCCAGCAGTCCCCGGGGGAACCCTATAAACAAGGCTGCTGGCGAAGCAAAGGGATCAGCAGGAGCTCTAGTGCAGTTGTTGAGTGACCAGATGTATTAATCCGGCCCTGCCAAACTGTCCTGGGCAAGCCCCTGCCAGCTCTAGTCCCTTCCTCAACAGGGGGCGGGGAACAGAGGACAGCGCAGGGATGCTTCCCTGGCCTTTTTGGGGTGATGAGCAGGGCCCCCTTCTCCTTTGCTTTGTGTTTCTGTGCTAGGTTTAGGATTTTGATACATAGAGCATAGTGAAAGCAGCTTGTGAAACTCTTGTCTAATTTAGGTAAAATGAGTTGAAAATAACATTTCCCGAGTGGTTGGAGGAAGGCACCTGATTTGTACCTCCAACGCCTGCCGTGATGACTGCACGGGGTATTCTTAGCTCTGCCGAGGAGCGACCGCTTCTGCTGCTTGACAGCAGCATCCCTCCTGCTGCCAGTATTTGTGGAAAGTTTGAGGGAGCCTGTTGCCATTTCCAAGCAGAGTTGCTGCTGTTCATGCAGGCTGTGACTTTTGGGAGCTGCCAGCCCTGTGAAGCTGTGGCTCCTGCCCCAGCAAGCTGCTGGCACATCCCAGGGCTTTGCTGCCGATCCTTTGCCTATTCTTAGCTTAGGTTATTTGCAGTGATGGTGACTCAGAAAACTAATTATTGTGTCAACGTTTCTGAAGGGGGAAAAAATAACTCAATGCATTATGGTTTCCTTACTCCTACTTTTAATATTTAATACCCTCTGGCTAGCTTTAAAAGGATTTTTGGGAAGCATTCTCATAAACTTCAGTCATGAAGAAACTCATCTGCCCAGAAATTAGTATTACCTGTGGGCTGTCCCCTTATGCTGGCAGTAGCCTGGGATGGGGTTGACATGCCCAGTAAGGGGGCTTGTGGAAGCCTGGGAAGGTGGCAGCAGTCCCCTTGTGCCCCAGCGCTGGCCAGACCTCCTCCACAGATGCGGCACGTGTGGCAGATACAGGTGGGCCGAAAAAAGGCACCAGACGTCTGACCGGCCCTGGCCACTGGAGGGGCAGAGGAGCCACCTCCTGGTCCAGACTGCTTCGGTGGGCACGGCCCCTGCCTCGTGACAAGGCAGTGCTTGGGCAGCGGTCGCCGAAATCCCCCGGCAGGGACACGTTCGGTCCCTCTCGCACTGCAGTTCCCGTGAGGTTGCCAGCCCCAATTCCCCTGGTGTAAATGGGGCAAACATTTACTGCAGGGAAAGCAGAGGCTTTCCAAAAACCTGGAGCAACTCAGGAGGTTGATCCGCCAATGGCTGTGGGCTGTTCCAGCCAGGGAGGGGCTTGGTGGAAACTGCAGGGGCTGAGGTGGTGAGTGGCCATCTCGCCATCTGGGTGCTGTTGGTAGCAGCTGGCCGAGGAGCCTTTTGTCATGTGAAGAGCCAAGAGAGTCACCCCCAACCCTCCATGATGGTGACACTGAGGAACTGATGTTCTCGGTGGCTTGTGGGGAGGGCCTGGAGTGACTCAAGGACGATGAACTGACCATGTTGGCCAGGAGCTGCTCCCTTCTAGTGTGGATAGGAGATCACAGACTCACAGATGGTCTGGGTTGGAAGGGACCTTCAAAGACCATCTAGTCCAACCCCCTGCTGTGGGCAGGGACATCTTTCACTAGAGCAGGTTGCTCAAAGCCTCGTCCAGCCTGATCTCAAACACTTCCAATAATGGGGCAGCCACAGCTTCTCTGGGTAACCTGTTCCAGTGTCTCACCACCTTAATAGTAAAATGTTTCTTCCTTTATGTCCAGTCTAGCCCTACCCTCTTTCAGTTTAAAACCATCGCCCCTTGTCCTGTCACTACAGGCCCTGGTAAAAAGTCTCTCTGTCTTATGAGCCCCCTTTATATAGCAAAAGGCTTGCAATAAGGTCTCCCTGGAGTCTTCTCTTCTTGAGGCTGAACAACCCCAGCCCTCGCTGCCCCTCTCCATAGCAGAGGTGCTCCAGCCCTCTGACCATTTCTGTGGCCGCCTCTGGACCCACTCCAACAGGTCCGTGTCTGTCTTGCACTGGGGACCCCGGAGCTGGGCACAGTGCTCCAGGTGGGGCCTCACCAGGGCGGAGCAGGGGGGCAGCATCACTTCCCTGGATCTGCTCGCCACAGTGCCAGCGATGCAGCCCAGGAGATGCTTGGCTTTCTGGGCTGCGAGCACTCATTGCGGCTCACATCCAGTTTGTCACCCACCAGTATCCCCAAGTCCTCCGCAGGGCTGCTCTCAACCCATCCATCCCCCAGTCTGTGCTGGTACTGGGATTGCAGGACCTGGTTGAGCTTCATGAGGTTCACATGGGCCCCCTTCTCCAGCGTGCCGAGGTCCCTCTGGACGGCATCCCTTCCCTCTGGTGCATCAACGCACCACTCAGCCCGGCATCGCCCGCAAACTCGCTGAGGGTCCATCTCAGAGATAAAAAGCCTCTTTAACACAGTGCTGCTGAGGATTTCAGAGCAGACAGGGTAAAGCGAGGGTGAGGATTAAAGCTCATTTTGGTCCTTGCTTGCCAGGGTTTAGCTCCTGCCTCCACCCGGCAGGTTTGATCCTAAAGGCTTTGCCCGCTGTGCTGGCAGGAGCTCCCCTGCAGCTCCCCGAGCACCACCGGGGCCAGCCCTGGCACGGCTGCTCTGATTCTCAGGAAGACTTTGCTCTCTTCCCACGAGGCCTGTCTGATCGCGCTGTCTGTCCCTCTGCCCAGCTCCTGCTCTGGCCAGGACAGGCAGCCAAGGCAGAGTCTGGCCAAGCTGCCCTGGGCAGCCCTTCTGTGAGGGTCACGGCCCAGCTCAGCACCCTGGCTTTGCTGGCTCCATCCGCGCTGCCGCTAACCTATGGCTGCTCTTGCAGGTTTTACCAGCGAACCGACCTCCCCAAGGTCCTGTTTAGGATTGTGGTGTTCCCAGGCAGTGGAAGCTTGTGGGGTGAGGCAGGCTTGATTTATCCAAGGGGCTGATCCTGCAAGCTCTGCCCTGCCCGCGTAGCCCACCTGTGCACCATGGAACACCAGCGGGAGGTTCAGGGCCACGCCGCGCTCCCCGGCATGGAGAGGGGAATAGCTGGTGGCTTATTTAAGTTCTCTGGGGAATGATCCTTTAAAATAATCCATCTCAACTTTTGCTCTCGGGGGAGCTTTTAACTCTTTCCTGCAGCCCCCGGAGTTATCACAGCTGCCTGCAAGCCCCCTTGCCCTCTGCCCCAGCCCTTCTGGTGCACCACGGGTTTGCTATGGAGCAGGATGGCCCCTGACAGCCCCTTATCATGGGGTTGGCCATGCATGATGGGAGTGTGGTTATCCCAGGGCCTTTAATTATGAAGATAAGGAAAATGAAGTTAAATTTGGGAGAGAGGGCAACTGAAACAAACAGTGTCTGCTGTCTTATGTCTTCAGGAGAGGAAAGTTATCTTCGGGTTAGGGTGGGCACCTGTGAAGTCCAGACACTTCAGCTCCTGACTTTCCCGTTGATGCACCCGGTGGTTTTTGGGGGACTAGTCTCTAGCAGGCAGGTGCTGGGGGAGTGAGTGCTGCTTGCGGGGGTGCAGAGGGGGAGACTGGCTTTGCTACTGTTCAGTGAAAGCTGCTGTCAAGTATAAAAAAAAAAAAAAAAGAGGTTTCCCGCCCTCTGTTTTGATTGTGTAATTTGTCATTTGACTTTGAACTTGCTTGAGGACGAACTCCTTGCTGGGGGTTCTCCAAGCCAAGCCTGCAGAGTGGATGGGAGCACTCTGGTGCTGGCCGGGCAAGGAGCTTTGGCAGCGCTTTGCGTGCTGAGTCCAGCACAAGTCTCATTCTAGGCTGGCTTTGCTGAGGCAGCAGGGAAAATCTCTGCCTGGCTTAGACCTTGGCCTGCAGTAGCTGCTTGGGTGCTTTTCTGGGTGACCTTCCCCTTGCAGCTGGGCTGGGGCCACCAGCTTCCTCCTGCCCCCCATGTGCCAGCTCTTGTCCCCAGCTCTCTGCTGTTGTGTGGCATGTATGTCCAGGGGGGAAAAAAAGACTGAGATTTGCATGTAGGCCACTGGCCAGGGCAGGCCAAGAGCGTTTCCCCTGTCCTCGCTGGTGAGGTGGGCTCAGGGTGCAGTACAGGGGACCTTGGTGTCCCCAGCCCCCTTTGGCTCTGTGTGTCACCCTGAGAAGCTGCACAGTGCCGCTGGGGTCGGCCTTGGCTCAGCACTTCTGCTGTCCTGGGGATGCTGCAGGCAGAGCTGCCCCAGCTCAAAAAGCACATGAACCCACTCCTGGCCTTGCACCAGGCCAGGGCCACGGTGGCCTTGGGGGATGGGGGTCCCCGGTGCCTGCCACGGGCGGCTGGGTGCTTCCTGCCCCTCTCCTTCCTGCCTGGGGACCCGGGGAAAAGCAAAGAGTGGGAAGCCCTGAGACATCACCAGCAGGTACCTGCGAGCAACGGGGTTTCTGCCACAATTAGGTATTTAATAAATTGGTTAAATAAATAATATTAATATAATATTAAAAGATATTTAATAAATAGGTAAGGTCTCCAGGCAGCTGCCCGATTTCAGACTGCAGGCAGGGAGAACTGGTGGGTAATGAAGCCATGGTTGTGTACCGCAGCCTCCAGGGCAGCCTTTGGGTGCTCTTTGCCAGCCTGGCCTGGGGGAGGATGGCTGCGCCCATGGGAGGGAAATCTCCGCTGTGCTCAGCACGGAGCAAATGAGAGAGCCCCATGGGCCAGTTTCTATTCCTTGCCCAGCTGGATATCGGCACCTCTTCATGTTGTTTTCTTAACTTATTATGCTTTAATGCTCCAGGAAAGGGAGGTATCTGGATAATTTAAATGTGAGCACGCTGGGGGGTAACAGAAAGGCCACGCCTTTGCTATGGTCGTGGTGGGATGGGGGCTGGGAGGTGCGAGCTGCCTTAGCTGAGCCTGCAGCTCTCACTGCAGTCAGAGGAAACAACTCTGTCATGTCTCAGTGCCCCAGAACCCTCTGCTCGGTGCTTCCAGGGGAAGCCAGGAACCCGATTAGGGCCCAGAGCAGGGAATCCTTGCCGACCTCTGATTCATTGTGGTGAGAGGCTCCTTGAGTCTCATCTGGGACCCAGCTCATTTAGGTGCAGCCGCTCCCTACGGATGGATCTGGGCACAGGATAGGAGTGGAAAGAATGAACCACGGCGGTGGGGGAGAGCCATCCCCGAGGGAGTAGGAAGCATGCAGTGCTGTAGGGGCCTGCGCTTCTAGGGCAACTAAAGTGACCTGGGGCTTGAGACCTGCTCAAGGGGACAGGTAGTGTCATGCTGCTGCCCTGGCTGGGCCAGGGAGGGGGAGCTGGGTGGTCTGGGGTGGCTTCATGATCCAGCAATTCCTTCTGCATCACAGGTCAGCAGAGATGCAGGATGAGCACCAGAAGCCCAGGGGATCCCACTCGTGGGGAAAGGCTCCCCTTGAGTTTTCATTTTCTGCCTTGCAGAGCAGCTGTTTTACTTCCTGAGGCACCTAAGAGAAGGCAAAAGGCACAGACATCCCACAATGGATAATAAATACAAGCGTGCCTGAGCCCCAGAACAGCAGTGAGGGGCCAGGCCAGCCGCCCTTCCCAGCAACACTGAGGCTGGAGAGACCGCTTCATTGCAGGGAGGGGTCTGAGCTAGAACCTGAGCTGTTGGAGAAGTGGCACGTGTGTAGACCAAGCCTCAGACACATCGTGCCTCCCTGCACCCTTCCCATTCCACATTGCCCAGAGCAGATGGCAATTCACCAGGGTCCAGGACCCCTTGCAGGCTCTATGTCACCTTGCTTGACAGAGCCATGAGCTGCAGGTTTGCCCTCTAGGTGCATCCACAGCAATGTGCCAAGCAAGGCAGCACACAGCTGGCCCCCCTCCCTGCATCTAGCTCTTGATGGCATTTAATGGACATCTCTGGACCAAAAAGCATTTTCTCTGCACCTTGTGGCTGCCATCTGTCTGCGCCTCTCTGAAAGCTTTGCAGTCATTAATAAAATTAGTGAGTCCTAACCTCCTCAGTGAGCTGCGGGGAATTTGTTTCCTCAGGGTTAAACCAGCGATGAGCGTAGATGGAGCAGAGGTTTGCCTGGGGCTGGGACAATGCCGCCCTTGCCCTGCCCGGCTGCGAGGGAGGCAGCATGCTGGCTGCCGCTCACTCCTGCGCACCCATGCCTGCGTGCTTGGGTCTGAGACATAACCCATAGCCAAGCGCTTTGCACCATGGCCTCTTGTAGGGTCCTCAAAGGACCAGTAATGACACATGCGACAGTGTCATCTTTTGGGGCTGGAGGGTGGCAATGGATTGCAGCCGCATCAGAGAGCATCCCTGCGGATACACGCGCACACAGAGTGACAAAAACAGTAACGACTCAAAATGAAACCACCCTCAAGCAGGCAGGCACAGGCCTGCACAGGCACGGCTCGGACAAAGCATTAGCAAGGGCTTCTTGGGACCCAGCTCGAGGAGGGGAGGGCTGCCACGCTGGTGTGGCTCTCAGTGGGCTAGTGCTGGGTTTTAGGGATGGCTCGTACCATCAGTCCTCAGATAGGGTAGCAGCTTCGCACCCTTTGCCCTGCCCTTCCAGCCAAGCTTAGTGCTGCCAGCCACACTTAATGCCATTCGGCGCCAGGCAAGGAAGGGCCCAGCCTAACTTTGGGACAGTGTCTGGCTCTGCCCCTGCCAGCCCTGGTGGATGGGTCCCCCGGGGCACACTGTCCATGAGGAAGGGGACTCAATGTGGGGCTCGGCGCAGATGCGGGGGCTGCAGGGTGCAGGCACCCAGTCCTTCACTGATGCTTCCAAACATGGTGTGTGATGCCCTTGGCGATGCCAGCAGCTGGGACAGCCCACAGCAGAGATCAGTGCCAGAGCCACCTCTTCACCAGCCCCTCTGGCCTGTCTGAGTCCCCGTGATGCAGGAGGGCCATGCTACCAACCAGTCCAAATGCATTATTCCTTTTTCTTTCCCTTTTACAGGCCTTTGCACTGAAGCCTAGTGAAGAACCTCAGAATTGCACTACACGCTATTTAACTGTGCTACTATTTCACTAGCAGAAAAAGCACCTCCACCACCACCAAGACCTTGAGTGCTGTTTTTTCCCCATCCCTGCCCATCTCTCCCATCTCCCCACCTGGAAGCCAGTGCTCAGCAGAAGCCCTAACTCACCGTCCGTTGCGCTAGACCAGTCTCCGCCATGTTTCAGCGTCTCACCAGCCTCTTCTTCAGCGACAGCAACACACCGGAAGGCCTGGAGGAGCCCAAACCCTTTGTCGAGGAGGAGGAGGAGGAAGATGGCTGGCTCATAATTGATCTTGCAGGTGAGTAAAGCAGGGGGGGCTGGTTTCCCACAGCCTCTGCTGCACCCTGTCTCTCCAGAGCTGGGCAAACCCCTTGAAAGGACAGCAGATGAGCTTCCACCATGGGTGATAAGGACTGCCCATCAGCCCTTCTGCCCTGGTCCCCCGGCCCTGCCTGCGGCACCCAGCCCTGTGATCACTGCAGCAGGCCCCAATCTGCTCCTCCTTTTTCCCTTTCCTCTCCCAGTGGTGGTTCCCAACTTTCCACTGACATGGGAGCAGCAGCGGCGGCGGCCCCAGCCGGGGCTACTGCTGCCCTGGAGCCTCCAGGTGCCTCTGCACCAGGGTGGGACTCTGGCACAGCACGAGCCCAGAGGGGTCACCCAGGGCTTTGGTGTGGTCCTGTCTGCCATGGGCTTGGTGGGGGATGCCAGCCCACGTGGGCTGTCTGCCTGCAAGCTGTGGCAGTGCCACGGCCTCGGCTGAGCTGTGCCGTGGGTGGCACTTTGACTGGAGGAGCTGGGCTTGGCTGCCCCCCGCGATGCCCCTGCTGAAAGCTAAGTGGGGGCCTGTTCACCTGGAGGAAACCCCAGTCCCTGGGTGCTGGGGGGGACACTGAAGTTTTCCACATGTGATGGCAGGCAGTGGCTGTGCCTGCCTGTCCCAGCTGGGGACGTGCTGCTGGTGATCTGGCCATGTTTGTGTCGCTTGAGTCCTTCAGAGGAGCAAATCTCAGCTCCAAAGGGCTGATCTTCCTTTCAGTCATTCCCAGTGCCCATGCCAACTGCATTCAGACAAGGCATGTTTGGCACAAGGTCCCCATACCTAGAGATCCTTCGAGGGTTCCCTGTTCCCAGAGACAGTGACAACCACCCGGACCCCCTCTTTCACACCAACCAGGCAAGCCAAATTCCTTGTGTGCCGAGAGCTTCTCCAGCTCCATTAAGACCTTGGCATTGCTATTGTAGGGTCGATGACTTAAGCAACTGCAATAATTTTATGACCTTTCGCTTGCAAATCGAGCAGTGAACTTAGACATGTTAGTGCAGGAGCTCATCGATGGCTGTGGTCTGCTTAAGCAGCCTTTGGTTAGCTGTGGTGCCCCAGCCCAGGGGATCACAAATGTATCCTGCAGGTTTGGGAGGAAGGTTTTGTCCTCCCTCTTGCAGGCATCTGTTCTCCAAGCAGATGCTCCCTGCCTGTCCCCCATCCACTGAGCCGAGCGCGTTTTCATGATGCAAGTAGTTCATTAGGGTTTTTCCCCCATGTGGGGAGCTGGAGAGGGGACCAGAGCATGGACAAGCCTGGGATAGGGGACAGGGACATCCCTGTGCCTGGTGGGAGCGCTATGGAGAGCAGTGGAGGTGGCTGGGTGGTGTAGGCACAGGCAGCCATGGAGGGTTCCCTGTCCTCTGGGCTCTCTGGTGACTGTCCTGCGGGGGTCACAGCAGTGACACAGGAGGGGGCTGGCTGCAAGGAGGTCCCTGGAGCAACAGGCATGCAGCTGGCACATGTCAGGGCCAGCTGGCAATGGCTGCAGCATGCCCAAAGCATGCCAGAAGGAGCCAGGAGTTTCCCCAGACAGAGAAATGCTCCCTTTTTTTTTTTTCCCAATCAAGCAGCCAGGCTCTCCATACAGATGCTGTTTCAGCAGTGTGTCTGCCTGGGACCCGCCACCCCACAGATAATCCCCACTAGCGCTGCCACTCCCTTTTCCCATAGCATTCCCTGACCAGCAATGGACAGATTTATTTCAGCCCTATTTCTGAGGCTGGAGTTATGCAAAGCACTTTAAACCCGCTGGCTCCAGCCCCCATTCTTCACCTTTGAGCCACGGTGACCAGCAAGCATCACACAGCCTGGCTCTCTCCCACCAGTGGGACAGCATAGCGATCCTCTGAATTCCTTCCCTCTCCGCCAGGTCTTTGACCCACATGTTGCAGAAATGCATCTGAATTAACCAGATCTCCCAGGAGTGTTTCAGATGCCCCTCTCACCCCATCACCCAGCTTGGCTCTGCTCAGCGCCCAGGGGGGGAGCAAAGAGCATTTCCCAGTGCTTGGTGATACAGCTGCAAGTCACCCAGGGATTTGGGAACCCCAAAATATTCCTTGTGACATTAAAACCCACCTTGGCAAAAGATGGAGATAGGTAGCCATGGACAGCTGGGGCAGGATGCAGCCACGCTGCGTCCCCTGTTCCCCACTCCCACAGCCCCCTTGTTGCAAGAATGCTGCTGGACCAGGAATGCTCCAGCCAGGCTCAATGGCTGTCTCCAGCCTGGCATGTCAACAACTATTAATAGCTGGATATCCACTGACCTGAAGAAAGATGCTTTCGTATTCACAAGGCTAATTGTGGCCTGCCCTAAGCCCCAGGGTGGGGCATTGGCTGCAGGAGAAGCCGGGGATATGCCAGGTGGTGAACGCTGGCCCCATGCGTCACGTGCTCTATTTCTCCACAGCAAGAACACATTCACCTCTGAGTTCTCGTGCACCCTCACCCAGCTGCGGGGTCTCATGGGTCCATATAGATACTGCACTGCATCTCCCCCTGAGACCACTTTCCTTGAATCCCCTGAGGCTGGGAACAGGTCTGGGTATCCCGGTGAGCCCAACATTAGGCACAGGCTCCCTTTCCATAACATAAGCAGCAATTCTAAGCACAGGCAGGAAAAGCACCAGCCCACAAGCTTTTGCCAGGCGGAGGTGAGGAAGGCTGGGGTGCTGGAGAGGTGTGGGAGGCAGCTCCTGGCTCAACCACCCAAAGCTTGGCTGCTAATGGACTGAAGCTGAAGGCACAGCAAAAACCTTTGTTGAAGAATTTATTCCCCTGGTTTCTTCCATAAAAAAAGGTGTGAACTGTTCTTTTTTTTTTTTTCCCTCTGAGTGTGCATGGTTTCAATGTTTGCAAAGTGCTGGGCAGTGTTTGCCAGCACAGGTGGGCCGGCATTCCTCTGGAGCGGCACAGCACGGCTCAGGTGCTGTAAGACCAGGCAAAAGCAGCATTTCTTGCCAGCTGAATTTCATCCTTCATTTTGAGAAGGAAAAAAAAAAAAGATTGCTGTGGTAAACTTTTCTGGTTTCCCCCACATTTCCGTTAAACTGCCTAACCGGAGCCATTTCCATTGCTTGCTGGCTTAGCAAAGCCAGCCCCTGCAGCACAGCAGCCGCCCCGGTGCGGAGGGCGCTGGTTGGGGTGCGGTGCAGGGCACTGCTGGCACCTCCTTCCCCACAGGGTCCCATTGACGCCGTGCCCGTCTCTAGCAGTGGTGATGGTGGTGGGGTGTCTCTTGCACTAACGATGCCCCTTTCTCTTCCCCCTCCCCTCCCCACTGTACATGGTGTGTGTGTGTCCCCGCTGCACCCCGCATGGCTCTGCACCCCCGCCACCTCCAGGCAGCCGTGCCCGCCCCGGCGCAGCCCGGCGAGTGGGTGCTGGTGGTACCGGGCGCTTGGCACGATCCCGCCCGGCACCCCCTGGTCCACCGCCGCTGCCAGCCGCTTCCCTGGCTCCGGCCGGTCCCTGCTTGATGGACGAGAGTTGGTTTGTCACCCCTCCCCCCTGTTTTACTGCAGAGGGGCCTAGCCCCGGCGGCGTGGGGAGCAGCCCCATGGAGGACCTGCTCATCGAGCACCCCAGCATGTCCGTCTATGTCACCAGCACCCTCGAGGTGGATGGGGAGGGCCCCGAGGATGATGCTGATGGGTGAGTGTGGCTTGGGGGGTGCTTGCTGGGGTCTGCCGGCCCCAGCACCCACTGGGAGACTGGGGTGGATGGTTGGTCCCGGCGTCCCAGATCACCACGTATGCCTGGGAGTGTTTCGCCCACGCTGCCCACAGGTGGAGTGGGGCTGTGGGGAACCTCAACGTCCCCACATCCCACCTTAGAGAGCACTCTGCAGGCCTGGCAGGGTGTCCCTGCTGGTGCTGTGCAAGGATGGCAGCCTCCATGGCCCATAAATACTCTGCTAAGGGGATCTCAACGCCATGTTGAGACAGCCATGGGTGCAGGACCATGACCTTGCCACTGAGCTGCAGCAGGAGAGGGCTTCGTCCCCCTCCCCTGCCCCAAGCAGCGACTCCTGGTGTGGCTGCCCATGCTGATGCTGCCTGTCACCCCTCCACCCATCCAGGGTGGGTTTGCCAGGCTGGGCTTAAACATGGGGTTTTGCACAGATATGGCACAAGCAAAGCAAACCCAATGGGACAGGGTGACCTTTGGGGACAGTGGTCCCCCTCAAGACCCCTGGCTCCCCCAGGCAGGAGGGTGCTGCATGCCCCCGATCCCCCTCCTGGCTCTGTGCTGGCCCAGCACAGGGGTGTCCTACAGCTGCAGGGGAGCAGGGTGCCACCAGCCATGGATGCAGACATTTGTCCCTGCCGCAAAGTACAGCTTAGCAGGCGGTGAGGGGGAGGAGGTTAAGTAGAAATACCCTAAATGGCCCCACTTGCCCTCTCCTCCCCTAGGAACTGTGGGCTGGAGCCTCCCCCACCTCATTCCCTGGGGCCACAGCCTCACTGCAGCCCCTGGGGGAGCTCTGCCCTCTCCCCCTCGCTGCCCCGTGGCACCCCGAAAGCCCTGACCATGCGCACACTCAGCCCTGCTGCTGCCAGCCGAGCCCCAGGTCCACGATGCCCTCCAGTCCCGGCCCTCCAGCATCTCCCCTGGGATCCCTTCACTGGGGCAAGGGACGAGGAAATGCCTCCCCCCACCCCAGCGTGGTTATTTACACACAGCACATGAATTTGGGGTGAACCTCCACCCAGGCTAGGGGACACCATTTCTCCAGGGCTTCTCTTTTTGCTAAGTCTCCCTGAGGGCCTCCGCTTGATCTCCAGAGCTTCAGAGGAACCTCAGCACTGGACGGTGCAGAAAGGGGACCAAAGAGAGCTACAGGCCAGGAGACCAAACGGGTCACAAGCAGGATGGAAGTGGGACAAGGGCTTGGCCTCCCTCCATGGGGCTCAAGGGACTTAGCCCCTGGGGGGGTCTGTGGGGACAGCCCCCTTTTGTGGTGGTGTCTGAATTTATTCTGGGTGTCCCGGGGCCTGCCTGTGCAGGCTGCTGGGGTGGGAGGGGGCTGGGTCCGTCCTGGGGGCATGGCACGATGGGGAGGGGATGGTGGGCCCTGTCCCCTTCTTGCCGGGGTGGGCGAGGGCTGGGTGAGAGAGGCTGCTGACGGCACCTTTCTCTGCAGGGAGGTGCCGGAGCCCAGGCTAGAGCGGCATGTGCCGCACCACAGCAGGTCCCTCTCCGTGAAGGCTGCTATCCTGGAGAAGGTGGGGCAGGCACGGCGGGTGCAGCGGGCCAAGCAGCTGGCGGAGAAGCACCGGCTCAGCCAGAAGGCGCTGCAGCGGCAGAACCGGGTCCGCCAGCGCCCGCTGCGCCGGGCCAAGCAGCACGCTGGAGCCTTCGTCCACCAGCCCTGCCAGCGCCACTGCAACTACTGACCTCCCTGGGACACCCACGCCGGCGATCCCCCCCCCCCGCTGCCGCTCCCCCGGCGGAGGGAGACCTCACCCCTCGCACCAACACCAGCCGCCCTGGGGAACGCCGGCCCTGATGAACACCCGTGACGCCAGGCTGCAGTTTCACTCCACACTCCCACACACACCTGCGTGCCCGGCCCCCCCCCCCCCAACTCCTCGTCTTCCTACCCCCCGCCCTCCGCTGCTCCCCTCACCCTTCATCCCTGACGCCAGCCAGGCCGGCAGCCCCCAGCGCTGCTGACGTGGAGGGCCCTGCTGCCCCCCCTTCCACCCTTGCAGCCATGCCAGCCTTCACATGGGAAATCAGTATTCCTGGTGAAATCACTCGTTTCTGAAATCCACAGCGAAGCCTGTTTGTCCTGACGAGGCTGTGACATCAGTGCCTTTCTTCATGACGTCATGACTCCACTGGGATGTCACAAGCAGCAACACTAAGCAGCAGTGAAAAGAGCAATGAAGCAGCAAGAGTTTGGATTTTTAGGAATATCTCATCAATGACACTAAATAATGCTTCCTCCCCCCAAAACCAGCAAATACCCCGCCTTGATTTCCTAATTGCATTTTTTACCATGATAGGACAAAAACCCCACTGTCGGTCCCAAAAGGGCTTGTAGTGGGGAAGAGCTGGTGGAAACCTTCATGGCAGGGTCAGCCGGGTGGCTCGTGGTGCCTCGTGGCGTTTTTTTTTTTAAAGACAACCTTAAAAGCAATCTCAGGAAACAACGCACTGTCCCAGCACCTGCCAGAGCCCTTGGCTGCCCCGCCGGGAGGGGGGGTCCAGGCCAGGGCTAGCGTAGCATCACTGTGGCTAGTGGTGCCATCGAGCTGCTGGCTGCCTCCTCCGAGCAAGCCCCCTCTTCCTGGAGCCACTCATCTGCCCAAGCCGCACATATATATACACACACACCCCTATCTATCTATCTATCTAGATAGATGTGTGTGTGTGTATATATGTCTTTATATACCTATATTCTTGGAAAAGACACTATATAAGCCAAGGAGCGTCAGCTGCCCAGCGTTAACCCCTGGGAGGGGAGCAGAGGCAGGTACCTGCACAGCTTCCCCAAGGTGGCAAAAGCACGACGAAGCTGGTGGCGAAGGGATGCCGAAGAGGAGGCCAGAGGGAAGAGGCTGAAGTAAGAAGACAGACCTGGGCACGGCTGCAAAGGGACAGGCCTGGGCAGTGGGGCTGTGCAAGAGGGTCGCTGCAGCGGACCCATAACAGGAACGCCTTCCTCCCACATTAAAAATAGCATCCTTTCATGTAAAGGGCCAAATTCCGTCTTGGGCAGCGCTGATTTGTAATGCAAATCCCTCCCCTCCCCCTGATGGACTCATTCTGCCTTTCGAAGGACACGGTCCAGACTTTTCGCCAGCTGAGATGGCGCCAAACCCAGCAGAAATTTGCCGGTGCCCCACCCTGCCTCCCTCCCTTTAGGGACTGGTTTTACACCCTGTGCTCCAAGGAAGGTCTGGCCATCGTCTCCTGCTCGTGGCTGGCTCACAGCCTGGATTCCCACCCTCTGAAAGAAATACCCCCACCCTCCCTAAAAAACCACTGATTTTGCAAGATTTCTTCCATTCACCATGTTACATCCCTTAATACCAGCTTGGGACCTCGGTTGAAGGAATCATGGTAAGGCCAACCTCAGACAGCTGATATTTATTAATTTTTTTAATTAGACTAAAACCAAAACGAACCCTCTTACGAGCACAAGCCCCCAGCTCTGTGCCTGGGAGCCTGGGCCATGGGAGAGCCAGCTGATGAGGCTTACCTGCAGTGTTTATCTTTTGCTCTGATGACATGGCATTCCCAAAAGCACAGAAAGAATGAAAAACCAATTTCAAATATCTCTTTTTAGCCTTTCCCTTTCAATTCTGCCAGGCCAGTTTCTTGTTTCAAGTCCTCCCAAGACCTGGCATCCTCATCACGTGAGTGATGGGATGCCTCCTGCCCCCCTCCCTGGCTTCAGCAGCTGGTGCCCCCCAGGGTGCGGTGCTGGCTGCTGTGCCAGCGGAGATGCTGGGGCACATTCTGCACCTGCCACACTGGTTTGGTCCACTGCTTTTTCAGCCTTGCTGGTAAACGTGGCGGCATCGGAGCTGATTTTTCACAGCTGGCGGTTCATCAGCAGAGAAAGAGCAGGCTGGGGAACCCAGCGTCACCCCCCAGCCCTTGGCATTGCCCACCACTCCTTGGGCCTCGCCGCAATCAGTGTCCCTCGCCACCGAACCTTAGGCCACGCTGGAGATCGCCCTATTTCATCTCTGGTGTCTTCTAGGCGAAGAGACTGACAATTCTTTGACTCAAGGGGAACGTTTACATCCTTTGGCTTCCTGGGCTTCACATTAATGCCTCCCCCCCTCCCCCCTGAAGAGACGCCTGGTATGTACTGGGAGGGTGGCACTTGTAGGGACCTTGACAAGCAGGGGCTGAGCCCAAGCTCTCCGATGGATGTCCGATGAGGTGCTGCCTTCCCTGTGCTGCTCTTTCCCACGTTGCTGGATGATGTGCTCTGTGGCCACCAGGCAACAGCATTCGAGGAAGCATTTTCTCTCTAGCCCAAATACACATCAAGAAGTGGACAAGCCAGGCAATGTCCTGCTTTCATTGCAAATTCTCCTCCTGTGCATCCGAGATGCCAGCAGTCCCCCTGGAGTGCACCCACAATCGGAGGCTGGCTGCGACACCGTCACCCCCTCCGCAGCTCCCAGGGGAGGACGGGCTGGAGGACAGCAAGGCTGGCTGGGAACGGCATCCCTGGGGCAGAGCCTGCCGTGTCTCACCTACCAGGCCTTCCTGTGCCCACCAGCCTGCTTGCAAATGGTACTCCAGTAGGAGAAATCCTTCATCAAAATCCTCCTCCACATCCTGCTCATCTGCCGTGGGCCAGAAGCCCTGGCCGTGCTCCCGGGGGGCTCAGCGCAGTCGTGGCTGCCGACCGCCTGCTCCCAGCACCCATTTCAAATGGCTGATGCTGTTATTCCGTCCTAGTTCATAGAAGCAAATGCAAACTGTTTTCTCTTCCTTTCTTCTTCCTGTGCCAGTCTGAGACATCTTTCATCACACTGTGCCCAGCCAGCACAGGACATGAAGCAGAACTATTATCACACTTTATATCAAGAGTATGTTTATAAAGGGTTAATAAATTATTAATAATGTTTTAATGAAGAGGTTAATCCAGACTCCTAGCATCTGCAGGTCAACAGAGCATGCTTACCACAGCATATACGGGCTCCTGCGACCCCCTCCCTCTGTTGTTTGCACACTTGCTCGTGTATTAACGTCTAATAATCACCTGTTAACCACCTGCAAAGTGACTGTCGATCCACCAGTGCGACCAACCCTTCTTATGCTGCGGCAAAGGTGTGTTCAAACTGCGCTTTGCAGAAGCCCTGCAATGCTCCTCTCCTGCCCAACGGTGAGCACAAGACCTGGCCTGATACCAAACCTCCTGCCCAGTGTTGCCAGAGCAAGAAAACTCCTTTACACTGAGGTTACGAGTCTCCTCTAATCTTAAAACAAATGAAAGGTGCTTAAAAACTGAGAACTTTTCCTGTGTGTGCACAAGTGTGCATGTGTAGATATTTCACAACACGGCATGGGTGTTTGGTAGGTTGTTTCAGGGTGCAGGTTTTAGTTTTTTAGGAGTTGGTTAGAATTTTATTTTTTTTTTTGCACCCAGTATTTTCAGTTTGTGACTAGTTGTGCTATGCCCCTGCTGGGAAGGTGACGCAAACGTGGCGCTGGCTGGCAGGGAGGCCCCACGGCTGGCATCCTGCTTGAACTGCAAGGATGAGTCTTGCTTTCTTTTCTTTACTTGTGTATGGGGAAACTACAGCATGGACTCAGGGACAAACAAATATGCTGGGGTCTTTAAAAATGTGTTTTTTTCTGGGCTTCTCTGTTCAGATGTGGGGTTTGTTTCTGTATGTGAGGCCTTTGGTTGCACGATCCTGAAGGTTGCTGCAGGGATGTGGCCGAAGCCTTTGGCACCACGTGTCGATGAGAGGCTGCACAGGCTGCTGCGTGTTGGAAGAGCTTCTGGGTTTGATGCTCCGACATAGTACCTGAATGGAAAAGGGGCTGTGGCTACTTGTGGTGAAACCATCCCTGAGCAGCAGCCCCTCTTCATTTGGCCGTGTCCCGAAAATACACCTTACAGCTGCTGGAATGTGGCTGGTCCCTCCTTGGACTTGTTTGTGAACAACCAGGTATGGATCTTAAGCAATGAGCCGCTGAGGATTTGGGAAGTGAAGCAGAGCTGTGCTTTCTGCATCAGCCACAGCTGGCCTGGCTCCCCCTGCGACCCTGGGATCAGAAGGCAGCTGGGATGGGGGAAGCCATCAGAGCAATCCTGTGGAGAAATGCTAATGCAGGTGACAGGCATATTTGTGAGAGGAAATTTTTGTATTTCTTGCAATGAAAGCATAAAAAAAGAGGAAAAATTCCCTGGTAGAGAGACCTGGGCAAATCTCTGTTCAGTAAATGCCAGCTTTGCCGGGGTGGTGTGGTAATGCTGCGGCCTTGGCTGCTGGGGCTCGGGTGGGCAAGCCGGCCCCAGCCCCGGCAGCAGCTTCCCAGCCCCGTGCTGGTATCGCAGCAAGGAGCCGGCACGGATGGGCAGGCCTGGGGGCACGGGGACACTGCGGGCAGGCTGGGGCAGTGCTGGCAGCACTGCCCGGAGCTTGGGGAAGCAGCAGACCCCGATGGTGGAAAGATCTGTTCCACCACTCCAAGTCCCCGTGGATCCTCTCTGAGCAAGGCACGAGAGATTCGCATCTCAGTTGCCGTCCTTCGGCTCGGGGCAGGGCAGCCTATCTCCGTACCAGCGCAATGGCCAAACCCCATGAAGCAAGTGGCGAGGCTCCCCCAGCCATCAGGACAAGTCTAGGAGAGGCAGCCCTCCTGGAGAAGTGCCAACTGTCGAGATGAAAACCAGATCACGCCAGGACACGTCTAAACCCACGTACCCCCGTGCAACCCACCTCCCAGGGCAGGTCCCCGTGTGGCTCTGCTTGCTGCGCTGTGCAAGGCGGGCTAGCAGCCATGGGACACACAGGACACCTCGCTGGCAGCCACGTCAGCCGCAACAAAGTCCTTTCACCAAATTTTGGCTCTTGCCTGCACTGCTAGGGGAGGTGGGGCAAAAGTCCTTCTCACCTGATGCTCTGAAACTTGCACTCACAAATGTGCTTTCCAAAAAACCCTGCTGTAAAAGCTTGATCTCGAAGAGAAATGATTCTTTCCATGGGAGTCAGCGTTTCTTTTTCATCATGGATATCATAAATGCATGGTGCATCCCAAAGATCACCTCTGTGGGAATCTCCACTCTTTCTTTAGGCATGTTTTTAATCAATAGATAATTTTACATTTACATCTTACTGATACCTTTTCCTCTTCCATCCAGCTCCACTGGGAAGAAAAAAACCCACTAGATGTCATACCAGTCATAACAAAAAAAAAAAAAAAGATGAAAAAATACTCCAGTGAGGTTCTAGACTTGAATCACACAGCTTTGCAGTCACTCCTGTGGAGGATAAATACCAGTTCCAGAGCCTTGCGTAAAGTGGAAATCAAATTTCAGGTGAATTTATTGACAAGCAAACAAGTCCCCAAGATTAAACCACGCAAAAATTAGAAAACAGCCAGTCCAAAGCAATAGGACATCTCAAGTCAAGAAAAATGGTTCTCAGCATCTGCCTGTTGCTGCCTGCCTGAAGGCAGCACCAAGCCCCGCTCTCCTGTGCTGAGGATGGGATGACGGCAGTCTCCGCATCTTCCATGAGTGTCTGGGTTTAAAACAAGAGGCCACCTGTGTCCAGCTGGTGCCACCGGGGATTGTCAACAGCCACCGTTTCCACAAGTGGCACAGATGTGCCTCCAGTTTGCTGCACCTCTTTGCTGTCTGCACTCAAAAATAGCTGCTGGGGGTGGGAGGGACGGACCAGCACCCCAGCATTCCACCCCCAGTCCTCAGAGCTTCCCCCAAGTCCTTCTCCACCACAGGACTGTGTCTGGTGAGCTCCTCAGCACAGCTGCTCACAGGGACCAGAGCCTGCGGACAGACACCCACCACACTTGCAGCCTCTCCACCGCTGGGGACTCCCACCACCAGAAAGGGGACACTAAAGGGCCTTAAATGGGGTTTTATTGCCTCAGGGCTTGTCTTCTTCAAGGTGGAGCTTTCCAACTCTGCCCATTTCTCTCAGATCCGCTCAATACAATGTCAAAGTGATGAATAATTTCCCAGCACCCTCAAGGGCTCAGTCCTCCTCCCATTAACATGCGTGGCTGTCACAGGTTGCATGAATGTGGCTGCAAAAGCTGGATGAAGTGGTGGGAGAGGTTCTGTGTGGTTGGCAAGTCCCTCTTTTGGTGAGGGGTGTCCACAAACCTGTTGGAGATGCTGCCATCTCCTCCACTCAACTCCAGGCTGCCAGTGGTGGGAGCGCTCATCAGCTGTGGGCTCTGGCCAACCAGACATGGCTTGGGCAGGAGGTATCCCCACCACCCTCTGTTTCATGCCATTCATCGATGCATCATCAAATCGCCTTCCTTTTTGCTTCTTGAAAGAGATCTGTGTCATTGACTAAATCTACAACTCTCTCCCTAAAAGCATGAGGATGACAAAGACGAGCAGCTCCATTTAATAACAAAGATGGCTCTTATGTGTACTCCTTTTATAAAGTCTTCTTCACAGAGGTGACAGGCGGGTGTCCCGCTCTTACACTCACCCTGAGCTAACACCTCCTGGGCTGGTTGGTGGGGTTGCTTTTCCAGCCCTATACCCAGAGTAAGTGCAAAGCTCTGCTAGAGGGGTGCTGCCGCGTGCCCCGGAGCATGAAAACACTGTCACGAACGTTTGGCTCTGTTATAGCTAACCACGAAAACCTCTCTACCTTCCACTCTGATTGCATTTTATCACCTGTGTGGGGGAAAGATTTTGTTCCTTGCAAACGGAGGGGGAGACCAGCAGAGTAAACTATAAGCGTAGCTTAGAAGTGGGTTGCACAGGGGAGCCCAAAGTTTCTCTGCTCTTTCACACTCACCTCACGTCTCCATGTCAGGGAAGCCGGGAGCAGCTCTGCCCAGCGCTCTCTGAAATCTTATCCTCAGCTTTGCATCGACACAATTGTGCTTTGGGAAATCTAGGGATGAGGGAACAGCACAAGGCATAGCAGTCAAATAGTAATATTTTGTCTTGTATCATAAATATAACCATACAGAGCCACTAAGCAATATTTTATTTGTATGTATGAACCCTAGGTATTCTGCTTGTAAAACCTATCCATGCGCATTATTCCTCCCCATGCTGGACTGACTGTACATGTGCCTTTCACCCTTTTTCATGGTTTGTCATCTTTTTTTAACACTACTGCAGAACTTGAATAAATCAGTGAACTATAGTTAAAAGTCCTATGCAAGAGATGACTGGGGAGTCAGTTTTCAGTATTTCTGTGATTCTATGTTGTTTTAAAAGTAGACACTGGGATTTTCAGAGAAGCCTAACAGAATTAATGTCCTAAAAAGCATTTAGCTTTTTTATTAGCTAAAAAGCAGTTAGCATTTCAGATGCTAAATCTCTTAGGCGGCTTTGAAAAGCTCAGCCTAAACCCCAGTTCCTCACTGGTTTGTGCGTGGAGAGCAAGCAGTAGCAGCAGAGTGAGCACCAGTGCTTTGCCAGGTCGGACAGCGTCTTCAGTAGCCGGTGTTTCCTTTCCATGGAATGGAGAAGAAAGTGCTATTTGGTTGGAAAAGGTTGCCTTAAGCCTTCCCTAAAATGTGTGTCAGAGAATGCCATTGTCCCTGGCCGCCAGCCCTGCGCCCACCACTGCCGGGGCAGGGCAGCCGTGCAGCTGGCGTGGTTGGGGTGTTGCAGGGGACCCACGCCACCAAGCAGAAGCCCACGCAGCAGTTCTCTATCAGCCGTGCTCTGCTGAATGCCTTAAACAGTGGGACAACTTCCACACCGGGATTTTGAGAAGAGGAAAAAAAAGCCCTGCGTTTTTTACATCACCTATGCTGTAGGACTGAAACCTTGTCCGAAACTGAAAGCTAACAAAATACGTCCTTTTTGTGTGTTATGTGTTAAATTGGTGTAAGCAAGGTTAGTAGAGAAAGGGTGTCTACTCGTAGGACATTGTTGCAACATTTGCTGTGTGTCAGCAGACTGACGGACACGACTGCCTGGAATATGTTACGTAGTGTGCCTGTGTGTATGTAACCCGGTTTTGGTTGTTAGGTTGTAATGCTGTCTTCTGGCTGAAAAAAAAAACCACCTAATATAAAGAAAAAAAAAAAAGAAATAAAAAAATATATATTTAAACTCTATCTTATGTGCATTCCTCTACTTGCAAGTAAACCTGATTGGTTTTTGAAATAAGCTTTTAAAAGTCAATGCCTTAACTATCAGAGAAAACTCCATAGAAAAACGTCTCCTTTGAAGACAAGGCTACAAAGGGGAGGGGATGGTACAGGCTGGGGTGTTTGAGGGGAATTTTTTCCTCCCCATTACCAAACCCTAAACTTCAGTAGATGACTGCAAGGGCTAACGCAGATGCTGATTGCCCTGAGAATGATGAGTCCTACATCGGCTGATCTCTACAGCATCAGCCGTTTCTCCAAGCACATACCCAACAGCCTGATATGTTCTTACCACCCACCTTATAACTGAGGGGCAGAGAGATGCTGCTGAGTAGGGGCCTGGAGCATCCAACAGATGAGGAGTGGCTGAGAGCCGGCACTGCTCAGCCTGGAGGAGAAGGCGCAGGGCGATTCCATCCGTGTGTGCAGGCACCCGAAGGAGGGTGTACAGAAGATGGACCCAGACTCTTCTCAGCCCAGGGGCAGGATGAGAGGCACAAATTGAAGTAAAAAAAAATGAGAAATTCCTCTTAAACATGAGAAAATACTGTTTTACTGCAAGGGTGGTTGACCATAGAAGCAGGTTGCCCAGTGAGGTTGAGGAGTTTCCATCCTTGGAGATACCCAAAATGAGAGCAGACACAGCCATGAGCAGCCTGCTCTGGGCAGGGGTGGGACAGGGCTTTCTGAGCCCAGCAGCCCAGTGCCTACGCCAGCATCTCCAGCAGAGGAAAGCCAAGGGGTTCTCCGGTGTTACACCTTGGATCCCCAGCTGCTGGGAGAAGCACTTCAAGGAATGATTTTCTTTTCATCAGGAATGAAAAAACAGGTAAGAGCGAGCTTTGATAAACCTTCTCATGGGAAAACCGAATTTGGCAGCAGAAGACAAAGCACAGGGTCATTCGGGCTGGGATGGACCTCAGGAGGTCTTTGGTCCAACATCCTGCTCACAGCAGGTTAAATACCAAATTAGACCACGTTGTACAGCCCAGCCAGCTCTTGAAAACCTCCAGAGAGATCCCACCACCTCTCTGAGCCCTGGTCCAGCGCCCAGCTGTCCTCAGGGAGAATTGTTTTATCCAGCCAGAACCTCCTCCTTCCATTTATTCTAGCGAGGTCCCCTCCTCCCAGCACCCACCTCCGTAAGGGCCTGGCCCCATCTTCTCCAGTACCTGAAAGGGTAATGAAGCCCATCTCCCTCCATCTCTTTGGCCAAGCGTTCCCTGCCCCGGCCATCCTGGCAGCCCTCTACCGTGTCCCCTCTGTGTTTTCAACATCTTTGTGTGCGTGTTGGGGAGGACGTGTCATGGAAATGAGGCGATACTATCCAGATGTGGTCTAACAAGTGCCAAGAAAAGGGGAACGATCACCTCCCTTCCCCCCTGGCTACGCTTCCGACAGCACAGCAGCCTCTCTCTTGCGTTAAGTCAGGCCCAGCTTACTCTCTTTGAGGGCTCTGACTGCAGAGCTGCTCCCCAGCCAGTCGCTGCCAAGCGCCTCTGTCGGCACCAGTACAAGGTCCTTGGCTCCTTCTAAGGCTCCTTCCCAGGTGTAGGATCTTGCCTTCGTCCCTTCCCAAGGTCTGTGTCCCCGTAAACGGTGACGCTGCCCTCAAGCTCGCCCACTCCCCGCCATGTGGTGTTCTTGGCAAACCCAAGTGCATCCCCTCTCCTCCCCTAGTTTATTGGGCCTTGACTGTGAGGACAACCTTCCAGTTCTGTGGACTTCGTCCAGCTCCTCATTCTCCAGAACCCGCCAGCTGACCTGGCCAGCAGCCGCAGCAGCAAGGCCAAGCACAGAGCAGGGTGAGCGCCAGGTTACCTGCACCCTCGCCCTTGCATTTCGGCAGGCTCGGTGGGTAGGACATCAACACCACCGCCACAGGAGGGCCCCTCCCACCCCACCAAAGACTTCTGACGGGTGGGGGGCAATCCTGGCTCGTCCTTAGCGCAAAAACTGACTCTTGGAATAAAACCAATTTTGTGAACTGGCCAACTAAAGATGAGGGTTAGCAAACACAACGTGGAGGATGGAAGTAGTAAAAATGGGCCGTTTCAGAAACTGCTTCCAATTGACTGTACTCGTGTGTGAGTGCATACAGAAATCTATACGTGCATACATAAAAGTGCACGTACGGATCTATAATCCTACAGGCATATATTAATGTGTATGGATGGTTCTATAATCCCAAAGGAGTAGATGCTTTTTGTGGAAACCACCTTCATAGTAACCGTCCCCACCCCCCGTCCCCCGTCCCCCCCAAAGTACGAGCAGTGTGAGGGCCCAGGGGAGAGCAGGGGTTCGGGGACCAGGGGCTCTTGGGCGCAGGAGGCGGCAGCATTCCTGTACCAGCGTCTGACTTTTTCCAAGCAAAAGACACAGAGCATCCAAACTGTGACAGCAACGAGCAGACGGTAGCCTTGCTCAGTGTCTATTACCTTGCGCACAAATAGGTAATTTCTGTCATTATAAAAGGTGACAATTTACACTTAATGACAGTTTATATTTAATCAGCCTTTGGACGTACAGATTTTAAAAATTCCACATGAAAAGAAAAAAGGCAAAAGTATCTATTTGTGCACAAAGCAACAAGCAATCGGGAAAGACTGGCCCCTCTGTTTCTCACCACGAGAGCTTCCCCGAGCAAAGAGGCTGACCTACTTTCCGCAGCAGTACGTACAAACCAGTCGCCACTGATGGCAGTAGAGTTATCCAGATAAATGTATTTCAGGCTACCGCATTTCAGAAAGTCTTCAAACCCCTTAATACGGCATTTTTCTCTGCCGTGCTTTCCTGCTGAGCAGCTTTATTTGTGGGGAGCGCTGACTTCTGGGCTTCCTCACCCCACAGTCACGGCGCATCTCCCCAGGGCGGGAGGGCAGCCTCGGCGTTTTCCTCTTGCTTTGCAAGAACAGCTGCATCAGTTAATTCGTTTGTGGTTCAACAAATTCCTTTCTAAAGCTCCATATAAGGAGCTTGCAGGCCAAGAGCTCTAAATAATCCCCCTTCAATCTTCCTGTTTGGAATGATGCCGTTGTTGCTGCTAATAATAATACAACCCAAATTATACGACAATAACATTTATTTAGAACTTGAGGGATTCCACATTATACAAACCCTTAAATTTACTTTTTTGTTTCACTGGTCCATTTCTACAACAAATACATCTGATCTACTATATAATAAAATTATTTACATTTCCAAATAAGATTGGGTTTGTTTATAAACCCTCTTACTGCTATTCACATACAGTACTTAAACAACAGCACAATACATTATTTTAATACCTAAAAATGACAACCCTGTATTCTAATTTGTTTATGAAAAGTGGAAAGAAATAAATTTACAATTGTCTTCCCCTCCCCTTCCATTTCATACAAACACATTAATCTAATGTGCTAACCCTGGACTTCACTTTGTAAATCCAGGGGGTTTTAGAAGAACCCAGTTTTTATATCTATTTATCTGTTTTTTAGAAAAAAAAAATCATTTATTGGGAACAGCATAATATTAAAATGACTTACTGTACAGAATTTTATTTAAAAAAGAAAAATCACAGCTCAAAATTGCTATTGGTAAATTCACACTCATTTACAAGTTTCATGTTTCCATGCAGTAATTTACTTGGATTTTCTTCTTTTTGACTGCATTGCACTGGCACTCGTTTCTGAAATCAAGAGAAGAAAAAAAGCATGGATACGAAGTTGGTAAGCCATTCACCAGAGGTGCACAGAATGCCCTTTTATTTTTCCAAAATCATACCAGAGTGGAAACCTCTGGAGACCAGGATTTCCACGGAACCAGGACTGACTCTTCACCAGACGTAACACAAATGGACCCTTCACCCCGATGACAGCTGTCAGCAGCGATAAACACAAGGTTCCCCCTAGCTTCTCTGAGGGCACTATTTCCGAGCGTTGCAAGTTTAGTGTTTATGAAGTCCTAATATAGCGGCCTTAAAAATGAGAGTCGTGTATTTTTAACTGGTCTTTAGCTTTAGTTCCCCACAGGCCACAGCTTGCTCAGCATCCGCGAGACAGCAGTACAGCGCCGGGCACAAACTGCGCCAACCAGACCCAAGCATCGTGGAGATGGTGTTACAAAAAAAGACTTTGGAAGATATTTTGGAGCCTGCCACGCAAGTTAAGAATCTAGCTGTTTGAGTCCTTGGAAAGTCAGGTCATTTGGAAAGAAGTCTCTTCAGTGTACATTGTGATTCACAGAAAAACAGCTTATGCAGAGACACAAAGCATTACGCGCACTGCAACCAACAACCAGAAGCACTTGCAGAAGCTACAGTGAAAGCAGACATTTTCAGTGCACTTACCAAG
Organism: Phalacrocorax carbo; assembly: GCF_963921805.1. Taxonomy (NCBI): domain Eukaryota; kingdom Metazoa; phylum Chordata; class Aves; order Suliformes; family Phalacrocoracidae; genus Phalacrocorax; species Phalacrocorax carbo. The sequence continues at coordinate 16,977,466 of NC_087526.1, read as the reverse complement.
GCACTAAGTTTCCATTTCAAAACAAAAAAGGAAAAGAGTAAGGACCACGGGTATTTGCATCTTTAGATTTTTTTTTTTAAAATGTGATTTTAAATGTCGGCAATGTATCTTTGGCTCTTTACAATATTTTCCAAAAGCTGTTAGAGCTGTGTGTATTTTAAGAGTCAAAAGGGAAAAAATTTCCAAGACATCTAAGACTAGAAAAGCAACAGCGTAAGTCCATGGCTGTTAGATGCTGTATTAAAAAAAAAAAAAATTAAAAAAAATCAACATTTCAAAATTTAACAAACTCGAGGCTACAGTAAATGCTGAAACAGCCCTTGCTGGAAAGGTATTCCAAAAAGTGAAAATACCGATACAGTACCATTTTTCATAAGAGAAATATCTCCACAGGCATGACTTCCAGCCACCGGAGCTCCCACCGAGCAGCAATGCTGCTTTTAAGTAGCTTGGCCAGCAGCAGCATTAGCTGTAGCCACCCCTGCTGCTGCTGAAGTCTCCGTGTTCGGGGGAATGAAAGGGTCAGCGGTCAGCAGCGGTCAGTACCTGCCCTAGTCCCCAGGCCCTTGTGAGCATCACCAGCGTTTCCTTGCCCACTTCTACCCAAAACCTGCATGCAGAAGCGTGCCATGCACATATGGACACGGGCTGACTTTCGCTGTGCCCTCTTCTCTTCTGCCTCCTCCTCCCTGATGCTCAGCAAGGGAGTTCCCACACGAACTGGTCAAAGTCTGCTTCTCTCTCCCTGCTATATGTCAGTTTTTCCTAACTGCCATTTTTATAATGACCTTAATCAGCCTCTATCTCAAAAGGCAACTTCTCCAGCCCCACACTCTCTCTAACATGGATTAGCGAGTTTCTCAGGACACGGATAAGGTAACCACGGATGTGTAAGAGCAGACCAGGAGCATACAAAACACATGTGCTTTCTTAAGCTACAATTCACTGATAAATATGTAGAACAGAGTAGGCACAAGCGGCAAACCTTGTTACTCTCCTTCAGCTACCTCACTAATCCTCCAGCCTGTCCTCTTCCACAGAGAGCCTTGTCTCGCTCATTTTCTCTGCAACTTGGAAGCAGGCAGTTGCTTGCATGGAGACAAGGCAATCAAAGCCTATGCTCCTACACAGTAAGCTGGACCTGCATTTTCAAGCAAAACCCTTAAGATACTGCAGTAGTTTCAGATGCATGTTTTAAAAACAATGATTTTACTTACAGAGGTAAACGAATAACACAGTCAGTACAAAACCCCTAAGTGAGTTCTGATATTATTTAAATTGGATGCACTTTCACGTTCCCATATTTTCAGAATTTGATGTGCCACTGGTTGTCATCTTTAGGTTTATTCATTACAGTATGTGGGGCAGGTCATACGTTTCAGATCCCCTTAAACTCAGGAAGGTACCACCAAATCGATTTTACATTGGCTTCACATTTGTCAAACTTCTCTTCACAACCATGAAAGATTATTTTTACAATACAGACTTAGACTCTTCTGCACAATCCTGCCACAAGAAGTAATTTTAATTAAATTCAGCAGCCACAAAAGCTCAGAACATACAGGTCCCTCCATGTAATCTTTGAGTCAATACACAATTATGAATAGCTGGAAGTCTTCTCTGAAACTCTTAAAATGCAAATATTCTTACCATCAAACTTTGGTATCTTCAGTATGGGAAAATGGTTGCTGAATTCAACTTTATTTCCTTTTATAATAATTTTATATTAATAGCTCTTTGTTCTGTACGTTATCTTTAAAATATTGGTCAACTATTGCCTCTTGGTGGTCTCTCCCTACCCTCTCACACAACTTCCATCCACCAGAATTTTTCTGACCCTTAAACATAAGGAGCTGACAAAGCTTCAGAAACCCAGAAGGGCACCACGGACTGTGCATTCCAGTAACAACCGTGTGTATCACACAAATGCTGCATACTTTGTTAAAGACTGCAACCTGCGTAGAAATAAGGCATGTCAGCAGCTGCTAATGCCATGGGTTAATATCTGTAACATGTTCTTGGAGAGACCAGCTGAGGCTCCGTGTGCTAGCACACAGCGCTCCTGGGTGCTCCAGGCGGCGTTCTGAGCACGCCTGAACCACAGCATTTGGCTCCGCAAGAGCCGACCGTGCACTTGGGAAGACTTAAGCATTTGTCTCGTGTCTTTCAGGCTTCAGGAAATAAAAAAAGTCACTTTTTTACTTGAGTACAGTCCTTTCAATGGCAACACATTTCTGCCAAGAGAATTCAGCTTCAGCTAGGCAAGCTTGCTGAACACTACGTTGATGAGTACTGCAGAAAACAAGTTCCACAAATTTAACAACGGGAAATTCATACAAGATTTACTGCTAGTACAGGTGTCAGCAAATACTTCAACACCAACCTGTGTCTAAATCGTTGCAACTAGAGTTAAAAGCACACAACATTTACAAGCTGTAAATCATTGTTACGAGCCAGTTATTGAAAGGGTTATTATCTGGGGGAGTACGTTACTTCTTGCCCTCTCCAGAGAAATGATGGCTGTACATTTTACCTTTTGCAGTGCTGGATGCAGATGCTGGTCTGGAGGACCTCTTGCGCTGTCCATTCTCTACACTTTCTTGTGAAGCAGCAGAATCCTCTGTTCTTGAATTTCTTCTATTTGGAGTTTTAGACTTTTCACAATTCTCTTTTGTCTCATTACTAATAAAGTGGGACAAAATATTTCTGATGAAGTGTAAGAAGAATTATGTTTTTCTATGCAACTCAGACAAGCTGGAGGATGGACCAACACAGGTACCAGTTCCGGACTATTAGCACTGAAGATATGAAATGCTAGAGATACCAGAAGTTTTATCAGATGAAGAATGACCTGAGTAAGCCAGAGTATAGTCCATTTCTATTAAAAATTATCAGAGGATACAGAATTGAGAAGTCCTCAAAGAGAATATTTTCAACATTAGAAGACCAAGAAATTAGATGCATTATAAATGGTCTGCTCTGTTTTCCACAGGTGCCACCATTACTGAAGTCTAGGAAAAGCAAACAAGTTTCATTAGAGACTGCTACGATATGGGAATACAGAGTTGACATTGCAGATGAACATAAGGAAGAATTATGAACTCTTCAGTGAGTATGCCAGCTTTTGTTTTGACTACAATGACCCACTCCATTGATCCAAGTGATTTCTTTACATATTAAAAGCTTACGGTTTATTTAGAACTTTCTTCAAGCTTTAAAGCTTGAAGTTAAAATACTTTTTTCTTATAACAGAAGGCTTTTTTCTGCTGTAAAAAAAATAATTTTAGGTAGCGTGGAAATCCATGTTTCCTGTCACTGAGACAATAAATGGAGTCCTGTATTTTGTAATCAAACTCCTCTTTTATTTTACCACTCTCAACCCTGTAAACTCATCCTGAGGTTTGGGTGTTTTCTCCTTAATGCACTAACTCTAGATAATTTCTGACGACTACGTGGTTTCTGAAGATTAAGCTAAACTTATCTCTTGTGAATTCAAGGGGAAGTAATTATCAAATACATTATTCTGCTGATAATGCAAAAGGAGAAAGAAAACTCATTTCATGCCCTTTGGGGGTCCTTGCAAGACTTCATGAAAGGCTGCCTTAATCAGAGAACTGACTAAAACCACACAGAGCAGACCTGTGCGTAAACAGAGGTTCCACTACAGTGTCACTGTTTCAGAGGAAGTCCTGCTTTGAGAGGAAAAACTACTACAAATACTTATAGTTTTAAGTAACAGATAACTGAAATAAAACACAGTTTGTCAATGAAAGTAGAGACAAACATTCTCAAACAAGGGAACACACAGTAGAGGAGAATATGGAAGCACGTGGCTTGGAATGTATTTCCTTTCAAGTCAGTATTATGGGCATTCTCTAAACCAAATCCCCAGACAGGTCACAAACTGGTCCTGCGCTAAGTAACCTGGGCAGCTGAAACAGCCACCTGCTTCAGAGGATACCTGGAGGTAAGCAAACAGGCATCAGCAGCTGAAGTCCAGTTATTACAGGTATTTTTTACAGATTCTAGTGACTAATCCATAGCTTGGATTGTCTCACAGGAACCAACATACCACTTTTTTACTTTTATAATTGGCCGAGTAAAAAATACTTCTAGCGCTTTGAAGGTTGCAAGGTTCCCCTAAGGTTTATACTGCACGGCATTTAACTCCAGTTGCTCAAAGCTGACCACTGTGAGTATCAGCCACCACTAGATTCACAGTTTGCCTGAAAACTTTCTTTCTTTTCCAGTCTTGCTTGGAAAAGCACCAGTCCAGAAAAATCCAAACAGAAATGCACTTGTGGTAATTTGATGGGCTGAATGAATTGGGAGAACAGTCTCGCAAGGACACTTCATTTGGAGAATCTGTTCCTCCGCCAAGTGTTGCACTTCAGCTTTTTAGAAAAATTCTACCCTAAAAAAGCTTGAAGTGAAATTTCAGTTCATCTTTGATACAACTAGAAAGATCCCAATCCATGTGAAGGTAGATAGAGTTGAATATTCAATTCAGAGTCACTCCTGATCTGAGAAAGTACATTGCATTACCCCCCTCACAAGAGAAGGTGCTACCTTATTTGCTGCTGAGGCAAATGAGTGCACCGCACCTCCGACCCTGGCTTAGGGGTATCGCTCCACTGACGAGGACATCAAAAACCTGGCCAGTTGTGCCAGCAGAGTTATCCAAAAGCCTTACAAAGGTCGGTCACTACAGCTGCCGAGACTGAGTTTAAGAGCCCAGTGGGTTTAGGATCTAACAGAAATACATCTTGGAAACCATACTTTCTTCTGACAGAACACAATCATTTGAAATTCGATCTTTTAAATACTGCATGTCTTAATCAGAACACGATGAAGTTTCTGTGTGGCTTTCCTATCAGGTTTTGGCAAAGTGTCAACAAGCAAACACAGAGAAAATCTAGAGAAAACGGTCACAACGGCAGAATAAGAATGAACTTTAGAAAGACTTACTTCCAGAAAACAAAAATTCACATGAGATCTAAGATGCAAGCTTTGGGGGTTTTAGTTTGGATTTGCTTTCAGGAAACATCGAACAGTGGAACCATTAAGACCCTTCCAGGACAAGAAACGCTCAGGCCTGAAGGGATAAAAGGAAACACTGCCCCAGGCACAAAGACAGACTTGGGAAAAAGTTACCTTACATTCTGCAGTTCAGCAACGTTTTGAAACATTCAACCAGCCCAATCGCTTAGCAGGACAGAAAGGGTAGGGACAAGAAAATGAAAAGTAGTAGCATAAGTTGTGCAAGTGAAGCAAAGCGAAGGGGACTTCCTCCCATGAAAGCTATATCTATTCTGAATCTACTCAAACTATCTCCTTACCTTTGACCAGCAACTACTGGAGCATTTGTTTCAAGTTCTACAAGAGAAAAAGATAATTTTAAAGTCTGCTGTAGAAGTACATACCTGCTGACAAGACATGACTATCTCATTTTTTTCTCATTATGTATTAGGTCTGAAGAATAAACTTCTCTCGTTTATCGCTTCTCTCAAAGAGAAGCAAGCTAACATCAAACCAAGCACCACATCAGCCAAGCGCTCTTTCTGGTTATGGCCTGCACCAGCTAAGGCAGAGAAAAGTGAAAAGGAACCCTGCAGAAGAAACATGTAGAGAAACTTCCTGAGAAGGGCTACAGTCCTCTCCCTTTTTTAACTTCCGTTTTAGACAGTTTACTACTTCTAAAACTTCTATGTTTTATTAGTTTTAAACCTTAAAAATACTAATCTGGACCTATTATGCATGTAAAATTTTGCCATAACCCAACCAACTCCTACAGCAAATCTTCTAATGCAAAGGAAGACAGTTTTCTGAAGCTCAATTATATTTCTACTGAATTGGAAAAGAAAAAAAAAAATCTCTCGGGAGATAATGTACAGAGAAGTCTGACCTGCCCTCTTTCTGCCTCTCTCATAGTGATTTTATACATAGAGGTCAGGTTTCCTTTTGTGTCTTCAGCATAAATGAACAGCTCTCCTTTTCATTATGTAAGATTTCTAATCTTTTTACTGTCCATCTTTTAATTCTCCCCACGTCCACCAGATCCTTCGTTGAGAGGGGATATCTATACCTAAACACAGCCCCTCTTGTGAGAAACTGCCCCTGGTTTAGGGATTACCACTACATTGTAATGTATTAACGTTACATGTAAAGTTTATTTGCCACACTGCCTACGGTGTACGCCATCTCACCCTTAAATACCCTCCAGTCTTTGGGACAGTGGTGCACAAACCTGTGGCTTTGCCTTTAAGATCAATTTACTACCCCAAGTTTGCTAGAGTGTGCACAAGGAATAAAAGGTGTAAAAAAAAGTACGAAAGCAGGTAATATCTGTCCCCTTATGGTAAATACTGCTTACAATTTGTATGGTTGGAGCATCAGACTCTTCAGCGTAAGTGTATATAGCACTGTCTGGGAAAAACAGAACTCTTGGTAACAAAAGAAAAATAGACTACGCAACAAAAGGAAAGAGTTACTCTTCTTCCTACCCAAAATTTGAAAAACCGATAATGTTGGTGCTTCCCCCCCAGCAGGAACTCCTTAATACAGCCACTTCAGCACTGGGGCAATAAGTTGGATGTAAATCAACAGGGCGCATGAACGTCTTTGTTTGAGTGGAAGTTCAAAGAAAGCAATTTGGTACAATTTCTACTTTCTGAAAGCACTACTTCTAATCATATTAGAGACGGCAAATTGATGGAGTGTGGCACTTTCCATGCGCAAGGCAATGTCTATCCATCTTCCCTACTCATCTTAGAAATTACTTTTCTAAAACACCACAGAATTGATGGTGAAACAGCATGATAACGGATACTGACAACAAAAAGTCATCTGCCAGGGCTCCGTCCTTGAAACGCTGCTGAGGATTCATTAAAAGCTGAACACAAAAAATAGGATTACAACTCTAAAACTTAAGTTCCCAGCATGGCTTTTGAAAATATTTTCAGAAGCATCCCATATAAAAGAAAAACTCCTATTTGCTCTTAACAAAACTTCAAAACTCAAACACAACGTACCATTACAAATGCAGTCCCTCCAGCTTATGACTGAGTATCTAAAAACTGCCTTGGCGATTTTTCCATTTGTTTTACTTGATCCCATACTGAATCTCCAACAAGGCTCTGGAGACTTCTCAAGCACAATGTATCTAACAAAGAAAAGCAATCCCAAAAGCACAAATAATAAAAAAACCCCAACCCCCAAACTACCAAGCATATTAGTGACCATTAAATATGCATTAAAATAAGTGCATTTTCAGTTACAAACATGAAGAGTTTAGTTCACCTATATTCTGCTTTTCCAAAGTAGGATTTACCTGCTCTTTGAACAGTACTTTCTGATGCTGCAACTGAACTTTTTTTCTGTGTTAAATGTTGAGAGGACGCTAGAATAAAAGTGGAGGGAAAAAGCATTATTTTCAAACGGAGTGACAAGAATTTTCTGATTTGCAATCGGGCCGCTTTTACAAAATGCTGTCTCTTCCAGCTTACTGTGTTTTTTCATTTACAGATGCAATTTTTTTAACCTACCCTCCACTTTTCCCCCCATCACATGCACCTCCCCAGTTTAAAAAACAACAACAACAAAACCCCAAAACCAAACCAAAACACTTTGGCAAAACTATCCCAAGCAAGTTTTCTCAAACTAGAAAAATTAGAATAAGTGATGAAATTAGGTATCATAAAACACATTTTTAAAGGTAACAGTTTTTCACCAGCTAAGAATTTAAATAAAGTCCTAGAAATTAAAGAGTTTAGTCTCTCTCAGTTTAATGCTCATTTCAACACAGGTTCTGGGGAAAAACAGCATCTTTGTTCATGAATCAACGCCCTCACTCTTTCAATTAAATTGCAAGAGTGAAAAATGTGCTCCAGAGGCTCCCTTGAAGTCTTCTGGCAGTAAGATGATGTGACGTAACATGTCTTGGGTTGCCAAGTTTAAAAAAAAAAAAAAAAAAAAGGAGATGGAAAACCAATTCCTCTTGGGCTAATGCTTTCAAGTCTTCTGTTATATGTGATAATGAAATTAAGAACATGAAGACAAAAAGTTAAACATTCCTGTTTAAATAAAGAATATCCACTTCCATTTTTTTCCTAACAAACCAGAATTCCTTCAGTGAAGCTCAAAGTAAACATTTCCATTTTCTAGTGGCACAGTTACAACATGCACGTAATAGCCACGTGGAAAGTCATATTCAAGCTGAAGTTCTCAGATCCACTGTCTTCTGTGGATTTTATCTTCCATTATTTTATCTTCTGTGTCTAAAACCATGACGTAAAGCACAACTGGTATTTAGACAGCTTACCTGAAGAGCGATGGTTTTTTTCTACCACATTTTCAATAGATTAAGAATGGCATCAAGAAGTAGCAGCAATATCATAAGTCTATCAGATGCTCAAATTAAAATAGTAAAGGAGAAAATAGTTCAGATGTGAATGTATTTTGTGTTTTTGAACTGGGTGCAATTCACTTATAAGCCCTTTTTCAGGTATTTCTCTGAAATGTGCCTTTTCATTTTTCCCTAGACATAAGGGGTTTTGGTGTTTGTTTGTTTTTTCCTTCTGGAGGTTATTCAGCTATTTCCCTAGAGGGTTAAGGTTATTCAAACAGGGAACTAGTATTATTAGGATTAACTTAAAATATCTTAATTAAGTCAATAAACTAAGTTACAAAAATAATGTCTCTGGCAAGACCGGAGCGGAGTACCAGTATATCTATCAGTGTGAAAAGCACCTTAAGTATTACTTTTGTCATTACTGATACATCCACATCTTCTTCCCCCTTCTAACAGTTACGTGAAATCACTCCTCTGTTATTGCGTGTGTTCATGACAAATGCCCCATTTAAGCAGTAAATGGAAACTGAAATGAAACATCTGGAACGTGAATCTTAGTGAAGTGCAAGCCTGTGTATCACTCAAACAGAAAAGCAGCTGTCAGCCTTGGCTACAGTGTCTAGATTTCATCACGCTCATGGAAGGAGGCACCTGTAAGTTTACAAAAGCAATCCCGCTTCTTCCATTCGCGCACAGCAGCACTGGACTTACCTGCACTTTGTAGCAGTTCCTGATGTGCTCCTGCTTTTTCTTCCACCACACCAACCCCAGTTTGCTCAGCTGGTAAACTGCCATGGTTACTACCATTAGTGCTTGGTGCTGTGGGTGCGAGGTCTGGGACTGCGGGAGTGGCTACAACCGACAGTATGCTCGTAGGAGGAGTGCTTGTTGATACGCTTGGAGACGAAGAGACAGGAGCAGGAGCTGCAGTGCTGACACTCAAACTGCCAGGCCCAGAAGTGCTCTGTTTTATAAGACTGGGTGCTGGAGGTGTCACAGTTTTATTATCCAGTTCTGCTGGTGATTGCTCTGTTCCCAAAGTATTTAGGACCGACGTTTCTAGTCCCTGACCTTCTGCTTCTCCATCCAAAGCATATTGCTCTTCCCCTTTCTCAAGGGAACCAGTGACTTTCTTGCATGCTTTCGTTAGCAAGAGTTGGCCAATCTTGTCTACTTTTCCCTTTCCCTTACTCGATGAAACAGGACTGCGTCTGTTCCCAGACCCTGGACTACTGGTAAGAAGAGGTGAAACAACAGGTCCAGACTGTGTTGCTGTAACTGAGCACAGGTCACTCGACCCACCACTTTGAGAAGTCGTCTCCTCTGGGCTGAAGTCTTTGACTTGCTGAGCAGGAAGATGTGAAGGAACATTGGAAGAAGTTGTAGCGGGAGAAGGCAGCTGAACAGGAGGTGCCAAGGGATTAAGAACCAGTGGCCTGCTGGTGGGAATACTAGAAACAGGACTGCTGGACGTTGTGCTGGGAGGAGCAGGCCCGGAGGAGAACTTTATATTCTGCGGTATATGCAAAGGACCAACAACTGCGACTGACTGAGGCATTAGACTAGAGTTAGAAGTCATCGGGGCTGCTGGAATCGTACTTGATTGAGAGCCCTTCATAACCTGAATTATTGATGATGAGTTTATAAAAACAGGTGTAATAAACTGTGGCCGGGCGTTAGACTGAGCTGCTGACTGTCCCTCAGAAACCATAACTTTGTTCCCTACGTTGGGCATTGTGACAACAGTCGACACTAATGCAGGTTGCAAGTGAGATGGCAACGGTGTTGATGTATTAGCAGAAGATGTAATAGGGTTTGAAGTTACAAAAACTGTTATCTGGTTGGGGGGTAAAGGACCTGAAATAGAAGAAGAGCTGACAGGCCTTTGCATTACCGGAGGAACACTCTGTGCAACGTTTGAGTTTATTTCTCCCAGTTCCTGGTGCCCTGAATTTGAACAGGGCTCATTATTTTGAGGCAAGCTAAGGGCGTTAGATGGCTCTTTGCTTGAGGATGCATCTTGCAGCGGAGGAATGACAGCTATCTTCTTTAGCTCCTCACCAGTGGTGACTATTGGTGCCATTTCAAGACCAGGCAGCCCAGGGGGCTTAATGGTTACGTTAGGAGCTCCAGAATTATCAAGAAGTTGACTTAAAGAAGTTGGTGCCTCCCTCATAGCTGGAGATACCATGGTTTTACTTTCTTCCAAGACCGGAAGCTTACTGGTATCTAAGGCTTGCCCATCTTTTTTTGGCTGTTCTTCTGTAACCAACATTTTCATTTCTGGAGTAGGGATACCTTTTAGTTCAATACTGGGCTGGTCTTTGTTACCTTGGACACCTTGTGCACTTTGACACTCATTATCTTGGGGCACACTAAGGCTCTCTTTATTGTCTTCAGGAATGCCTGTCATAGAAGGTACAGAAATTGCAGGGTTCTGATTACTTAGCACATTATTATTTTGAAAACTTGTGGTCACGGGTGTTGGCAAAGAGGGACCAGCCATCACATTTCTTTGTAATTCCATGTTCTGCAAGAGAGATGGATTCTGCTGAGATGTCAATGACAATTTAGCTGCTTTTGAATTCTGTCTGCCGGGGCTTGGTGTAGTTTTCCTACTGGATCCAGGACTGGACCTTCGACTATTGCTTGGACTTGCTCTCTTTGTTCCTCCAGTGTTGGTCTGTTTTCCTGAATTAATGACCACGCCTTCCAATTTGTGTGACTGTGGAGCAGCAAAACTAGATTGATTGTTTATTGTGAGATTTGATGGGGCTTGTCCAATGGCCTTCAAAGTAGTCGGATTAAGACCCTGCTGATCAAATCCTCTATTGAGATTAGGCCTGGGAGGTAAAGGAATATTAATCTGGGGAGGGAACAGACCAGCTATAGAAGCATTGAGTCTCTCTGGAGACAAGCTAATTTCTGACGGCTCTGTGCTAGGTGGACGGTTATTAGGAGTCTGGGGATAGTATGGCCTTGGGCTTGCTCTGTTTGGGGTTTTAGGCCTTGAAGTTTGTGATGGGGTGGCAACATTTGGAAAATGGTGTGTAAGAGCGCTAGGCAGAGAATTAGACTGTTGCTGGGGACTTGCACCTTGGGCAGCTGAAAGTGGGGATGGGCCAGGTTTAGGTCCTGCCATCATTAATTGGTTCTGTGAAACTACTAAATGAGACGTCAAATTATTCTGAGCTCCTGATGCTGGGGGGCCTTCAGCTCCACCTCCTTCTGGAAGGGAGGATACTGCTGAAACCTCTCCAAGGGGTGAGCTGGAAGGATTCTGTACATTATCTTGATATACCATTTTTCTTGCATTATTTCCCAGAGGAGGATTGCCTGGCAAGGAAATTCTTTGTTTATCAGGAGACGGAGGCACTGAACCAGGACCTTGGAGGTTAACCATGACTGGCATGTTACCACTCTGCTGCGCTGGCATTCGTTGCGCATCTGGATTCAGAGGCCCTCTAGGTGGGTGAACTCCTTGTGGTACAGGAAGCCTGACTGATTTGGGATCCTGCTGCATCATAAGCATCATCATCATCTGCTGCTGCTGCTGCTGCTGCTGCGGTGTTTGCGGTGGTGCCTGGGCTTGCTGCGGCGGTGGCTGCGGCTGCTGTGTATGTGACATGAGTTGAGGTGGCATCTGCTGAAGTGGCCTTTGTTCCACTGGCTGAGATGGATAACCTAAGATGACAAGATGATACATTCATTAAAACCAATCAAAGATCAGAGAAAGCAGAATTTTTGTAATGAAAAGGATCAGACAGAAAGTACAGCCAGGAGCCTGTTTATCTAATGTGACAGCCACATTAACGCTTTACAAATAAGGACAAAGATTATACTTAATTCTTAAAAAAATTTTTACTTAATGTACGAATGACTAGCATGACATTTAATTGGAGATCTTAGTGTATCATAACAGCTACTAGCTATTATTCCAGATTCATGACACCTGAAAAGTCTCTGCAACTGTGCATGGGCTTGCTTTCACTTACAAATGCAGAGTTGGACTTTCACTAATTAATACTCCTTAAAACTTAAGTGCCTGACAGGCCCTGTGGGACATGGACTAGCATACCTGCTACAGATTTGACATTTTCTAGTGTACAAAGTAGAACATGCCATGTTTTACTTGGCCAAAAACAGTGCTAAGCACCACCCGCATGGCTTATAATCTAAATTCCTTTGCAGACCTCGTATTTAATCCTCCCTAGGTAAAAAGAATAATTCCAACTGCAACCTGTTTCTTAATTCTAAAAAATAAGCTATTGGTTAATGCTAAATTTTTAAGGCATCTGTCTGTGCTACAGCTAGAAGTACAGAATTTTTTATCAATTATGTTATTGCTGAATAACTCTACAGTATTCAATATGATACCTGCAGGATGATACGTGAGAATGTGGCCACATCTTAATTTTGAGATAATTAAAATAAAACATTTAAACAATGGTACCAGTTAGTTACTAGGAGGAAAAAAACACTTTGGACTTGAATGTGTGATAACACAAATAAAACAGGACTGTCACAAAGATCAGTTAAAAGTTCTTCTATAGTTATTACATTCAGATAATCCACAGAAAAATCCTACTACCTGGTGGCCTACTTGCAAACTCTGAAAGTTTAGGGCCTGAATTATCTAAGTTCATTCCTTGTTCTCCAGATGTTGAAGACTGATCACTCTCCTCCAGGCCAGCTGGACGTGGTTCTGAAGAACTGAAAGAAAAATAACTGCAATTAAGATCCAGTCCTCTCATCAGTGTTTGACTTCTGCTTCCATAACTAAGTATTCAAGTAATTAATTCCTAGCACTTTTCAGAGTCCTGCAAGTAACTCACCAAAATGCACCACTACCTCCAGCATGACATGACAAACTTGAACACAGAAGCCAGGTCTGCTGACAGTCACTCCTGTGCCTTAAATACAACTAAAAAGGAAGCAAGTTGCCTAGTACTCTATTCGTCTTAAACATTTCTTTCCTTTGTTTCTATCTTGAATCTGAGAATGAGAATCTAAGAGAATGCCAATGGATATTCCAAATTATACAGATATATGTATTTAAACTAAATATGCTTCCCTCTAGTACTGCTGTGACATCTGTATAGATAAGTAGCATGGGTAGAGGCATAGAAATTTATTTTAATGGTAGCACCATTTCATCCAGTATCATACCCAGAAGCTCATGGTATCAGAGCCTCTCTCTGTTAACATCACAGCAAAAATGCACTGACATATCAGACATTGTAAGTCATCCCCCAGAGCACAGACGTCTGTGGGATACTGAGGCTCTGCAAATGATCATAGAATGGTTTGGGTTGGAAGGGACATTGAAGATCATTTAGTTCCAACCCCCTGCCATGGGCAGGGGCACCTTCCACTAGACCAGGTTGCTCAAAGCCCCGTCCAACCTGGCCTTGAACACTGCCAGGGATGTGGCATCCACAACTTCTCTGGGAAACCTGTTCCAGTGCCTCACCACCCTCACAGTGAAGAATTTCCTCCTGATGTCTAATCTAAATCTATCCCCTTTCAGTTTAAAACCATTACCCCATATCCTATCACTACACTCCCTGATAAAGAGACCCTCCCCTTCTTTCCTGTAGGCCCCCTTTAAGTACTAGAAGGCTGCTATAAGGTCTCCCTTGAGCCTTCTCTTCTCAAGGCTGAACAACCCCAACATCTTTCAGCCTGACCTCATACAGGAGGGGCTCCAGCCCCCTGGATCATCTTTGCGACCCTCCTCTGGACCTGCTTGACCAGGTCGATACCTTTCTTATGTTGGGGGCCCCAGAGCTGGACGCAGTGCTCCAGGTGGGGCCTCACAAGGGTGGAGCAGAGGGGCAGCATCACCTCCCTCAACCTGCTGGCCATGCCGCCTGGGATGCTACCCAGGAGACGCTTGGCTTTCTGGGCTGTGAGCGCACATTGCCAGCTCATATTCAGTTTTTCATCCACCAGTACCCCCCCAAGTCCTTCTTCCAGGGGTACTTGATGCTCCAGGAGACTTTCGAGGACAACTTAAAACTGTTCTGATTCAGTGCCCAATACTTCCACTGAATCAAGACAGCTTTTGCAGACTTAGAAAAAAACAAGTTTATATAGCTATCAATGTATATCGTCAGAGAATAGAAGACAGAGATGAAGAGTAAGAGACCTTAACTGCTTATCAGCTTCATGAATATATGAAGGCTGTAGGGAGATCTACACAATAAACGCTCTTAGTTAAAGGCATCAAAATAAGGCCACTGCCAACAGAGAGAGGCAGAATCATGCAGAAATACCAACGACAAAAGAAATTTTCAGCAAAATAAGAATTTGAAGTACATAAAGGCAGAGAGATCTGTCATTTAATTTTACTTGAGAGTAATACTTTCTGGCATCTGAAGAGCTGACATGGAGAGACCCAGGCCTAATGTCCCATTAACTACCTAACCAATGTTCAACAAACAGTGTGTGCCTTGAAAATCCCTAACTCTTGCGGGTCAAAACTGGGGAGAACATAAACCAAGGGAGATGAAAGGTAAGAAATGGGGCAAACACAGAACTGTTCCAAGCACTGCTGCTGAGCAGGCAGGTGTTGCCAAGGGAAGCATTTGGAATGGAATCTTTTATATAATCCACCAATTTTTGTGATGCAGTTGTTGCAGGCTTACATGCCTCTACCAATAAATTTTATGAAAATTGCAAAATGCATACATGTGCCCCAGAAGCATTACACTAGCAGCCACAAATGAACAAAAATTCTGGCAGCAAGATCACCCAAAGCAGCTGCAGACTTTCAGTCAGGTGGCAGCAACATAAACTGAAATAACTGCCTAAAATTGTGAACACATTGCCATTTATGATTTCTATATAATGGTGGGAGATTAGATAAAAAGCTGATGCAGAGCATCTATGCACAAAGAGGTTTAACCTAGAAAACAATCGTGGTGCAAAACTGATTCTTAGAAAACATCATCTGGGTCTAAACAGGCAAGCTGTACAAACCTTGCAAAACAGGCGCGAGTTTTGCTTGCTAGCAAAGAAAAGCCGTTATTGTAGGAAAGACTGCTGCTGTAATTGCTGGAAAATGTAAACATACCTTGAGTTTTGAATGTAGCTGGAATTCACTAGGCATATTTAGCAACAAGCACACATCAAAAAAAACCACAACAAATTCTGAATACAAATAACAAGCAAGATAAGAAGTTTGAGTGAGAGGGACAAATATTCCATATTTGTTCTTCTTTTGTATTGCTCTAGATGTAAACAAAAAAGCAAAACACCAAAAAACCCAAACTGTACATTAGGTACAGTATGGATTGTCAGAAGTGAACCCTTTGCTCCACCAGCTGCATTCTCCAGCAGAACCTTTGGATGCAAAATCCCTTATCAGAGTAGAAAGAGAACTCCAGAAGACAAACAAAAGAACCCCAAAACCAACAACCCCAAGAATAAAAAACCAAAAACAAACCAAAAACAAGCCTAAAAAACAAACCCAAAAAGGGCTGCAGATGCTGAAATAAGGTGTGAAAAAGTAAAATCACAGTACACAGCAAGCCCTGCCAACACGGTGCAGCGCTCTGCAACAGCTTTTGCTTTTATAGAAAGGCACTTAGAATCACAGAATCATGAAGGTCGGAAAAGACCTTTTAGATTGAAGTCTGACTGTCAACCCAACACCCCCATGCCTCCTAAACCACATCCAAACATCTACATGTTTGTTGAACACCTCCAGGGATGGAGACTCCACCACCTCTCTGGGCAGCCTGTGCCAGTGCCTGACCGCTCTTTCAGTAAATAAATTTTTCCTAAAAGCCAATCTAAACCTCCATGACAGAGCTTGAGGCCGTTTCCTCTCACCCTACGGATAGTTACCTGGGAGCAGAGACCAACCCCCGCCTCGCTACAGCCTCCTTTCAGGGAGTTGCAGAGAGCGAGAAGGGCTCCCCTCAGCCCCCCCTTCTCCAGGCTAAACCCCCCCAGCCCCCTCAGCCGCCCCCCAGCACACTTGTGCTCCAGACCCTGCCCCAGCCCCGCTGCCCTTCTCTGGACACGCTCCAGCCCCTCAAGGCCCTTCTTGTCCCGAGGGGCCCAAACCTGAGCCCAGCACTCGAGGTGGGGCCTCCCCAGGGCCGAGCACAGGGGCCCCATCCCTGCCCGGCTCCTGCTGGCCACCCCAGGGCTGACACAAGCCCGGGGGCTGGTGGCCTCCTTGGCCACCCGGGCACTGCTGGCTCATGCCCAGCCGGCTGTCAGCCAGCACCCCCAGGGCCTTCTCCGCCGGGCACTTCCCAGCCCCTCTGCCCCGGGCCTGGGGCGTTGCCTGGGGTTGGTGTGACCCAAGGGCAGGACCCAGCACTTGGCCTGTTGAACCTCATACAATTGACCTCAGTTTAATCAATCCAGCCTAGCCAGATCCCTCTGCAGAGCTTTCCTACCCTCGAGCAGATCGACACTCCTGCCCAACTTGGTGTCATCTGCAAACTCACTGAGGGTGCACTCAGCCCCCTCATCCAGAGCACTGATAAAGACATTAAACACGACCAGCCCCAACACTGAGCCCTGGGGAACACTGCTCATGACCGGCCACCAACTGGATTTAGCTCTGTTCACCACAACTCTCTGGGCTCGGCCACCCAGCCAGATTATACCCAGTAAAGTGTACATCTGTCTAAGCCATGAGCTGCCAGCTTCTCTAGGACAATGCTGTGGGGAGACAGTGGCTTTGCTGAAGTCCAGGTAGACAACACCCACAGCCTTTCCCTCATCCACTTGGTGGGTCACTTGGTCATAGGAGATCAGGTTGGTCAGGCAGGACCTGCCTTTCATCAAGCCATGCTGCCTGGGCCTGATCCCCTGGTTGTCCTCCACATGTCTGGTGAGTGCACTCAAGATGAACTGCTCCATGATCTTCCCTTGTACCGAGGTCACGCTGACTGGCCTGTCGTTCACTGATCCTCCTTCCAGCCCTACTTGTACATGGGCATCACATCGGAAAGCCTCCTGTTGTCTGGGACCTCCCCTGTTAACCAGAACTGCTGATAAATGATGGAGAGTGGCTTGGCGAGCTCCCCCGCCAGCTCCCTCAGTGCTCTCGGTTGGATCCCATCCTGCCCCAAAGACCTGTGAGCGTCCAGGTGGCTCAGCACGTTGTAAACTGCTTCCTACTGGATTACGGGGGGTTTGTTCTGCTCTCCGTCCCTGCCTTCCAGCTCAGGGGCTGAATACCCTGGGGGTAACCGGTCTATTAGAGACTGAGGCAAAGTAGGCATTAAGTACCCCAGCCTTTTCCTCATCCTCGCCGGCAACGTTTCCCTCCGCGTCCAATAGAGGATGGAGATTCTCCTTTGCTCTTTTTGTTGTTAATGTATTTGTAAAAACATTTTTGTTATCCCTTACAGCAGTGGCCAGACTGAGTTCTAGCTGGGCTTTTGCCTGTCTAATTTTCTTTCTTCATGACCTAACGAAATCCCTGTACCCTTCTTGAGTTGCCTGCCCCTTCTTCCAAAAGTGGTAAACTATCCTTTTTTTCTTGAGTACCAGCAAAAGCTCCCTGTTCATCCAGGCTGGTCTTCTGCCCTGCCAGCTCTGTGCCTTTAAGGATTCCTCCTTGAAGAATGCCCATCCTTCCTGGGCCCCTTTGGACTTGTCCTCTGCTGCTAAATGAGTTTCATTTCACAAGTGTACAGGGGGACCGTAACCTCCAGACCTACAGTTGAAAGCCCTCTGATTCTGGCTGAGAAAAACTTCTTTGTCCTGCAGTGCTGTTCCCCACCTGCACATCACACTTCACACTGGATGCTGCAAATGTGAGTGCCAGCAGTGATTCTGCCGAGTGTGTTATGTCTGTTCTACCAGTACACATGATGTTTATGGTCTGTGCACAGGGGAACATTAAACAACAGTTTGTTTGTGCGTGTATTTAATACTAACATGTTTTATCTATGATCGCATTTCATCCAACATCTTTTTCCTCAGTTTACATCCCATTACCTACAGTCTTCAGGACCAGAACATAGACGCAATCACTTTTAAACAACCTACTTTTCCAAAATGTCTTGGTTTTCATTCCAATGCTGAGCTGCTCAATTAAGCAGACCCTTAAAACTATTTCAGATTCAGCTGATTAAACTCTTCCAATAGCTCACTTATCCTATTTACATTCCAGTATGGCTCAGTCTACAAAGCGTATTACTAACGGTACTTTTGTTACTGTAGTATTTCATCTCAGAAATTATTTTGAAGAAATAAACAGAATAATTTTCAGCGTGTTTATCAAATTAGCTCTATTTCCACACAAGGTTTGCTGCTCTGAATTCAAAAATTTCTGAGGAAGAATGACAGAGAAGCAGCCAAGGTGAAAAGCATCCTATTTGCTTCTGACACAAAAGAGAGTGATCCAAATCAGATTTAAAAGAACCAGCAACTCCAAGACAGGAAATCACTGAGCTCGCCTAATGATGGCAGGGAAGCAGAGAGCGAATGAGGCGGGAAGGTACTACAGCCAGCTTTCCTTGCAGTTGCCCTTCTTTTGCTGGAGAATAATCTCAAAAGCATTTATGAGCATAGCTCCCTTCTTAATGTTCCTGGAAGTATAAAGTGATTAATCTACAGCCCATTAAGAAACAAAATGCTAATCCATATCAGGTGCCAAAACGGCATTCTGCAGGTGGCAATGGCAAGAGAATGTTCACCAAAAATTTAAGTGACAACATAAGTACGAAGTGGTATTTCCTCTAAGTACACCGAAATCTGATTAAAAGCCTTATTTAAGAGCTAGGAATTCTTTTGAGTTGTCATAGCTCAACAGAAAAGCTGTAATTTAGGCTTCTTTCATTGTGAGAACTTTTTAACAAGCAAATAGTCTCGTGGGGCTTTGTAAACTCAGAGGACAGCTTTATATCCACATCTATTGATACTCCCAGGCCACAACGAAGCTGGGTGACCATCAATTAAGAACAATGAAAGCAAAATCCTAACAAGGCTTTTCTTCAACAATTAACAGATTTTCTTTTCAGAAGAGAGTGCCAACTCCCTCAGAATCCTTTGTCATTTCCATGGCAAGACAGCTTGCTACAGTAGTGGTTACTGTTATTTTATTGAAATCTATTTAGAATTGAAGCACTGGGGGTTTTATACATAGCACCAGATCTTTTCTACCTAGAAATACAAGGCCATTTTTGACTTTGTTTTTTTGGGGGGAACCACAAACCAAAAAACTTTCCGTGAAAGATACAGATGACTAATAGTGACACAAAGTTTGCATATTTTACTTCGCTGCAAATTATCAGCAGTGCCTACAGGTACTACACAAATTGCTGTTGGGTGATGGCTATGCAACATGAATGTTCTTGAAACACAGAAAAATAAGACATTGTTACTGTTTGAAAGACATCTGGAAAGCTTTGAATGTCAGGTGAACAAACAGGAAAACATCTGCTTGCTATTGAGTCTCTCTGCAGGATATAACATATCAAAATGAGGCAGATGCACATTGTACCATTACACTAATACTATTTTTTACAACAGCACTACGTGACACTACTGTGTGCAATATACTGTTAGAACCCACTCTTGCCCAATTACTTACACTTAAAATTCCCGGTGAATGGCAAAATGAAGACACCTATATGCCCTCATGTATCTCCCTTCACGTAGCCAAAGACTGCCGAAGCTAGGAAGCTTGGCACGCCATCACCGGCAGCCCTCCCTGCAGGCCTGCCCTGCTCCTGGCAGCAGCGCTGCAGCAGGGTGGATCACAGCCGCCTGTGACCACCCCCTGGGCACGGAGGAGCCCTGTTGTACACATTTCAGAAGCTGACGAGCCACAACAAGTTAGGCACTGCAAGAGAGGAGCTGGTATCTCAGTTACGGTTTCCAAGTCACACCGAAGTTTCAGTCTACCCCCACGTTGGCCGCTTGGTTCTAGCTGAGTTGCTTTAACCTGGTTTTCACAGCTGGCCAAAGACTCTGTACTCCTTCAGATTTAATCTGAAATCATATGGCCTGTTTTGCAGCAGTGTTGAGCTGATGGGCCATATCATGACCATATATAATTATATAGCAGGTATTTGAAAGACTTTTTTCAAGGCTATTAAATTAGCATGCTTTTCTTTACCTTTGCTATGCAGCATTTCTGCACCTGTAAAATGCACGTAACAGCTCCTGCATTTTATTTTAGTACTAGTTAAGCCAATTAACGATTGTCACAAATGAGTACTTGCTATAGATGATGCGAGTCATTTCAGTCCAGACCTAAAATGTCCATGAGAAAATTAATTCCGTCTTCATGAAGGAATCTTGACATTGTGCAGAAAATGCAGGCTGGGGCTACACACTGAATAACCAAGGGAGAAAATAAAATACTGAACAGTTGCTTAGTACTTGAATGTCATCCACTCTGCACCGAACCAGACATCTGTCTCTGGAGAAGGTAGCGTAAACTTCAGGTTAAAGACTTATAATGATTATTCAAAGGAGTGGGACTGGTGGTACTAGAGCCACACCAGTAGCTTAATGTGCCACAGCTACCTTTTTGTTTGTTTTAAAGAATTTAACTTTAAAATGTGGATACTCCTGTGTTACCGTTTTTTGTGCTAAGTTTTTCCATTTTTTTTCTAAAGCAAACTGGAAACAATCCCCAGAAGTTCCATCAGGTGGATTCCTGTCAATTCTCCTGTGGCTCACCTGCAGCATTAGAGTAATTAGATATAGCTTATCTGCCTTTGCCATGTTAGCTGAATAACGGTACAGCAGCAGCAGCCTACCACCCTGTGCTGGTATTAGTAGACTGTCAAAGCAAAAGGTTACAGGACAGCTGGCCAATGAAGACTATGCTGGCCAAAGAGGAATGAAGAGATTCAGCAATCTCATATTTCCACTAAACAGGTACATTCATTCATTATCTCTCAATATTACCCATTTGCCTCTTCCCTCTTAAGAGCTGTGGGGTTTTTTCCTTCCTAATCTCTTCTAGGCCAGGAAGACCAGCACTGCTTGGACATGTTATCCTCATACCCAGAAGGTACCAGATTCCTCCCTCTAAATTCTAGCTACAGCTTCAACTTAGAGTGAAGCCCAGCTCAATTCCAGACAGAAACGTGTCAGGACATACATATAATTCAGGAAACAACCTGCCCAAAATCTCTACTGCACATGTTATGCAGAGGCTTGTAATTTTTCTGAAAGTACTTCCCAGCCTTTGGTCGTGGCTGTCAGACTGCTTAAAAAAGGCAGCCTCCTCGTTCCAGGGCTGTGGCACCACGTGCCACATTCTACACTTCCTTTACCCAGTAAATGTAAGGAACGGTCCTGTGGTAATTGGGTTTATAACTGAGCTGGGATGTTTGCATGGTTTTTTTTTAATCTTCAACAAACTTTCCAGTGACAGAGTTGCCAGTGGGTTATCATTTAACTCTTGAGAGAAATTGCTACAATATGAAATACTACAGGTCCTTTCTCACCCCATACTTGCTGAAAAAATATTGACAAGTTGCTTGTGGAGATTCCCGTGCCCCTTATAAAAACAATGTAATATTAAACCTACGTTGTTTGTTCTAGTTGTTGATTATTTTTCTTCTTCCTTGGAGGTTTCTTCTTCTTCGGCTTGTTGGCATTCTGATTATTTTGTTTGTTGTTCACACCAAAGTGTCCTGCTGATATATCGCTTTGTAGAAGGTTAACCAAGAGTGGACTTGTGAGCGTAACATCTTTATTGACAGGAAACACAGGATTCTGCCCACAGGAAATCTGATTCCCATTTGGCGTTCCGCTAAACCCCGTATTGAAAGGCAGCCCATGGCCAGAGAAATGACTCCCTGAAGCATTGTTGTTTCCTTGCATTGCTTGCATATGAGAAGGCACCATGTTTGGCTGCTGCACAGGAACATCAGGTAACATCTGTGTCAAGTTCACATCGTTATTTGTTGTAGTAGTATCCCCAAGTTGCTGAGATATGTGAGGACCAGGTCCAGCAGGTCTTAAAACTTGCCCTTGAATTCCCATAACCTGAGAAGGATTACCATTCACAGGGCCTTGCTGTGCCATCATCTGCCCAGTGAACTGCACCATGTTTCCTTGCATGTTTGGGGTTGGTCCTCTCATCAGTTGAGCTGGCCCCGTCATAACATTGGACTGGTTTTGAGTACTAAAAGGCTGTTTATTTCCTTGCATCTGAGTGGTCATCATCTGTTCCATCATGGAGTTTTGCTGTAACAAGACCTGGCCCTGAGGTCCCATCATCTGATTGTGTGTAGACATCATCTGTTGTCCCTGCTGGGGAATCATCTGTTTGGGTGGGGTCATCCTTTGGGGAGAAGGACCAAGATTTTGGTTTTGTGGTGTCACCATCATTTGGCCTTGCGGCATGAGCTGAGTTCGAGAAAGTATCATCTGATTTTGAGGGTTCAGTGATCCCTGAGCCTGAATGTTTACCATCTGTCCTTGAGAGGATACAATTTGTTGATGCATACCCATGAGCTGAGACTGTGGTCCTTGCTGAGGCTGTCCCTGTATGTTGCCCATGTTAACTTGTGGCACCCCACTAGCACCAGACTGCTGGTTGTTCATATTTCCATGAAGTCCCATTAGATTGGTCTGCATCATATTTGGTGGGCCATGTGGTGCTTGCATCTGATTTTGAGGTCCAGATCCTTGGCCACCTTAAAAAAAAGAAATTGCCAGTAAGAAACTGATTGGAGTGGTAGAAGAGTTTTTACAACTTTTGATGTTGAGTAAGCACTCCAAAATTGTTTTCCTCCCTTTTCCAATGAACTGGAGTATCTGACATATTTGCAGTCCTGGGATGCAATGTTTGATACTACAGATTCATGTTAGCCATCAAAACAGAACATCATACCTCTCAAACACTTAGGATGGGTACTTCCTGTGTACCCTACTGCAGAAGACATAACAAAAAATTTAATTTCTGTTATAATCTGTACCTAAGTTTGAAAAATATTCCATAATATCACCTAACTCAACAGAATAATTCCTAACCAGGTTACTTTATAATGGATTAAAGAAATAAATACACATGGCGTACTGATGAAATGACATTATCAGGGTAACCATAACCCAGAAAAAAGACTAATAATCAAATTGTTAAATGGAGACGTTTGTGAACTAAAGATTTAATTTTTACAGGACTGACTGTAAGTAGACTTCCAAAGCTTTCAATGGAACTAATAATCTTTTCAAAGCAGAACAAGATTATTTTGTTGTTCTGCTTCTAAGGTAACAACATTTTTTTTTCCTGGGCAAGAAGTTCCTTTTGTGTTGTATTACCCCTAGCCTCCAAATTGCAGTGCTACTTCCATTCAATTTCTTAACAGATACTTCTGGATCCTAGTACCACAGTCCTAATCAATAATAATTGGGTTGTCTGGAAAAACATGAGCAGCCTCCTGCTTTCCTCTGCCTCATTTAGCAAAACGCACAGAATGCCCCTGCAGCCCCAGCTAGCTAACTCCCTATTAATGACACGAGTTTAGTGTGTTGGTATCTGTTACACAGGTAAAGGTGTAATTTTCTACAGAAAACAAAAACCACCACATTCCAAACAGACCTGTGTGCGGCACGTTTTGGCTAGTTTGCAGCTGTGGCGCTCCACTGTTCACTGGTGTTGCTGGAGCTGTGGAAGGCACCTGACCTTGCATGAAGTTCTGGTTAGCCTGGCCTGCAGGGAACCCTGGTGGGAGGCGCTTGGGCATTCCTGAAGACAATAATTTTCTTATTAGTAAGTATGGAAAAGAGGAAGAAAAAAAAGAAAATCTCTAATTGGAGTATGATAGGAAGAATGTCTTTGAGTCTGTACTGTCACATCACAGGTTTAGGCAGAAAGTGTTTTTTGCCAATGCACAAAACCCACTTAAGACATTTATAGTTCTTATCCGTGCAATAATTCTGCCTAACAAGGTACTATGATGCAGTTCAACCTGCAATTTAAGTACAAAACTTACCCCACAGAGAAAGCAAAAAGTCTATGTTTGACGTTTTAGAAACTAGAAATTAAAGTAGCATGGTTTCCTGTTTTCTTCCCTACTGCATCTCAACTCTAACCAGGCCTTACGCCATGCATGCAAACACAAATAACTTGTATTTGTTACACTGGTGTGCCCCTCTCAACAACTCTCACCATAACACACCAGTGTGTGTATGCACACTCAAAGTAACTTCTCAACCCAGAGTGGGCTGAGCAACCTCATGAGACAGCGTGTCCAGAGTCCAGAACAGCTGCTCATTCAAGTAACGCTGCAATTCCTACTGCAACAGAAAGTATTTCTATCAAGCCCCTATATGGCATAACGCCTACACTCTGACATCGAAACATCACTGCTGCCCTGAGACAGAGAGCAAAACCTCCCCTCTACCTACCAACGTGAGCAGTAGCATAAATGGATTTAACAGAACCCACTTTTTTTTAACTCACTGTCAGATGATGCCACAGACCTAGAAGCAACCCTGACCTCCCTTATTTTTCTGACCCATGACACACAGGCAGAATTTGACTTTGGCTCCTTCTATAGTTACAGCTTTCTTGCACACTTAAGTGCATTGCTTGTGTTAATTACTCTGTTCTTAGGTTTGTAATTAATCATAGAATGCCCTGAGCTGGAAGGGACCCACGAGGACCATCGAGCCCAGCTCCTGTCCCTGCACAGGACACCCCAAATTCACACCGTGTCTCTGAGGGCCGTGTCCAAGTGCTTCTGGAATATCGCCAGGCTGGTGCCGTGATGCCTCCCTGGGGAGCCTGTGCCAGGGCTCCACCACCCTCTGGGGGAAGGACCTTTCCCTAATGCCCAGCCTAACCCTCCCCTGGCACATCTCCCTGCCATCCCCTCGGGGCCTGGCGTTGGGCACCAGAGAGCAGAGACCAGCACCTGCCCCTCCTCCTGCCCTCGGGAGGGGGCTGCAGAGCGCCATGAGGGCTGCCCTCGGCCTCCTCTGCTCCAGCTGAACAAACCAAAGGACTTCAGCCGCTCCTCGCACGGTTTCCCCTCTAAACCCTTCACCAACTCCGTGGCCTCCTCTGGACACTCTCCAGTACCTTTATACCCTCCATGTCCTGCGGCGCCCAACGCTGCCCACAGCACTCGGGGTGAGGCCGCCCCAGCGCGGGGCAGAGCGGGACAATCCCCCCCTCGCCCGGCTGCGATGCAGGGCTCGGTGCCCCCCGGGGCACGGCTGGCCCCCTTGGCTGCCAGGGCACGCTGGGGGCTCGTGTTCAACTTGCCATCTAGCAGAGCCCCCAGGTCCCTGCAGAGCTGCTCCCCAGCCCCTCGCACCCCAGGCTGCCTGTGCAGCCAGGGCTGCCGCGCCCCAGGGGCAAAACCCAGCCCTTGCCCTGGTTAAGCTCCATACGGCTGGTGACTGCCCAGATCTCTCTGCAGGGCCTCGCTGCCCTCGGGAGTGTCAACAGCTCCTCCCAGTTTTGTGCCGTCAGCACACTTAGTAAGTATTGCTTATTCACATATATTTCAAGACAATCAAGTTCACAGGCCAAACAATAAGAGACATCTGCAAATATGGAACATGTACTTCCTGAAACATCACATCACAGGACTTTAGGTATAGTTCTGCTAAACTTTAGGTAAGTTTTGCACGTAGGAATGCTTGAACTGAGAAAAAAAGAAGTGCTAACATGACCTAGTCCATATCTAATATAAATTCTAATTTGCTAAATTAACTAGGTGAAATGGAAAGCATCTGAATATATTAATTTACCCAAACCTTTAAATGCAAGATGGCTTAAAAATTGAAAAATCTGTAATTCCAACTTAACTAAAATATAAAATGCAGCAAGGAATGAGCATGCACAGAAGCCAGGCAAAAATCCCAGCAAGTAGAAGCAACACAGCTTTGCCAAAACCAATGGAATCCTGTCTTTTTATATCAGGTAAGGATGTAGCTCACAGCAGGATTACTGATTTTAGCAGAAATGCCTACAGTGTGTCCAAATAACATATTTAGGTATTCGGGGTGTCATTTTTAACTCAAACAAAGTAGGGTTTTGTTTGTAGTAGGTTTACTTAGAAAGGAAGGAGAGTACAGAGGTTATGCTATCTAGAGATCTTGGCTATGTTACCTAGAGGAAATGATTCCTGATGGGTGCATACAGCTGGTGAGGCAAAACTGTAGGGAAATGTGACTATAATAAATAATAAACAACTGCTTCCAGATGGAGATAAGATAAGACATACTAAGTGTATCTGGCAGATCCTAAGAGCAGAACCTTGAAACTGAGACAATTCGTTTGTATTAAATTCATCTGGATTCAAATGAGACCATGGTACAAAGTGAAAACAAGAAGCTTGTCCAGATCAGCAGACCAAGAAACAGGTATTCCTGACAGCTTTTTGGACAGATTTCAGATGTACAATGTGAGACTGCAAGAAACTAGAACATATACATGTGTGTTCAGGTAGACAAAGAATATGGCTTATGTTTTATAAGTACAGAAAGAAAATATTTCAAAGGCTTAAGCAAGAGCTTGTGTATGGGTATCTGAGAGAAGGCCATTCAAGGAAAGATGAACAAATGAGTGAGGAGAGAGAAATGCTACAAGTCTGGCACAGAACTACAAAAGGCTCAAGAGATAAAAACCATCAAGGACACAAAAGAGATATTGGGATTAACAAATGAAATTCCTTCACTGTTACAGAAGAATTCTAGGAGTAGTAAGTAAAAGATGTGAGTGCAGAGGTCCAAGGAGAAAACTAAAGACAACACAGCCAAAGGGAGGTTAAAACATCCCTTGACCTCTTAATTTTAGAATAGGGAGTACAACAGCATGGCAATAATAGCTTAATCTTTCTTCTCTCCCTCTTTTATATTGGAAGAAACTCATGACAAATAAAGGCAGGGCAAAGAAGAGACATCCAAAACTTAGAAAGGAAGCTGCAAAATAATGCCTCACTTCTGCAGTAGAAAACGTAAATGGTGAGAGAGGAAGCTGAAGAGAGAAAGAAAAATGTTCATTTGTTCTTATTACACTCTCTTTCTCGAAATAAATCCCCTCCCCAAACCAAACCAAACACCCCACATCATCTCTGAATATCCTGAACTGTTGCTTAAAGGCAAACAGAAGAATTGTCAAGAAGACAACTGGCAGTCATAACCAGCAGCTGCATACAGCGATTTTCTGCAGTGGCCCAGAGTCTACTCTTAGGTTACCACTGTGACACCGCAGGACAGACACAGGTAGTAGAAATGAAGTTATGCTGATCCACCCACACCCTTTATACTCAATCTATGCCTTTATTCTGTCTTTTAAAGGATCTTTTCAAAACTAACAGCAACATCAGTTCTAGCCATGTTATGTTTCTTTTCTTTTTAAAATAAAAGATCTCAGTACTTCTTACCTCCTAAACCAGGGTGTAAACCTTGTGGACCTTGGTTTTGCTGCTGCATCACCATGAAGTTGGGGGGTACATTCCCTTGTTGCACCATAGGATTACGACTAGGAGAACTGACAGGCTGCTGAAATCCCTGGGGAAGCGTGCTATTCTGGGGAGGCCTTGGTCCCATCTGCTGCTGCGTCTGGTTAACTGTTGGAGATGATGCAGGAGATCCCTGCTGGAAGGAGGAGGGAGAGGAAGCAGGAGACTTGTTGGTCAGGTGGGGTTGTTGTAGTGGCGTAGGAACCCGTGAGGGCCCTCCCTGAAGACTTTTCATTTGAGGAGCCGTAAACTGGCCAGGATTGCTCATTTGGGGAAAGTTTGAGTGAGCCTGGGAAGCTTGCTGGCTTCCAAAAGGATATGGAGGTGGAGGATGAGTAGGAGTTTGTACTGTTGCTAGAGATGGTCTTGCTTGAAGTTGCTGCTGCATTTGTCCAGGCAACGGGGCCTTTTTCCAACCCTGGTTTACTGTCAATGTACCCAATGCTCCCTGGGTTGGAGGAGGCTGAAGTGCTCCAGAAGGAAGCTGGTTCCAGCCAGGGGGAACTGGAACCTGTGCTGGTGAAGTAAATGAAGGTCGAATACCCTGCTGTGGCTGCTGATGTGGCTGGGGAGGACGTGTCTGCAACTGCGTCTGCTGCTGTAGCTGCTGAAAGTTGGCTGAGTTCATCTGCCTGTTTACAGGAACTGACTGCATTGAATGGAGCTGGGGAGCTAAAGATCCAGATGGATGATTTTGCTGCTGGATATTTAGCCCAGATAAGAGTGGGTCCATTGCATCTATTAAAATAGCAAAGAAAAGTAAAAAAAAAAAAAAAATAACCTACTGTAGACAAAACCCACCCCAAAACAAGAAAGGGTAAATTGCTTGCTTGCATTTGTTTGCGTAGGAAATTCACACTCCAGTGTTCCAATTTCTCCAAGAGACAGAACAGGTGACGCTCTAAAAGTTTTCAAAATGTTTAGAAATCCTGAGAAGCCAGGTCTTACCACTCTATAACCTCTACAATAAAGCCCAATAGCTCCACAGCATTTGTTGTTATGGACTAATGTAAGCCCCTTCGAATTGTAGATTCACAGAATACCTCAAGTTGGAAGGAACCCATAAGGATCATCAAGTCCAACGCCCCACTCCTCACAACTATCTAAAACTAAACCATATGACTAAGACCGTCGTCCAGACGCTCCTTGAACTCTGACAGGCTTGGTGCCATGACCACTTCCCGGGGGAGCCTGTTCCAGGGACCGACCACCCTCTAGTGAAGAACCTTTTCCTCTTGTCCAGCCTGAACTTCCCCTGACACAGCTTCATCCCATTTCCTTGCATCCTATCGCTGGTCACCAGAGAGAGGAGATCAGCACCTCCCCCTCCGCTGCCCCCCTCGAGGAAGGTGTAGACTGCGATGAGGGCACCCCTCAGCCTTCTCTTCTCCAAGCTGAACAAGCCAAGTGACCTCAGCTGCTCCTCGTAAGTCTTGCCCTTGAGACCTTTCACCATCTCGGCCGCCCTCCTCTGGAGACGCTCTCATAGTTTGATGTCCTGTGTATACTGAGGCGCCCAAAAGTGCGCACAGTGCTCGAGGTGGGGCCACACCAGTGCAGTGTTGGGTGGGCCAATCCCCCCTCCCTCAGCCGGCTCGCTGTGCTGTGCCCGATGCACCCCAGGACACAGCTGGCCCTTTGGGCTGCCAGGGCACACCATTGATTCAACTTGCCATCAACCCAAACCCCCAGATCTCCTTCATGGGGCTGCTCTCCAGCCTCTCATCCTCCAGTTTGTGTGTGTAATCCACTTGTTGGGGCTATTATCCGTTCCAATTAAAAAAGTGGCATAACGAGGAATTAAGGTGGTATCACAAACTAATATTCACAGAATATTTAAAACAATTACAAAAAATGCTGTCTGTAAGAATAAATAATGCAGAGATCTACAGAAGTTGGCAAGTACTGCAACCATTTTGTAGAGGGACAAGTAATAACCCCTCTCTTTTTCTGTAGTCCCAAAATGCCAGTAACTAGTACTGGTAGAATGTGAATAATGAACCCTAAACATTCACGCCCCCAAGATCCCCAATCCTTAAACTTCCAGTCTACCAACCCCTCCTGAAAAGCACTTGTGCTCAGTCTGGTACATTTGCTTCCTACCAGAGACATCTGCCTCAGTCAACCAATTCTTCTCTTATCTAAACCTAAAGCTCAGTCACAATGATTCTACTGCAAAAATACCACTGTTGCTTCTCAACGCATTTGAACAAAATACCAAGCAAGCTGGTGACTTATTAGGCACCCACATCATCTGAAAAGTATTACCAGATTAATGGGGGCAAGGAGTATTCCACAGAAAGAGTAACTCCCAGAAAGGGCACGGGAAATACTCCAGGACAATTCTGGAGTACTCTTATGAGCACACGCTCAAGCTTGTGTGCTGAAGAATAAAAATTTAGGAACATTTTCAGGTCAGTACTGTGACTAAATTTTACCACCTGGCTGTGAGGAAGGCCGAGGTGTTCTTGGCTGCAGCTCAGCACTAGCACCACTTGCCACCATAGAGGAGGGCACATTTCCACTCTGGGACATCATGACAGCTGCAGCATTGCTCATTCTTATTAAACCTTAAAAAATAAAAATAGAAATTATCAAGTCTTGCAGTTTTTACATAGAAAAGTTTTTTTTTTTTTTTACAAGAAAAAATGTATTTGTTGATAAAACATTTCTTTAGACTTTAAGAATTGTTTGTCCAAAATAATCCAAGGACACATATCTCTGTCTGAAAGCTTAGGACTCCCTGGTATAAAACAAACAAGTTAAGGAAGGTCATGCTGGAGCTTTTCCTTTAGCACCAAATCTTTAAAAAGGCTATAGAAGGAAACACTACTGACTCATGAATTCTTTAAGTCTGACTTGCCACTAAAGTCACCAGGTCACAAGACTGTAACAAAGCCATACATGTACCTGTATCAGATTTGCAAAATCTGATGCTAGAAAGTAACTGAGGTGTTCCAAGAGAGAAAAATGTCACTGTTTCGCTTCCACAGGCTGCTATTTTATAAAATGGTTTACGCTGTTGACCTGTCGGTTATATTGTTATACTGTTTACATTTACAGTGTTGACCTACAGGCAGGAAATGAAGCTCACGATCATCGCAGTGAAGATTACAGCAGCCGCTTTCAAAGTAATCCTTTCTTGAAGTGTTTTACACTCCTTGTTAAGCACAATGATTTAGGTGCTGTTTAATCAGGTTTCTACAGAGGGCAAATGTTCTTTCCATTCCTTCTCACCAACAGCCACACACGCATCTTACATTAACTCTAACAAAAAACACTCCCAGATTTTTTAATTGCCTTAACCCCTATTTATTAAGATACTTATTAGTTTATTTTGCCTTATGATTCAGCTATTAAGAAAAATCACGTAGTGACTTACTTTTAACTCTTCATAAAAATCTGACTTTTGTAGTTAAAAATTACTGACCATACATATACAAAGCTCTAAAATGTAAAGTTTAATAAAACTACACCTCTCCATCAAAATTAGTTCTTTATGATCAGATCTCAAATTTTATCAGAAAATAAAGAGACTGACAGTGTCCTGTCCTTCCCATAATTATAATGGATTTAATCTGAAATAGTTTAATATTGTACACTGAAAGGCTTATGCTCATTTTCATAAAGGTAGCCAAACAGAAAACTGTGATAACTTGTATACATTTCAAAGTGAACTCACTGTACTAGACTCAGCTGCTTTAACAGTCTTTATGTGGAAAATAAAGCAAAACCAAAACCCAAAACCAAACAACCCACCCAAACACTACAACCACAACAAAAACCCAAACCACTGAACCCTCAAAAAACCCCCAAACAAACCAGTCTGCCCCACCAAATCACTCCAATGTTTGTGGGACAACATGCAGCCAACTGTTTAGTTTACATAATGTGGGACATGGTTTGACAGTACAGAAACAAGAACACACATTGATAACGATGGCAATATAGATCTGCAAACAATAGCTGCTATTATCAGTGGCATTTTTAGGATTAGCTTAGCAACAAATTTCAAAGTGTATAAAACTAAACAAATAGCAAAAAACCAAAGGAATTTACCTTGTCCCCCTTGCATGGGAAACCCTGTTTCCATTCGCACCGAGTTGCTTGCTCCCAGGGGCCCATTGATTCGGACATCTTGGCTTCTGTTTTGAGCTAAAGCTAAATTGATAGCACCTTCCCCTAAAAGTAATGCACATTTTGGGTAAACTGATATACAGAAAATCAGAACACAGACACTTTCAAAAGGACGTTTAAAAGACATCAAGGAAGGAAGAATACACTTTACCTACGATGCGCACTTCAGGACAGTTAAGCATCATACTATGCTTATCCTCTGGATTTCAATTTTAAGAGAAACAAACACCATGACAAGCATTAAATGTCCTTGGTTTCATCCTGAGCGCGCTCTTGGACAATTGTCCAGAATGGATATTTTGATGGCGAAATCCACTCAAAACTTATTTTTAAGAAAGCGTCATATGAAACAATTTGGGGAAAAAAATACTAGGGCTCATTTTGCTAGCTAACACTCAAAAAAAATATTTTTCAGCAAGTTTCCTGATGCTCAGAGGATTTTCAGCTATCATTTTTATTATTAAGCCTATTCTTGAAAGAATAAAAGTCTTGAGCTACCTTTTCACCAAAGCCATGTTCCAAATTACCAAATCAGAAGTTTTGCAACATTAACCGAGTACACAAACTCAAATTTTGAGTATACTTAAATTTTAGCTGAATGCCTTTGAGAGCAAACTGGATGTGAAATACCTTCAATTTGAACTGAGAGAATTCCCAGGTCACGAAGCTGTTGGTTATTATTCTGAGCCAGAATTCGCAGCCGCTCAGCAGCTTCACGGGGTATATTGAAGGTCACGCGGACACTGTTCCAAGGCTCTATCTTCTGCAGTTTTAACTTGTTGGATTCTTAAAAGAAAAACGGCCAGTTTTCAAACACGTATGATGAAATAACATTGGTAAAAAAGTGCAGCTGAAAAAACTGAAACAATTATCTGGCTTTGAAAATTATCAGTGGTTAGTCTCAGGTACAGGAGATTTCTCCAGCACAGGTGTACTGTGACTGATACTGCCAAACCACTTCAGGTGTTTTCCAAAACCCAGCAATATAAAAACTACCCAACTGATAACCACTGCAACAGCCAATGTAATCACTTGATAATATTACTCAAAAATTGGAACATTCTGTGGGTAAAATACTTCGGAAAGATATGAAAATACCTAATAAAACAGATTCAGTAAATCTGTTAATGAATCAGAGGAATGTGTGAAAAAACTGACTACAAGAATTAAACGCTCATTCTTGAAATTTGTTCTACAATTGCTTGTGATTGTGCAAATTATTTTTTTTCAAGAAGGCCAGTGCTAGCAGAGTCCTAGCACTATTTCATTATTTTCTACCATATTAATTAGGGTTTTTTAATAGGTATGTTCAATCCACTGCAAAAAAAGCATATTAAAAGTTGTGCAAAATATTTAGCTGCAGGTTTCCTGAAAACCTATTCCACATAAAGTTTAAGTAGATCAGTTGTTTTAAAAGTAAGAGGTGGGAAAGGTAGGGCAGTGACATTGGACGTATCTGTCTGAAGCGGTACCTAACAAAATTATTGCTACAAAATGCATTTAAGTATAATTGAAAATATATTCCTAACACAGGTTTATAAGCCTCCAGTTTCTAGCTTTCTGAAGAGGAAGTCCCTTTTAAAACAGTAAGCATTGGCCCAGATTTTAATCAGCCAGTTCCTTCCTCTGTAACATCAGATTTACTAGAAGTTTGCTAACTTTTTGGTTCTGAAGAACATCTTAGGAATGCCAGTAATTCATTCCTACTTTAAAATCTCTAGTCCTTAATTAATTCACCAAGTCCCTTCTACTGCTACAGTAATGGTGTTATTAAATTCATCCTCTCTCTACCTATAAACACTTTTTTGGCTGGAAACATGACAGGAATAGTTTTTAAACCTCCATTTGTGGAGGTTTGAACAGTCCTATATTTACTGTTATTAATGTTCCAATATTTTACATATAAAACCTGTGTTATCAGTTTCTGTATTTCTAGATATTAGTACCAGAGTTTCTCGATTTTCAAACATCCCATCTGCTAAGTCTAAACTAATGTTATTTACTAACTCAATATTCTGAATATCCTCGTTTGCTCTGAATCAGTTTAAATAACTTGTAACATGGATAATTTTCATATTAATTTGACACTGATTTTTAAAATATGCTTTGTTTTCTCAGCTGAGATCTGAGCCGTATTTATTAATCCTACCATTAATACTTATAACAAACCCAGCATGCAGATGCCTCCGTACAACAAAGGCAACTCCGTACAACTACAGATTGAATTTGTTTCCGCTCAAAAACAATGCAATTCATCTATGGTACTAACACACATCCTTTTACAACAGTAACTGTTAGTTTTATGTCTACTTCTGACTGTTTGTAAGATACAGTGCAAACCAGTGTCATTTCTCCATAGTATTTTTATCTTATCCCAGATTTTTTATCTCCCTCAGAGATGATGGCAAGGAACTGATGCCAGACCCAACTCACTACAACTGGACAAAATGGAAAGAAAAGAACAAAGTGACAAATAAATTCAGTTTGGTTATTCAGAAGTCAGGTTAGTTTTCTGAAAAGGTATTTTACGTTACTGAAAAAACAAGCAATGCAACGAACATTTTAAAACCTCATCTAGAAAATTATTTTTGTTTAAACACAAAGACTGCCTGTCTGAAGAAGAAAGGTGGATTCTTCACGGTACGGTGTGATTTCAAAAGACCGTGCAACAGAAGAGCCCCATGCTGGGATGGTGACCTACAGCTATCAGGAAAAGCTTGGTTCATAAACAGCAGAAAGAGGGGGAGAGAGAGCGCTTATGAGCAATACGTGGCTTTTAGACTGCAGTTATATGACCTCATGTTGAGTCAGATCAGCGCTGCTGTGGCCCCAGTCTCTAAGGCTCTTCTGGTTATGTGCTCCTGCCACCAGAGTTAAGGCAACCCACCTGGCTTTATCTGTTTCTATAGCAAACTATACTAATAGCAAGAAATTAAGCCTTTAACCTGACCATTCAAGTAATATCAGATGAGGGGCATTGCTGGGGAATCTGGCAGCGGGGAGAGCGAGCATCATTGATCCCGCCACACTGACCCAAACCATCAGAGCACTGCAGCCTTACCAAGGGAGGGCTGTCTACTAAGAAAGGTTGTACCTGTACAAGCAAGACTACAGAACTGAACAGCTACAAGCAATCATCATAAGACCCTTTGCAAAGATGCTCAGACAGAGGACGGATGTCTTTTACGAGACCTAGACGTGCTGGTAAAAGGTGTTATTGTCCCAAAAGCCTGTTATTGCTTACTACCTACGCAGCTGTCCCCATGCGTCCTCGGTGGGCACACCGGGGTACATAAGAGTACTCCATGCCCACCAACAGAATAAGAAAATAAATCAGGTAGCATAGGTCAACATAGCAGCAAAGGGGCAGTAACGTCTTGAACTGACACAGTTACTGGAGAGTGAACCTATTCTCAGATAATTGCAGTGGTTTGAATTGGATGACTATGGTAGTAAAACACATCTCCTGTGTAGACAAGCCTGTTTTTCACTTTCATATAACAGAGCAACGTGTAACAGAGGGAAATGAAAGAGGAAAAAAACCAAATAAAACACGGGAACTGAACAGGAATAAATGAACTCGCTAATGAAACCAGTTTTAAACAATAAAGCAACTGCAGAAACTTGTACTCTGTGTCTCTTAGAACAGCTCCCAACCCCACTAAGAATAACCCCAACAAATCTTATTACAAACTAAGTAACTTGAAAACAGTACAATCTATTTCTTTGTACAAGCACCCTGACTACATAAATACTTCAAGGACAGTTGAAAAACAACAAGAGGGTACGTTACCCATGTGTAAAAGGCCCGGCACATTCTCCAGTATAATATCTAGTTTCTGTTCAAAGTCTCTGTCACCTATATTTCCTTTAAAAGCTACAAAGATTGTAGAATCCTCAGGAGCAGCCTCCTGTTTCAGTTCATCTTCCTCCAGTCCTGAATCAAAATCCACCTCGAAGTCTTCCATAGCTGAGGAGTACAAGGAGGCATATGTATCTTTTAAGTTAGGTAGATCATCCAAAACCATTGTTTCCAACAATGGGAGCCTGTCAGACGTTAAGATGATGCTTGGGAGGAAAAAAAGAATTATAATAAGTATAAGAAGTGTGTAAAGACATTAACAACTGCTTTCAATGGCACATATCATCATCGACAGGAAAACCTACCAGGTGGCTCAATGCTAGGGTCTGCAAGATAAACTGTGCAACTTTGAAAATGGTGGCCATTGCAGTATCCAAGCTGTTCCTCCACTAGAACAAACAGAAGTGGTTTCCTGACAGAATCCTGCTGCGCGTGACTTGAGAAGTATTCCAGTTGACCTAAACAATAGTCAGGTATAAAGGGGGAGGGGGGGGAGACCCAAAGAAAATAAATTACATTAATCTCCACATTGCACAGAGGATAAGCAAGCACCAAGTACAAATTCTGCAGTGACTCACAGCAATACCTGAATTATAGAAAACACACCAAATTTAGTTTTAGACACCGCAGACGCAATAGGCACTCCTTTGTCCAGCAAAGCAGCAGAGAAGCCATAGTACATTTTTACCAGGAGAAATTTAGCGTTTGACAAATATTTTACTCACATCCAGGGAAATCTCAGGCATGCTATGCCTTCTTTCTAGAAGTTTGTAAAGATTTAGGTGTGTTCAGCTGCTTGTGCACATTACAACCGGAAATGTGCTCCCCCTGTGCTAGCTCACAACTCCCCCCATGCCCCTATTGAGCTTGACTAAGAATGAATTCAGTAAATTCAGTCACACACCTGATGTTTTTTACTTTATAAAATGTCTAGACTTTGCAATAAATTTTACTTGATATTATGATAGTAATCTAGGCTTTTTACGTGTAGAGAGCCATAGCCTATGATAAAAGTTATCCCTACATCTGTGGTCAACAATACCAATGTTTAGTTAGGATGCACATTTTTCCACTCCAACATGAGCCTTACAAGGGCTATGGCACTAACTCCTCCAGGTGAGACCTCTCTTCTCACACTCAATGCTTTTCAAGCATTGCTAGAAGATTTAAACCATCTACACTGAGAGCCAAAGCTGATGTCAAAACCAAAAAAGGGACCTGCTCCTCACCGTCGCTGTCAAAAACAAATCAACTCAACAGCCAGGACTGTCAAGACCTCATAACTCCAAAGCTGTCTATTCAGCCCAACCCACCCAAAACGTTTAGTCTGGGATGACATTCCCTTGAATAGGATACAGATTGGGTTTCTGGCGGAGATTCAAGTTCCCAACACAAATTAAAACCACAACTCTGAGATTAAAGGTGAGCTGCAGATACTGGCCAGGAACTATGTTAGACAAGCTTAGACTGTTTGCACACTCGCATAATGCCGCTGAAGGGACAACATTACAAATTAAAAAACAAGGACTCAGAAGTCACAGAATACCCTCAGCTTTTGGTCAGGTCTCTACGCACACACTTACTGTGTTTTTAGAAAATATGTTTTGGGTTTTTTTCTCCCTCGCAACCCTATACGACACTAGGCAGGCTAAAATGGCATTAATGAGTAATCACCTATTGCACATATAGTTACTCTCCTCATAATGCAGCACCAGGCCTTCACTCTTCAAACACAACTCAAATCATGGATTAAAAACAAAGCTAATTTTGTCTCACAAACTCTTTTGCAGTCCTGCAACAGAACGCAAGTGAAAATGTTTCACAGTCACCGATCTATTTCCATAGTGCTTTCGTAAGTTACTTCTTATTACCATGGAAATTTTAAAGATGCAGAATGGAGACCAAAATTTTAAGAAATCCATTACCAGGTAAACATGGAGACAATTAAATCTTCTTTTTCCCCAAGATTCCTTGCTGCTCAGCTCTGTATATAAATTACAGGTCTGAGTGTTTGGCACCTCCACGAAGTTAAACTACTCTGTTTCATGTCAGGTGCCCAGAAAATGAGAATGACAATTAGCAAGCACCTGTGAAAAGCTGTTTTAATTGATTTTCACACATAATTTCTTGGACAGGGAACTTCCTTACCAGCACTGACTTCAGATCAACCAGGAGAGAATTCCTTCTCCTTCTGCATTCCTACATCATTTATTACACATACACTGGCTTTAGGGAGAAAGAAGCTGGGAATCTTACACAAATAATCTTTTTAACAACTGAGCGCAGCCATTCTGTGTACTAAATGAGCCCAAGCATCCTGTGAAATATAAGCACTGCATTTTGAAGAAAATTACACAGAAAATTATTTATCTTAAAATCTTCGGTAAGATTTTCAAGGAAAGAAATCTCAGCTCAATATACAGGTTCTTACATGTTGAAAAATCACAATTATTTGGAGGGGATGGAGCATTCCAGCTGCAGCAAGAAACCATGAGTATTTCTGACAACGCCTGACACCAAAGAAATAAAAAATTATCTATAAACACAAACGTTTCAAATCTTTTTTTGAATGGAAGTGTCTGAAGCATCCATCTTGTCTGTGCAAGAGCAGAAGACTCCCAGACTGCTTAAACTGTCGTTTTAAAGACTTCATGAAAATGCTGCAGCGTAGACCAGATTCCACCAACCTTGCCTCAACGTGCCACAATCTGACAGGCCTTCTTATAATTATGGCCCTTCGTGAACACTAATAAAATATAGTTTGCTAAATCCCAAAAGGCCACAGGCCTTGTTTCATCTGACTTGGAAGATCATAGGACTTCAGGGAAAGCTTGAATAAAAAAAACCCACAAAACAAAACAATCAAACAAAAAAAAGATTGAGCTTCAAATTTTACTTTCCGGATAAGAACATGTAGCTACAGGTCCCTTCGCTTTTTCTTTTTTTCCTTCACCTTATGCTCCTTAAGGATCTCTGCTACATCCATCTTCCTGCTCTCCCTCTCAAATGCATGCAGTTTAGTCCGTTCCTATATTCGGGTATAATTTATCTCAAGTATGACAGGAGGAAGTAATGATTTGTGAAATCTTCCTCTTCAGGCAGAGCACAGCACGCCATCCGCCTCAAACCAAATGAATCCCAGCTGCATCCCTCGTCCTAACAAATTCTGTAATCTCCTGGTTATAGGGTTGACTACCATAAATCACAAGCCAGCACGTGACCATAATTAGCGTGTACCTTTGCTCAACATTCTTCCACATAAACACAAAAGGCCATTAGCACAAGCGCACACAGGCACAATTCTGGTCTTTCAACAATTCCTGCAAACTACAGCAGCTCCCAGCAAGCTACAGAGGGTCTCTGATGAGCAAGAGCCATACCTGAATTGATCTGCATAACCACAACACATTTCATGAACTTGAGCGAATGCATGGCAGCACAAAAAGGTCTCTGAATATCATCCTCCCTTCAAAGAACATGCATGGCCTCCTTCCTGCCCCTGCACCCTGTTGTTTCAGATTTTCCAATTTAATATTTCCCATTACACAATTCTTTCTGGAAATTCAGAGCAAGTCCAGCGCTACCACGTGGCAACTACCTATCCATGAACCTGGCCTGGGACAGGCTACAGCCGCATAAGAAGTGTTATGCCTGTTTATAATAAAAGTTGGTCTTATTTAGTATAGTCTAGTTATTAAAAATATGTAACTGAAGTAAGAGAGGTGGGGATAAACAGCCAGATAACAGCCTAATAACCAAAATGCACCTGCAGCATTGCATGGGGGTGGGCTGTGGCAGAGGACAGCCCATGAAGACCAGAGTGTCCAAAGTGAAGGATACAGGACACACCCCTGGCTGCTGGAGGCTGGAGCTCCCAGGTAGACACTTAGCGCAAGGATAAAACAACCGATTGACTAAAATGTGCACAACAGACCCCCCAGAGGAAGAATTCATGTAGGACATAGTGATGCCACAGTCTGGATCTGGGCTGATGGACAGCTGGGACCCACCGCACGCCATGGGGAGCCTGGAAAGCAGTTTGTCATGCCATGTGTTGTCCCCCACCAACAGCCCTGAGAGTAAAAGGAGGCCTGCACAACAAACCCAGCGCCATGTGATGGGCAATACTTAGAAAATCCTGTCCAGTCCCTGGGAGAGATGTGATTAGAGCAAAATCTGCAACAGCCAGTCGTCACTAACTGGGGAGCAGCTGAACACTGGAAAGCCAGCAGATTCTGGAGTGCCAGCACCACCAGATGGAAGTACTGGTCTCTGGGGTTAAAAGAAAACAAAGAAAGGAAAAAAGAAAAAAAGCTGATATCTTGCTATCCTCGACCCAAGATCTGCTCAACTGATCCAAACTTAAGGTTATGTCAATTTGTTTCTTAAACAGAACCTGAAGCCTTTTTTGTTGCTTTCCTGTAACCATTGCACTACACAAAGTGAATACACCAAAACAAGGCTTTGTCTCCTAAGTAGTCTAGGTTTACTGTGACACAGTCTATTGATTTACAAGCTGTTTACACATTTCAGGCAACTCAGAATAAACACTTTCACCACTGATGTCACACCAGAACATGCACCCTCTCAAAACAAATATGCAGGGAGCCCAATTAAATAAAAAAATACTGAAATCCTGCGTACTAAGTACTAAAATTTCTACGCCTGAAAATGTACTCTTCCAAATTACACAGAAGATTGGAAAGGGTGAGGGGAGAAGGAAGGATGGATTAATGTCCTTCAACAGCAGATAGCAGAAGTTAGCACTGAGCAGGGTCCTCATCCTCACACTGACCATTATTTAAAGCTCCAACAGGGAAGAGGAAGGAAAATCAGCCCAGAAACAAGACCACAATCAAGTCCCTTGAGGAATCCAGAACTGGGAGTGAGGAAAAGAAGTCACTGCAGTAGCAACATAATCTCTGAAGGATACAGAACCCTCCTTGCTTCTGCCTTCATTGAAAAATGGTTTTCAAGCAATTTAATAGGGGGGAAGAAAAAAAAAGGAAATCAGGAAAAAAGCATGTGATAAATAATACACTCAAAAGTTTTCTTGTTTCCTTTGTTGTAGCTGCCAGTGAGAAAATATGTAAAGGTATTTATTGAGTATGGGGACAGAGAAGGTTCAGCATTGCCAGAATACTGCTGAGAAGATTACTTTCTTTTAAAACCTAACATATGCACACGTGCACCTACACAAGCATACTTTTAAAGCATACCACCTGTAAAACCCAGACATGCTCTGACTGCAAGACTTTTTATTGCAAATTTGTTAACAGTGGATTATCTTCCTGCAACTGTTTCTACCGTTTTGTTGCCTAGCATAGTGATCTTGGAGCTTGTTTGATCTGACCAATGAATAAACGCATACACACGCAACCATTCTATGATACAAAGGTTAAAATGACATAACTGTTTTGGGCAAAAATTCACAAAAAAGACTTTTAAACAAAGTCTAGACAAGTTTCACATTGTTACACAGGAGATTAAATAAGCCTAAGAATCACTGTTAAAATACAAAAGAATACCTAAAAATAAACATGCAGTAAAATTTCCTCTGAAATTACTTAGCTAGGGGTAGTTCCAGTAATTTGGAACTGTAAACTTTGGCATTAAAGAGGGACAACATAACAAAAGCGTCTCAGCTGTACTCTTTGGGAGGAATGTCTGAGAACAGCTATGGGCCTGACGGCAAATGCTGGTAACCCTCCATGGCAGACTGAAAAGTCAAGCCTGGAGGCAGCCCAGCCCTTCAAACACACACCAACATTAGAGGCAAGGACCTGTTAGTTGGACACCTAGGAGGAGAATATATAAGAACAAGATATTCAAATGCATCACATGCTTATTTTACCTACCAAAACAAATTCCACAACTTCACTATTTTGTGGCATGCAACGGATCTTCAGGTAATTCCAGACTGGCAAACATGGTTAAACAGCAACTCCCAAAAATGTAATCCTGAAAGAAAGCCATCATGTTTCATCAGACAATGATGCAAAGTAACAAAAATACTGGATATAACAGTGAATACTTTGATTTTAATATGCAGTTCTGCACCAAATCCAACTCTCTCCTTAGTCATGTAAAAAGCATGTGTTACGATATTCAAGTCTTAAGAGCCAAAACTGAGGATCTGGAAAAATCCACCTTTCATTAGGGGCAAAACACTGAATACTCCGTTTGGCTGGAAATAACATTTTATTCTTCTGAACAGGGCAAGTTTTATCTAGAATAATGTATTTAAGTCTTAAGATAAACTCTTCTAGATTAAATTCATATTCAGAAAAGAGAAACTGGCACAACTAGGATGCAATTTAGCTCATCCTAAGCAGGTGCCTAAACTAGCTCAGGTTAAGCTCATTCCAGAAACACGTTACGAGCCCGCACGACCACCTCAGACAGATATTTTTATTGCAGGTGGCCAAAGTGAGGTGAACCCACCCCCAGAACCTGCTTCTGCTAACGGCCTCATCAAGTTGCACTCAAACCTCTCAGGGCAAGGAAAACGCAGCAGTAAAGCCCATGGCTTCAGTGAAAACAAAATACCACCCCTCAAACCAAGATGATTTGTATTAAACATCCCGGTGCTGTTTTTCCAGCACATTTTCTGCTTTCATGCCAGCCTGCTCATCAGTGGGGAAGGGGACCACCCAAAAATAAACTGGGGAAGCAGAAGAGGGAAGACGACTCAGCAAGACAAAGCAGAAATTTGCTGTCTTCTACGTAGACGACAAAGTAACATCGCTTTGACAGCCTTAGTATTGTGCCATAGCCTTTGCACTTCTGCCAGCCCAACAACTTGAAGGGAAGGAAAGAGTACTTGCACTAAATCAGATCATACATGCTTTGTGGCACTTTTAATAGTCATCTAACACTTTTCAACCTCTGCTATCTTCTTGTATTTCTAAATAAGCACTGTAATTCAAGAAGCAGTGTAGCACCACGTAGAAGACCCGCATGGCTAAACCATGAGCAGTAACTTTGCTGTTTCCAGCTATATGCAAACCCGCCTAAATACCATGACCAGATACCAAGCCGACAGCAAAACCAAGACCTGAAATACGAAATTTTAATGTTGCTTAAGTGTAAGTCAAAACTTAAAAAAAGCTTTCCATGTTCAACAGCAGATACTGCATTGATTCTACCTTTTCACCCTTTTTATAAAAGGATGTTCCATGGACTATTTTAGATGGCCTAA
The DNA here is from genome assembly GCF_963921805.1 of Phalacrocorax carbo. Taxonomy (NCBI): domain Eukaryota; kingdom Metazoa; phylum Chordata; class Aves; order Suliformes; family Phalacrocoracidae; genus Phalacrocorax; species Phalacrocorax carbo. The sequence continues at coordinate 16,934,495 of NC_087526.1, read as the reverse complement.
AATTGAGTCATGTAACAAACTGGCTGGTTACCTCCAAAGTCATGCTAAGAGTTTACATGAAAGGACAGTCCTTACTTGCCCAGTGGAAGCTGTTTTTAAGATGGTCTCAAAGCTGACAAAAGGCAGCCCCCATTCAAACTGTCCGTGCCTTAGCAAGGGAGGGCTAAGAGTTGACATTTGGCTGAAGGGTGGTGAATCAGAGGGAAAATCATCCAAACTCCTTGGTGCAAGGAACCGAGGGGCTTTCTGTTCCTCCTGCTGAGGGGAAGGGTGACCTCCCTTACCACAGGTGGAGGGTATGACATGGTCTGCGGACGCCCAATTGCTCCAGAGAAGAGAGGGCTGAGAAAGACAGGCTGCCCTAGCAAGCTCCAGTAAGAAACTGAGGATGGTCAGCCTGGGCTATGCGAAGAAAAACAACAATTAACTGCTGCTGCCTCCATTCCTGTTGTACGCGTGAGACAATGGCAGATTTGGTTAAGGGAAATAACTAATCAACATTGGTTCATTAACTCCAACTTTCATTACAATAAGCTGTCTGATAGAGACCTTGGAAATGCCTAGAGACTGAAGGCATACCTTAGCACACACCAAGGAATCCATAAAAAGCCCTGTGAAGTGTTCCACCTACAGAAGGTTTTGTTTAGAGTTTATGATTTCCCAAACATAAGAAAACAAAACAAGTAAGTTTACATGAAGGCAGGCTTCATTCACTTGTTCTGATAAAGAACTCCCTGCTGCTCTTCATACCATTCTGCTGCACTCCCATAGCCCTCAAGCAAACAACACCTGAAACCAAGCACTTCCGACAAGGAGAAAATTACAGCTTATGACCTTTCGCAGGGATATCTTGATGTATTTTGACAGCAGGTTTAGTGGAACATTGGTTTGTTAAAGTTCCATAAAGTTTGTTGAAACTCCACAACTCATGCCAAGCTGCAACGGACACATCTCAACCGAGCCATTAATTTGTATTTCAACAGAATCTGACTGACGAGATCACCAGGGTTGCTTTAAAAGAGCAAGATAACTCCAGAACAAGTTTCAACTGCAGTGAAGTTAGCCATGTAGAAATTCCCACTTTCGTCAGCTGAGGTACCAGCACAAGGTGGCTGCCCATCATCTTCCCACATCTCAAGTTAACTCAGAATCAACAATTTTCCTGGAAGCTGTAGACGACAGTCTAATATTTGATCAATCAACTCCCATTAGCTGAATTATTAATTTCACATGTTAAGGATATTTCCATTTGGAAGAAATACACCATCACTTATAACGGATGAACACTATGACAGAGCTTTGCAGAATGTAAGTTTTCACAAAGATCCATCAGTGCGATCAGCAAACAAGTAAAATGAGATGCTACTTAAAATCAGATACACCTTTACAAGAAACTATATTTCATCTTGCTTTCCAAAGGCTATAAGAAAACTCCTTTTCAAGTAGCAATCTATTCATTGCTTGTGCTGCAACAAACTTTTTATTTAAAGTTGAATTTAACCTCTGACAAACCTTTCTGTGCTGACATGCCCCAGGGGTGCTCCTTCATCACCAAATTCTCACAGAGCTTCATAAATACCGACGTAGCCAGTCCAGGTATTCTTGTGATTACCAGTCCTGAACTAAGATTTGACTGAAAACTGCACCTCTGTTTATTCTTCCTTCTTATGTGTAATAAAAGTCTAACAAATGTCACTTAAGTTTTAAAAATTTTGATGTGTTATAAAGTATGAAGAAAAGGTTTAAGGTAAAAGAAACAGCTTAAAAGTAATTCCTTTGATATGAGGCACGCAATAATTAGACTGTTTTCCGTGACCAAAAAAAAATAATCATCTAGCAGAAGTAGGTATAGCTTTTGTTAAAATCAAGACCATTCAGAGAGCTTCCTGATTGTATAAAAACTTGCAGCTTACTTTGTGCTGCTCTGGGATTTTGGAAGAATCAAATTTCAAAAGTGTTATTTACTGTCAGTACTGCTATTAAGAACCACATTATCACTGGACAGCCTTTCACCTTCTGGTAAAACTAGGATGTAACAGAACTAGACAGCAATGCATCCTTGCAGGGACCGAAGAGCGCTCCAAAAAACCCTTAGAAGGAACACCTTCCCATGCTGCAGCCAAAAAGATAAGGCACTATTTCTTGTCCATTGTTGTTCCTAACTAAGCCTTACTAAAAAAAAAAAAACTGGAAATGTTTTTGCCTCGGGAGGTTCAGCTCCTACAGCCATAGGTCCCAAGACGACAACTGCTAACTCCTCAACTTCTCTGGGAAAGAGAGCCATCGGAATTGCCAGTCTGTGCCTTCTATCTCACCTCTTAGGTGCTCTCCACTCACTGCCGGGAAAAATAATGTTATTACAGACACCAAAACTTCCAATTTATCAGGAAGCAAAGCAGAAATAACTCCTCACATTTTTCCTTGTATCATCCAGCAAGGAGGGAGGCTTGCGCAAGCGTGCCTGCACACGTGTATGCAGAACACAGAGGCTCACATCTAATTCAGTCTCTGTAAGTACTACCCAGAAACCATGACAAGAAAAGCAGTGACAAAGCAGCTGCACAGTCTTGGTAGGTGGTTTGATTTATAAAAGAATAAAAATTATGAAATAAAGATGATATGCACAGGACTTGGAGAATTTAATGGCACACATCTTTTGGCAGAAATAACTAGCTCATTCCCTTCCAAACATCAAACCTAATACTCAGGTTCCCATATATGCAACCAGCAAAAGCAACTTCCTTCCCCAAATTACCAGTTTACATGAAGACAAATTTATTTAGACAAGGCATCATTCATCTCCAGTACTTTCCAGTTTTCACACAAGTCTGATGCCACCCCCCATGTAGGGCTATTCTTCAAGACTACTCATTCAAGCTGGAGAAACAGGCAACTGTCCTCCCAGTTCCAAAAAGACGATGGCTGTCACAAACTATGGAGTCCCCCGCTCACCTCCCTCCTCCTCCCCAGCTCCTGAACCAGCTACGCTGTGACACGCACTGGTCACCTTTCTTTTTTCCCAAATACATAAAGAAGGGTTCTTTACTGTGACACAACCTCAAGGCTGCAATATATATGTGACAGAATTAACTTCTTGTTTCTGTTTTTCATTATGACAGGAGCAATTTTTGATGTGCTTGCTATTCAGGGTGCAGGTGGGATGCTGTTAATAGCATCAGCTAATGACAGAGGCCACACTGGGCAGAAAATGACCGCCAGTGCCCAGTGGGCTGAGAAAAAACCCAGGCTCCTGGACCTCTGGAAAACTTCCACTACTATCCTCCTTCTTAACCCAAAACTTAGGTGAACTTTCCACTCCAGCAGCATCACTGAAAAAACTTTTTCTCCTTCCTTCTAATTAGCCAGGACACCAAACAATCTGAGTTTCATACACTGCCTTGAGCCAAACCTTCAGCTATCGACGCGTAGAGCCTAAGGAACACACTGACTACACGGCTGAAATGCACAGTTATCTGCAACGGGTAGCTCCTGCTCAAGAACATCCGTGATCTGCTCTGGAGTGGACAGCAGAGTTTGTAACAGTGTCAAGACAAAGCACAAAACATCCATGGCTTCAGCAAAGCAAAGGTGAGCTAGTCAGCTGCAAAATGCAGTTTTTGCAACATGCAGGACTTAGCCTTGCTGTTCAGCGGCCCACACACGAACAGGCGTTCTGCTCCCTTGTATTCTCTCTGTGCCACAGCGTCTGTCTGTCTCAACAGAAACCACATGATTTTGAAACAGACACCACCATCACGCCGCCTGCCCTTCAGAGGTACGCTAACAACCTATAAAATTTCACTATTCCCTATACAATCTGTTACAGCCACGTTAACTCTTCAACACCTTCAGCAGCAACACCTTCATCACTGCCAATCTATTAAATTTAGCACGTCTGTTTAACTCCAGCTTCCATCCAAAAGACATCAATATGGTACCAGAAAATAAAAGTATACTGTAAATCTGTTTAACAGTTTAGTCATCAGTTATTATTTAGTTATGATTTAGTTATCATTTAACGTCTACTACAAAAGCACGCAATCTTTCATGGTATCACACTTAAACAGAATGAAGAGTAGCATTACGACTGTTCAGCAAACTACCTCTACACTCCCATATTTGAAAGTATTTCAGACACTAAAAAATGAAAAAAAAAAAAAGAAAACCACTAACTCTTAGTTTAGAGATGAAAGCTGGATTTCACAGGTTTACACACACACACGGTTCTGTTTTATTTTAAGGAAGCACCTATTTTTTTTGCTAACTAGAACAGTGCAAAATTACTGCATCAGTTGGAAGCCTGCTGTAAAGAACTCCTCCCTCCAAGTCCTACAGAAAAACAGGCTTTCTGGAGAGAATGACTGGAGAGTGCTGCTGGGAGTTTTTCCACCCAAAATCCAAAGCCTAACCGAATACCCTTCTGGAGGTTTAAAATATTAAGAAATGTCATTTCTCTACAGGAGATCAGGTCTCTGTGCAGCTGCTCCCGTTTTGATTTTATTTCTTCTCTCATAAGAGAGTCAGGATACAGTAATACTGTGACAAATTTCCTGGTAAGGCCAGTTAACTTTCAAAGGAAGCCACGTGGCTCAGCAACTGTTTGAGGAGCGCATGAATTTCTAGCAAACACTGTGATGTCTTGCTGCAGGTAACGCGCTTAGGAGAGAGGCTCGTAGGCCTGGCCATTTTGGACATGTGCCTTGAGACCTTTGTTTGCCTCTCCACAAGAAACATAGAAGAGCTGGGAACGCTTGCTGTAACCAGCAAAGAGCTGCTAAATCCAAAAGCTGTGGTTATTACACTTGGTGACTTTTTTTTTAAATGCCACATATGTTCTCTGCGGTTGCCTTCTCATATGGCATATACTGAAACATGCTCTGGCTAAAAAAACCAGCCAGGAAGACTGCAATGCACAACAATGGTAAAGATAAACACCAACATGAGGCACCGTGTTTCCTCTAATAAAATTCAAATGAGAAAGGTTTTAGTGTAGTTTTCAGTTAGGGGGAATGAGCACAAACATGCGTGTCCAGAAGCTGAGGGGTTATGAAGAAGACAAAGCTCGTAAAGCTTGGGGGCAGCTTTCAGAACCATGCCGAGGTGAGCGACAGAAAAGCTCTCCGCTTCCCATTCCCCAAGGAAGCCTGAAGGAATCAGAACCCCGAGTTTTCTGAGACATTCTAAAAGCAAACAAAGCCTAGGGACACGCAGAAATCAAACTGACAAAATACGTTAAGAAGCCTTTCTCTGACTATTTTAAAGAGCTGCAAAAGAAATAAAACAAAACCTTGGGTTACAAAATGTCAACGCATCCTCACTGACATCTTACGCAGACGTCACCGCCCGCACGAAGTCAGGGCTGAGGAACTAAAATCAGAAACAACGTCCCAGGTCGAGAAGAAGCTGACAGTCCCCCGACTGCTTTCCACGTCTGGGCCAGAAATGTTTTCCCCCCCGGGACACGAAAGGCTGCCCGCGGCACGGAGCCCAGCCACGGCTACTCAGCCCCGGGCCGGGAGCGCGGGGCTGGCTGCGGAGCTTACAGGTTGGGGCGAAACGCGGGGCCGGGAGCGCCAGGGGAAGCGGGGCCGGCCGGCCGGGCGCCCAGGCCAGGGGCAGCGCGGCCCGGCGGAGCAGGGCAGGCTGCAGGCCGCGGCCAGGCGGGCTCCCCCGGCGCCGGGGCCCCAGGCCGCGGGACGCTGACGGGCTCCCGCCAAGGAGCCCCGCGGCCCCCCCCGGCCCGGGCACCCCGGGCCGGCCCCGCGAGGCGCTCGGCCGGGCCCACGCACCGCTCCGCGCCCCCGCCAGGCCCCGCTGCCCCTTCCCGCCGCCGGCCCGCCCCGCGCCGCCGGCCCGGCCTACCTCCCTGCCCGGGCCGCCGCCGGCCCCGACACCCGCCGGGCCGCCGCTTCCGCCCCACCGCCTCTGTCACGCCCGCCGCCCGGCCCCCGCGCCCCCGCGGGCGGCGGAGAGGCCCCGGCCGCAGGCCGGGCCGGGCCCGCCCCGCCCTCACCTGGCGCCGCCGCCGCTGCCACCGCCTCCGCCGCCGCGCCCGCGCGCAGGAGGGCGGGGGCCGCTTGGGCAGACGGGGGCGCGCGCGTGGCCCGCGGGGACGGGGCGGGCGGACGGGCGCGGGGGCGCGCTCGGCCCGGGGGCGCGGCCCGGGACAGCCCGGGGACACGGCCCGGGGACGCGGCCCGGGACAGCCAGCGCAGGCCGCCGCCGCCGCCGCCGCTCCGCCTCCGCCGCCCTCCGCCGCCGCGGCACGTGACCCGGCCCGCCCCGCGCGCGCCTGCGTCCGAGCGCGTGCAGTGGGGGGGCGGGGGGAGCTGCGCCCCCACGCGTGGTGCCGGTGCGTGGGCGGGCGGGGCGAGGCGGGGCGTGTCCCCCGCTGAGGCGCCGGGACCCCTCCCCATGCCGGAGCCGGGGGCTCCGAGCCCTCAGCCGCCGCGGGAGGGTGGGCCCGGTCCCCGTGGGGAGGTCGGGGACCCTTCCCCGCGTGGGGCGGGAGGGGCCGTACCCCCCTCGGAGGCCCTCCCGCGGGGACATCTTGGCTGCCCCACCCTGCCCGGCCTGTGGGGCGGGCCTGGGCCGCCGGGAGGGGGGAGACTCCGGCCGTGCGGGAGCCTCCATCCCCAGTGGGAGCAGGGCCCTGGTGGGGCGGGCCCTCAGGGCAGGGCCCGAGGGGGGTCCCTGTCTCCCCTTGAGTGGGTGCCGGCCGCCCGAGGGGTCGGCATCCGCCACTGTAAACACGTGAAAAGTATTTTCGGGGGGAAGTTTAAGAAAAAAATAATAATAAAGGCCTTTATAGGAAAAGACTGGGAAAGGGGGTTTGATTCAGAGGAGCTTTTCATCTGACGGTGCGGGACTTCACGAACACCGAGGGATTACACTGCGTTTAGTCCCACCGCTGGGGATGCGAGTCACAGAATCACAGAACGCTGTGGGTCGGAGGGACCTTCAGAGGTCACCTAGTCCGCGAAGCCAGAGAGTGACCCGGTACGCGCTTGGCAAAGGCCGCAGCGCTGACTTTTCATTAAAAGTCTGTTTCTCTGGTTAATGAACAGGCCCGTGCTGTGCAGCGGGCAATGCTCGCTCCCTGAAAAGACCCCTCGGCACGCAGCTGGGCTTTACAGCAGCTATGATCCCCGTGGAACGGCCTGCAGGACACAGCCCTCCAGTCTGCGTCTTCCTACAAACCGTTATTAATATGAGAAATGATAAATTAATATAAAAAGGCAGCAGCACTGCAGAAATGTCTGTTTTTCTTTCTGCCAGTCATCGCTTTAAGCACAAAACTATTGCCTGGCAGCGGTAAAGAAAAGGAACACGTGGCAATCGCTATTTCAGGCTAGTAAAATAATCAGAAGTCCTTTGCGGGAAAAGCAAAGGCTTTGGTCCTGCAAAACTATGTGTGATTAACGTTAGTACCTCGAGCCGGTTCTGCTGGCTTTGGAGGGGGGTGCAGGCCCCCCGACATTGGCTTTATGCAGATCACTGCTGATTAAATGACACGAAGGGAGCGAGACGGTTTTTTGTTTTGCAAAGCCTTTTAAATACAATAATCGCACATCTCATTTGTCACTATAGCTTGCAACGCAGAAGAAACAAAATCTCTTTTTTTCAAATTGATGTATAAATGCATTCCATAAAAAACCCCAAAACAAAATAATGGATATCATGGTTCGTATGACTTATCTTAATATTTAAATATTGTCGGTGTGTGGAAAGCTGCAAGCAGACTGCTTGTTTTCTTTGTGTGTGCAGCTCTAAAGCTCGCTGCCGGCAGACAAGCATTGAGTAATTCTTTACTAAACAATTGTTCTCTTCATACCTGTTGCGATTTATGTCTTCCGCAGTTCCTGGGAGGGCACCCCAGCTCCAGCACCTCTCTGTCTGCTACAGACGAGAGAAAAGCCTTTCCCCAAGCCCCGGGGGACCCTCAGAGGTGTCAGCAGAGGAGATGGGGCATCAGCCACAGGTGTGGTAAGGAGGAACATTCATGACACCTGATTGTCTGTCAGGCGGTTTCTGTTCGCATTAGCGCAGGCATTTCCCCTGCTCCTGTCCTTGGGACAGGCTGGAACCTCAAGGAAGCTGAGAGAAAACTTCCTCCGTACCTGAGAATTACCTTTTTTCCCCACTTGTCTTCGTGCTTTCCTCTAGTTCAGGAGACACTTCTTAACCCAGCTGCATCTAACATCCTCCTCCAGCCTGAGCTTCCCCAGAAGGCTCACACATTTCCCGCTCCGGCGCAGTTAGATCAGAGTGCCCCTTCCAAAAAATCCCCATTTCCCACCAATGCTGCTGTGCTTCTCTTGCAAGATTGTGCTTCAGGTATTTTTGTTTGCTTGTTTTTGTATGTATTATCTACATTAATAGTGGGCACATCTCGTATACCAGAGCGACAAGAACAAGTAGAATGCTACTTTTCAAAACCTGAGTTTCTGGAAGCACAATATTGAGGTATCTCACTAAGATCTGCTCAGGCCGTCTAAGTGCTTTGACTTTCTGACCTAGGCTTGAGAGGTCCCACACGGATAGCTTTCCTGTGCCTAATCACACATGGAGTTTGCAAACACGCCCTTCCTCCATTAGCAGCTTGGTCCCTTGTACACCCACTCAACGCTTTGTAGTGCGCTGCTTCTGATGGCCTTTCCTCGTGCTTCTGCTCACTGTCAGACCAACAGCTGGAGGAACCCTGTGGGTTTGCAATCCTGCATACGGCAGCCAGCGAAAGGCATGCACCTCACCAGCTGCCCACGCGTTCGGCAGGAGACCGACGGGCACCTGGCAGCGGTGAGAAGGGAATAATGTGACATGGAGGACTGCGAGAGGGAAGAAGCATGGGACAGCTCAAGCACTACTGCCCTGGTGTCCTGCTGCCTGCAAGCGCAGGCGCGTCTCTGCGGTGAGATGCACGGTAGGCAGGTCTCCAGAGCTGTAGGTATTACACAGCCTGGATCAAAGCTGTGTAGCGTAAATGTTTCTAGATCTTGCCTGGCCTCTGTACACCATAACCAAGACAGGAGATTTTTTTGGGATCTAGATCTGTCCTGTCATTCTGTGTTTCTGGAGCCCCTCCATGAGCAGACCCTCATTTTGGTTTGGAATCTGAAGCTTTGGTGCAAAACAAATGATAGATACTAATATGTCACCTGCAGAGGAGGGCTACGTACAGCACGCAGAGACAGCTGTTTGAGCTGCTTCATTGCCCGCAAGCAGAACAGAGAAATGCATCTGAGATCACGACAATCAAAGCTGTGGTTATATTTACATGCATTTTCATATGACAGTATTTTTAAAGGAAAGGTATTCTACAGGAAAAGGTAGACTCATGACCAGCTTTAGATTTTTCCAAACTTAAATATTATACAATGGCTTGAACAAAATCATTTCTCCTCTAATACCGTTACGATGTTCACTTAGAGAAAAGGAAGGGAGACCTGTTGCATTGCAGTCACAGTCACTTTTGATCTGGGATTTTGTTAAACTGTGAGTGCGGTGGACAATTGGCTACAGACGTGGTAGGTAGGGTGGGGGTACAGAGGAGTCATCCCCTCCTTCTCGGCCCCAAGGAGATGGAAAGGTGAGAGCCACCGGCTGGGGAGCCCTGGCTCTGCGGGGGCCAGTCCTGGTGGATGAAGGGTCACGGCTGCCAAGTGGCTGTTGTGAAACGGGCCATTCCGTCCAGGCAGCAGGTCAGCTTTGCGGGGACAATCTGCACCTAAACATGCTGTGGCCACTGGAGGGCCCTTCTTGGGCAGCGCGTTTCAGTGCCCGAGCGCGCCTACTCCAAAGGCTCTTCTGTCATCCGCACAGATGTGTTTCATTTTTAGGCAGTGCTCTGCCTCTCCAAAAACCAGCTCTGCCTGCCAGAGCTCTCCTTTTCCTGGCTAGCATGCAGATGTCTGTCACTGAAGTATGGAAGATCTTTCTGCTGTGATGAAAATACCCCGGTGCTACAGGAGCATTTCCCGCTCCACCTGATTCTTTGCAAAATCTCACAAATCTTCAGTGTTTTTGAAGTGTTCATGAAAGAGATGCAGGTTTCATCTCAGGGTGTTTACCAAGGCCTGACTCCCCTTTCTCTCCGAGTTAGTGCCTGGGATCAGTCCGTGGAAGCCTGTCGAACTGTGCAGCGGGTAGAAGGAAGCTCTGGGATGGGCCAGCCAGGGGGATTCAGGGGGACCCGTCTGGAGAGTCCGGCTCCTCCCTGGTAGCCAGCCAACCAGCTGACGCTGAAAGGTCAGACTCACCGCCCCAGCTTAGGGACCCCTCAGAGAGACACTGGCAGAGCTGCAGCAGGGCTGTAGGACAACTGTTGTCATCCCTGGAGACTGGGGACCTGAACCTGCTGCCCCACCTATGGTGGCAGCGGCTGCTCTCAGCCCTCACCTGCCCCTGGAAGCCCCCAGGCCCCTGAAGCACAGCGGGAGGCACGCTGCCAGAGCTGCTCGCTGGAGTGCAGGAACACCCGGTGTGCCCAGTGCCTCTCTTCAGCTGGTCTCACACCCGTGCCCAGGGGCAGCAGACGACCCCCAGCCCTTTCCACCCCTGTGCTGGGTGCTGCGCCAAGCTGCACCGGCAGCGTGGCTCTAACCACCCCGACAAGCCCAGCAGCATCTGCCCCCATCCAGACCGGTGGGAGCAAGGCACGCTCCAGCCCCTCTTGGTGTCCGGGGCTGAACGGGACAGTGATGGGAACAAAATGGCACAGCCAAAGGGCCGGAGCATCCTCAATCCCCCAGCTGCAGGATGGAAGCGCTGACTTCTGCCTCGGCCCCGCTTCAGGCTTTTATACACAGCTATCAGCTTGTTAAGCTAGTGAGCAGCTAGCAAAACACTGCTCGTCATCTGTGCCCGTGAACGGCACTGAGCCTTTGCGAGAAATACTGACAAACCGAACTAATGCTTGGCAGCAGAGCCTGTCTCCAGCTTTTCCCAACGTAAAAACCAGTATACGACGATGGGGAGCAAAGCAAACGTAGGCAGAGACAAGCTGATCGCGTTCCACATCATAATAGCCACTTTTGGCAAACGCATCTCTTTTTTTTTTTTTTAATTTATTTTTATTGGGTTTATTTTGTTCCTTCAAAATTTTTCTTTATTGTTTTTCTCAGCCACTTTATAATTTGTATTTTGTGTTCTGGGCTCCTCATTAACATTTTCATGTAAAAGTTTCAGGACAAATTCCGCTTCAGAGCTGTTAATACATCTGCAAGAGCCAGACCAAAAACAACGCAGTTACTCTGCACACGCACATCTCCAGAATACGGCCCTTTATTTCACAATGTCTATCTCACCTGTACAGAAGGAAACATGGGGTATTTCTTGGTACCTCACATTAAATTCATTGGATCTCATCACAACAGATGGACTCAAAGTATCAGAGACACTGGGCCAATTAGCAGATTAAAGGTTTCCATATCAAATACATCTGTGCCATACTGATGCTGGTTTTAAACAGAGAAAATGGGAAATAACTCAAAATATCTTTACTTCTCTTATCCGTGACCTAGGGGCCTAACTCCCATCTTCCAGTTATTTTAAATTTTCTCTTTTTTGCAACATAGGCCATGATCCAGCAGAGCACTTAGGAACATGCTTTATTTTAAAATCCTGAATAACTGCTGTGAAATTGTACCTTGGGGCCTGTAAGTGCTCTTCTGAATCAAGACGTGTCTTTAACTCCCAAATGAATAGTTTCCAGAACCAGAAGCGAGTAGGTGAATTCAGTTAATAAGCAGAAATTTTATCTTTCAAAGTGTTTTGTGTTATTCCATGCAAAGTACTGAAAGCGACAATGACTTGACCACTTACTTTACAGCTGTGCACAGTAAACCTCTGTGCCCGAGGGACAGATCACTGCTGTACCATACCAGAAACCCCCGAATTTCCACCAGTGAGATTCAGTGCAGAAAACGGCATCCTTCCCTTCCCGTGAACCCAGAAGAGTCTGCTCTAAGACACGTAAAGTTTTATGAATCCTCCCACTTCTGGGGCTGCTGACAGAAGAATAAATAAATAGATTTGATGTCCCTATGCTGAAGAAAGTCTCCTCTTGCTCTACGGGCAGTGTGGTGGCACAGAAGACAACTTCCCAATGACAGCATTGTACTTCCCGACTCTTGGCTGAGGCCACTGCTGCATTCGTAACAGAAAATACCATTGATGTTCCTGTGTGCTGGGGAGCTGCCATGCTCTTCTCATGGGTGGCTGCGCTTCAGCGGAGCATAAAAGCATCTCTGTCCTTCCTCGCCACAACGTGCAAGGCTTCACGTAAGATGCTTCGAGATCCTCAGCTGGCAGGTGGCAGGAACGATTAGAGCGATTATCTGCCACGGTGCCCTGACCGCCCCCAAACGACCGGCATGCTCCCCGTGTCAAATGGCAACGAGTATTAGAAGGTGTGCTACAAACAGATGGGTGTTACGGGGTCCCTCAGGAGGAGGGGTGGGCGTGACCCGTCTAATCATCAAATGAAAGACCAAGACGACCATAAGCAGACATACATATATAATATGTACAGTGGCCATGGATGCATTTGCACCATGAAGGAAATAATCAAATTTTAGACGACAGAAAATGATCAAATTCCAAAATTTTTTAGTGCCAGGTGCCTCTGTCTAACTTGCTAGTAAAAAGAGAAGGAAATGTCCAAATGTGGGTTGAATGAAGTGCTGCAGCTGTGAGATGTGGTATTATTTCTTTGCTCTATTTCAGACAAGAAATGCAGAAGTATTCTTGTATTTTGTACTACATGCTGCAGACTGAAAATTATCTCAGTACTGTTGGTTTGTACCTCTTCTCTCACTGTCTTCAGCTTTTCCAGTAGAGCCACCAGTATCAAAATAGGGAGCTGAAGTACAGGCATGAATTTAGTAAGCAGAAAATCCCAAGCCCCTCTGCAGGGATTACACGATTCAGGCTTTCAGAGCAGACTGAGATAAGGCAGTGTAAGGAAAGCCCTGGACCTACCTAAACACTCTCCGTGTGGTTTTCAGCCTGTGGTCTGTGGATTTTTACAAGTCTGTGGAGTACTGCTAAGATATCTCCAAAAAGTATCTAAGAAAATTAGGCCCATTACCACTAAGCTTAAATTCACCATGGAGGAGGCTGAACCTCTGTAAGAAAACTGTGGGGTGGTCCACAAGTTGTTGGAAGTAAAACCATTGCTCCGGTTACAACATCAGACTTCCAGAATGCAAGGTGTGTAGGGATGTGAGAAAAGGAACTACGCAGGAGGCTGCATGCTGGTAAAAATCAGCTGGCCCGTACGGAGTATTAAAGGACTCCCTGATATTCTAGCTACACGCACCTACAAACACTACATTAGGCTGTATTAATCGCTGGCTTACAGAAGAGGCAAAGAATGAACTTGAGAAAGACAGGGAGATGAAGACGACAGTACTGTCATCAGCTCTTTTTTTCCTTTGCTAATGTTCCTTCTCACTGAAGTTAAGATGTGGGCTAGAATTGGGATTTTCAAAAGACTGAAACTATTAGCAAGACTCTGAGAAAAAAAAAAAACCAAAAAAGGCTCCCTGCACTCATGTAACAAGTACTGGGCTGCCTGCAATTCGAATCATTTAAAAAGAAAAGAAAAAAAATCAGAGCGCTGTATGTTGGTGCTGCTAACCGCTCTGGTATCGGCCTGGGTGGGAAATGCAGAGTCTGCTCAGCAGTGTGTATGCAGGGCTCCTGCCCTGGGGAAAGGGAAGGGGCCATTTCACAACATGCATGTCACTTGCGGTGATTTGCCTAAGCCTTGTTCAGTGAACACGTCATCAGGTAGGTGCTACAATACTGTGGCTCCAGCAGCATCCACGCTCCTGGGGTCCTTCAGGCCAATGATGAAACTGTTGGTTCTCCTGGCCCCATGAACTAGGGAGACCACTTTGACTTTATCCACTTGATGGCCCCTGGCTACAAGGAATTCAATATCTTCTTCAGGAAACTCACCTGTAGGGATTTTAAAAGAGGAGTTTGTAACCGAAACCACTGTTGCCTTTGATGCAAAGCTCTGTTCTAACCCTGCTGGGATGTGCAAGTGTGAAGTAAACTGCCTGCAGCTCTCTTCAGAAGATGTCCCAGCTAGAGCGAGCCAAGCGGCCAAGGAGGACCCGCGTTCGCCGCTCCGAGGAGCCGCCTTTCAGCTCTCAGCAGCAAAGGCTGTTCAGAGCTGGGCAGTGCTCTGTGCAGTGGGGGAAACGAGAGGATTCGGAAGCCCATTTAAAGGTGTGGAAGACCCTCCTCTGGAAAAAGGGGAAAACATGTTGTTGACACCTATTGTAGTTATTCTCCTTACAGAACGCGAGGCAGTCCCCACTCTTAGAGCTTAGTTACAAAAAACAGTTATTAACAGTCATTAGTTAAAATAAGACACAAGGCAGCTCAAAACAAATGGTAGTAGAACAAGTTGCCAAATGACAAACTTTGTGATAAACCTTCCAACTTCCCCTTCACGTATTTCTTAATCTTCCAGCCATCTACCTTAGGTTCCTTGCTCTTCTGTTTTTGTTTCATTTTATGTTTTGTAATTTCTGTATGAATAGAAGTGCCTGAGGATACGAAGCTGGGGGTGCAGCTGGACAAACCGAGCAGGCACACAGAAACCCCACGGTTATTTAAGCTATATACATTGCAGATGTGTCTCAATGTATATCTTGTTGCCAAATGTCCAAACGCACAAATTAGGACCTTTTGAAGTTCTGGATTTGTTTTAATTACGTTCTAGTTTCCAAGTCTGCAGGTCACACTCACCAGACGTTATTAGATTTTCCTCTGAAATGGGAAGGCCTAGAAACTTTGCCTGTTTTGTGTGAAATGGGAACCAAATTTCACTTAGGGTTCACTCTGGTAAGGTATGGGGCTTTGCGAAAAACACCAAATAGACCAAGACTTGTAATAACAAGGACAAGAGCTGGCAGTCTCCAGAGCGTCAGCACTGAGACTGCATTTCCAGCACTGTCAAGCTACAAGCCTTGCCACACGCCTTGTCTTCTCCTCAGCTGGTGGAGTTAAGGGAAAGTGAAAGAATATAATTCATGGCAATGGTAATGAAGTGTAGGAAGATCTGCTGGCTTTCAGGACCTGTCTGGGTGAAGCTGTGGTTGCAACCTTGTTTATTTGGATATCCTCAATGGCATCAGATTGCCTAAAGGTTTTAAGTACAGGACAAGGCTGCTACCAGGTGAGCTGGGACAGAGGGAGGGTGGGGGAGAAGCACCTGAAAGTGTTTGGCTGGTCACCTGATGGCCAGGGAGCATTCCCAAGACAAGAGGGAGAGGGCATTGCTCAGCAAGGGGTCCAACCTTCAAAGAAGCTAGGTTGCTGCTTTTTGTCCTCCCCAAAACCCTCTGCACCCACTGGGGACCCTAGAACATGGTGAGCTGTGCGCTGGGCTGTTGCACTTCCACAGCGGCATGCTAAGAAAATCCTGCTCCTTTTCTAAACACACTAGGTCTGTAGGCTGCACCGCACTCAGCGTCCATACTCACTGTCAACCTGCAAGGTGTTGGAGTGAAGCTCTGGGTGAAGTCGACCAAGTGACAAACTTTCACTCAGATTCTTGTTAAATGTTAAAACATTGACCAAAACCTGCAAAAGAATAAAAGATCCTCAATTATAAAAAGCGTAATGAGAATAGGAGAAGCCAACTTCCTGAGCATCCCCCTGTTGGTGGCTCCAACATCTGCAGATGCAGCAGGCAAAGAAGATTTTGAACCGTTTACCAAACCACATGAACTAACGCAGGGTTTTGCATATACAAAGAGGGCCTTGAAGTATGGTCTGTATATTGTTGGTGGAAAAGCGGTACCTTTTCAGGATGGCATGGGCTTTTTGTCACATAGTTCCTGCTAAATTAGGAGAATTGTGCGTCTGGAACGTGATGTAATCTCTAAATACACGTTTGTTACAGCTAAAAGCTCAGCATGTGACTTCTCCAAACAAAGCATTAGGAAGCAATGGTTGGCTTTAGTTCTGCTCTGAATAATGCCTTCCAAAAGGTAAGGAAAATGGGAGCCATTCTGTTCTGTTGTGCCTTTCTTTTTAGCAATCCATTGCTGTTGTGCATGCAACTAAGCTATTGGCAAGTACTTCACCTCATGACAAATAAAAAATTGGGAAGAGCTGCCCAATTTATAGCAAGTGCTGAGTAGGGAGGAATTCAGTCAGGAATGCACTAAAAGGAGCTTTTCACAGGGAGAAGGGCGAAAGGGTTGCCAGTCTCCTGCAATTCGCTGAATAAAAAATGCTCCTTTTTTTTCCTAACGACCCTTAAGCAAGCTTTGAACAGGTATTAGAATGACACAAAACCATTACAGATTTTGCCAGGATGCTTTTCCTCTACAATTATGAGCAGTGCCACCAGGAAAAGTGCAAGAGAAGTAAACTAGCAGCTCTTAGAGATTTGAAAAACCAAACGTGTGGAACTGGTGACATCAAAGACTGAGCCAGTAATCCTGTGGCCACCAGTTTCAACACAGCCTGGGACATTATGAAGGGAAAGCCTATACTGCATGAGGGGACCCTACTCAGCGTTGAGCTCAACAGCTGCTCTGAGAGGATGGATGCCTGGCCACAGCACCAACCTGAACGATGCTGCTCAGGGCTTTGTCCCCGTTGTTAGCTCCCAGACACAGGTAGGTCCCGCACATCCCCTCGGATGGTCTCACGATGGTGGGCAGCAGGAAAGACAGAGGCCGTTTCCGAGGCTGAATGAGATTTTGCTGCAGTCGAAGAAAAGACACACTAAAATATTTCAACAAGTTGACTAAAGCTTTGCTGGTGCTCAAGTTGCACAGGCTAACTTCTTACCCTTTATGCTTCAGACAGCGATTGTACTTGTGTAGTTTTACACACACTGCTATGATGATGCTCGCTGATGTTAACAGGATCTGTCCCATTTCATGTCATGGCATTGTTTTACAGAAGGTATACGGAGCCATTCACCCACTTCTAAAGTGCCAACCCAGCAAAGTGGGGTGGTTTTACAATACACGGCAAGCAGAAACAACAAGGCAGCACTGGAAGCCACCAGTACTGGTCTGTAATTGTTTCTTTCAAAGATCCAAGGGTTTTTTTTTCTGCTATCTGTTACTTTTAAATGTGCAGAGCAGCAATTCATAGAGAGAGTCCTTAATTCAAGTCCACAGAAAAAGACGGTTGCTTTAAAGTGCATCTGGACTGCAGGGAAAATAGGTAGCTGCGATGTGCAGTGTCTTTTGATAAAACTGCATTATAATGATAACTGATACACATGAAGCCTTCTGTTTACTCTGTTTCAGTGGCTCATATAATGAAAAAATAGGACCTTTCTACAGACTGTTGTCTCTCAGTTATTAATAAGGCATTAAACAGCCTACCTGTTGTGAAGATGAGAATAACATTGAAAAAAAAATGGTACAGACAGCTCAAATAAAGAATTTGTCACGTTGTTCATTACCGGCCTGGGAATGGAGTGGTTCATTGTTTTATTTTGCCAGGAGAAGTCCAACATCTGGCTGTTCAGGAGGACTCCAGATGGTGTTATTATTCCACTGCCAAAGGGACGATTCAAAGAACTGAAAAGAAACATGAAGAAATCTCATTAAAATCCTCCCAGAGATTTTTGTATGCCTCAAGGCTTTCAGGGCTCCAATATTCTGTCCCATCCTGGCTTGATAGAGACTCTTGGGTAGTTCTTTAGGGCTGGTTAGATGTGAGGAGTCAAAGTCTCCATGTACGTAGGAGCAGGAACCATGTGGGCAATAAGCAGCTCTGCCCCTCTCTGTGTTTAAGGATTCCCTCAGGTGATGGATCTGTCTCCATGCCCCTATGAGTCTTCAAATTTGCCCATCACCGCTTCTCCAGGGAGCAGATTCAGGCCAATCCAGACATGTTTCACTGTGAGAGGGCTGTAGGATTGCACAGGGCAGAGCAGCACCAGCTCACACATCTCCACCCCGTCTTCCCCATTTCTCCTGTTGCAGGACTAACTGGGACACAGCAGCCCAGCTGCTCCAGGTCTGGTCCCACCCTGTCCTGCTGAACCTGATTTCTTCTCTCTGCTTCCACCCTCTGAGTACATTATGGAGGGAAGAAGTAAATCCTTTACCTTACAACTGCAACAATGAAGTCATCAGGTCCCATAACAAGGACCTGGCTAGCAGCAGATCCACTCTCCACAGAGAAGTGAGGCATGTGGAGATCGGATGAGAAGGACTGGGAGTCATTAATCAGCTGGCGCAGGGAATTAGCTTCTGATTTGCTTCAGCAATGAGGAAGGAAAAGAGGAAAGAAAGCCATGAGCCTAGGAAGCTGAACATCTCTTGGTCTCTCTGTGGGGGTACACCTACACAGCTACTGGTGGCATCTCCCTGAGGGGGCTGGCACTGAGGACAGGGAGCTCCTTCAACTCACCCGATGGAAGGAGACAAGATGGCTCAGTCCACACAGAGAGGCAATGCCATGGATCTCCCAGGCTCTGTCTACAGTGGTAAACTCACTCCCGATGGACAAGGGATGGCACCACCTGGCTGAATGACAGTCCTCCAGGAGGAGGGCAAGTCAGGTCCAGCTCTGGCCACCAACTGTGGCTAAACCTGGCTCTGAGGTGGGAGGCTGGGCTGAAACCCAGGCCTGGCCTCTCCCGCGTGTCTGGGTGTACTGCAAAGCCCTGTGGTGGGGAAGAGACAGAAACTGCATGTGTGGTCATGACCACGTGGATGGTCATTTGTCTGACTTGCTGAGAAGGAATATTTAGGCGGGTGAGAAAGTGGGAGGAACCCTCAAGATCAAGGTGGCTTGAGGAAACCTCTGTGTGAGGACATCCCATGACCCATGCCCAGAGCCCCATGGTATCAGCTAACCCTTGTGAGAAGACTGAGCCCTAGGAGGACACTCAAGGACTGACCTTTCCTCAGTAAAACAGAGGTAGAAAAACCTCAGGTTTCCCTCTACACTGAAAAGAGCAAATCCAGGAATGATATCCAAACCACACGTCTTGCAACCGTCACCATCCCTGTCAGGCTTAGACCTACCTCACCATGCCTTCTGCAGCGTGAGTGATGGACACATCATCAGATGGGTCTCCCAGGTTGCTAGCTAGACTCAGGGCTATTTTTAATGTCTAAATGAAAGAAAGAAAGTAAAGAAAGTAAGGGGAGGGAAGGGAGGGGAGGGAGGGGAGGGAGGGGAGGAAGGGAGGGAGGGAGGGGAGGAAGGGAGGGAGGGAGGGGAGGAAGGGAGGGAAAGGGAAAGGGAAAGGGAAAGGGAAAGGGAAAGGGAAAGGGAAAGGGAAAGGGAAAGGGAAAGGGAAAGGGAAAGGGAAAGGGAAAGGGAAAGGGAAAGGGAAAGGGAAAGGGAAAGGGAAAGGGAAAGGGAAAGGGAAAGGGAAAGGGAAAGGGAAAGGGAAAGGGAAAGGGAAAGGGAAAGGGAAAGGGAAAGGGAAAGGGAAAGGGAAGGAAAGGAAAAAGATTTAAGTGGCCCTGGAAATACAACTTTTGAAACTCCAAACAGGAAAAGGTATCTGGTCTCCTGGCACATTGGCTAAAGCCTATGAAGAAAAATGTCTAAAAGCCTGGTCCTGGGAATACCTCAGTGCAAAGGGCTGCCACACAAGTATGGGGATCAAAGGGCATCAGTTTGGCGTGGCAAACTGTGCGCTGGGAGAGCTGAGTGTATCCAGCAGTGTGCTCGTACAAGGTGGAACATGCCTGGCAGGAGCTGACCAGCTGGCTCAGCCCAGCTCAGTGGTACCGCTGCATTGCCAGCTGGCAGACAGGGTCACCAGGATTCCACTTACTTTCTGTCTCCAGTCCTGAGTGGTCACCACAACAGCAGAGATCACCCAGTCCCACCCAGTGGGACAGGGGGTCCTGGGCTCGCTGTTGCCTCTGGACGGCAGCTCCACTGGCACAGCACCACTGCCGAGCAGAAATGAGCTACTCTGCTCACCAGCTGCAACCCATGGTCCTAGCTGTAAGTCATTCAAAGTGTTTGAACAGAAAGTGCTAGTCCCAGCACACATAAGGGAATGATAGTATAAAAAGAGGAAGGGATCTGGTTTCTCATACGTGCAGAATCCTGCCTAAGCCAGCTCATTAAAAATGGGAAGATGCAATTTTGTAAGACACAGTTTATCCAGCCCTGGTTTTACAGTGCGTAGCCAGAGGACAGGAGAAATTTGCTCTTCAATCAAGCCAGCTTCTGCCTAGCAGAAACACACTAGACTTCCAGCTTGCAGGTCATGCCACTTTCATTCAAGATTCAAGACAGTACATTACCCCATAGGTAGATAGCTACATATGACTTCTGTTTTGGTATGTGCCACACATCAACAACTTCTCCTGAAGTGTCATCATTTGTCTTCCGATTTACAGTGTAGAACATGATTAACTTCTGGAGAAGGTGGTGTTTCCATGAAACAGTCTCCTGACCACCATACCATATGGAGGACGTACAAGAGGCTTGGTGGCCAAGGAAGAGCTCCACTGAAACAAGCAGGCCTTCTTGGTCATGGCTGCCCCAGGGCTGGACTATCTGTGCCTACCTAGCACTCAATCTCAGCCATGTGATCCCAAATAATCAGGGTTACACCTCTGAAGTGACTGCCCTTTATCTGGAGGTTGCTGTTCCTCAGCTGGGACAGGATAACCAATGGGTGAAACTTGGCCTGGTGCAAATGCAGAGCAAATAGATTCCTCCAAAGCTTCCTGGAAGAGAGCTCAGAAATAATTTAGGTGAGTCAACCTTCCCTGCCTCTGCACAGGCCTAGCAGCGTGTAACACCTCCAGTTGCATTTTTGCTGAGAGGCAATAACTTCCAAGCACTCACTCTCCTGTCTGCTACAAGGATGTGGTTATACCCTTGCTTAAAATTTCCAACTCATAAAACCCAGCTGTGGATCTGTTAAGCATCCAAGAACATAACTCTGCTGACAGTGCAGGAAATGGAGCACTTGCTTGACTTCCTGGGAAGCTGCAATGTTTCAGTAGGGCTGACAGCCCTAAATACTGGAAAAATCGTGATCTGGACCACTGAGATCATGAGGTGGGCTAAAATGTAAAGATTAAAATAAAACCAGTGTTGGGTCAGTTTTCCTTGTCATCGCCCCGCACAAGGTTTTGCTTGCAGCAACGCATTGCTGACTCTCCTTGCAGTGCCCTGCCAGTGCTCTGGTATGGCCGGGGCCACTGGAGCGTAAGAGGTGGCGGAAATAGATGGGAGCACCCCGAGCTGCTGTGGGGTCGTTCTGAAGGGATGTTCACACACAGGAAATGGGAAAAAGCCACAGTTCGTCCTTCTGAAAAAGCTCTGCCTAAGCAAGAAAGCTCAGCTGAGCAGGAGGCTCCAGCACCTGCACCTACCTGAGGCAGCACAGTTCAGATTCACACCTTAGCAGTCTATTTGCTCATTCTCCTGCAAATTACCTACAAACATTTTTGTGCAACCAAGGAATAAATAAATTATTCTCTAGCAGCCCAAGAGATTCAGCCAAATATTGAACCTTCTCTTACCTCTGCCATCCAGTGCAAGATATTCCCCCTGGATACTTGACTTGTGATGTTAAAGCCCTCAAGGATGTTCAGTGCTGTGATCAGTGCAGGACCTGCATGTGGAGGTGGGGGACTGAAAACAAGATGACCTGTGAAAGGAAGATGAGAGGAATGAAGCTGCTTTTGTCAGATACTGTCCAGTTATAATACTTTCCCATAAGCTAGTGTCCTTAAACCTTTCCAGATTTGAGGGGAAATAAAGGAAAGCAACATTATTTGAAAAGGATTTCCCAAAATCTTTCTGTTGTATTTTGCTGTTTCTTTACGACAGATGAAAGAAACCCAAAGAGGGATGCTTTTTTTTACATCTGAAATTCAGTTCTTGTTGGTTGGCTGGTTGGTTTCTGGGCTGCAGTATGGAAGAACAGAGATAAAATAGGTTTGCAACTTTACAGCTATATGGAGAGTAAGTACAGGGATTTCTATAAAAGAAGGACATTTTAGAAACTTTTTGCATGAAGTAAGTTTTTCTCCCTTGTAGATCAACTTTGGGAACTGTCTTCAGACATAGATGCTGGCCTATCGTCCAGCTTCTACTAGATATTGCATCAATATGTGATCATGTTGCATTTTTACACTCTAATACTATCAAAATACCACCAGTCACTATCAAGGACAAAACCAGGCCTGTTTCAAAGTGCTGAAAAACTCCTGAACTGCCTACGATGCATCAGTGTCAGCAGGCAATAGCAGGAAACTCCCTGGAGGGCTTTTCTGCAGACACCTCAGCGCAGCTTTGATTCAACGCTGTGCGCTGGAGAAATACTGTCACCAGCTCTTGCCAGGTGAAGCAAACGTTTAACTGGGGTTGCACGGCAGCGGGTCAGGCATTTACCTCGATAGACTGTGTGGACAGGATCCTCCACTACAACACTGTAATTGCTGAAGTCTTCCTCCACCAAGACTCCTCCATAGTTGTGGACCTGCACAGGAGAGCAAAGCAGTGCACACTGAGGTCAGGCTTTCTCTGTTCCTTGTGCTGGTCCAGGTGAACACACGCCAAACTGTCGGACTTTTAGTCCATTGAGATTCCCGAGCCAAGTGCCAGGTTCTTAAGGATACCCTGAAAATCTGTGCTTTCATGGCCTTGGTGGCCTGGCTCACCGTTCAGCACCGCCCTGCACCTCACCTGCAAAAGCTCACCCACCCCACAGATGCTCCGAAGACATTCTGCCTACAGGTGAGGGTGGGGACTGGCATTGCCTCGCAGCCAGGGTGGCAAGCACGGGTATATTAAAGGCAATGAAGCACTTGAATACTGCCAGGATAAAAGATATATATGGATCCAGGAGAGAAGGAACCTGGGTGTAGCAGGTCACCATCACTAGAAATTTTTAGCACACAATTTTCACCCTATTTTTAATTATTTCAGGTGACAGTGGGTCTGCTGTACCCTTGGTCTTTCTCTTAGACTCTCCTAGAGGTACAATTTACTGGACTTGGTAATTTTTGTGAACACAGTAAAGAATGATAATTCCCTCCACTGCAGGTCTTCTGTGGTTGTCACAATGCAGATGAGGTAGGAGCATCGTAACTGCACTCTGCTGATCTTAAAAATCCCCTGAAGGAGGTAATATTCTCAGTTAGCATACAGGCGCTACTGTGCTTAGGAGCCGACTCTTTCCTTTTACCCAGGAGAAGCCACACAACCCGGTGAGAGGTTCTGCTGGGGTGAGTTGCTGCTAGGAGTCCTCTGTATTTCCATCCAAAAATGGGCAAGAACAAATAACCTGTGCATGGGCTGATTTCTAAAACTAGCCAGCTAACTTGGCAAGAAAACTCCTTCTCTGGCAGAAATGGATGAATCACTGGAGCAGGAAAGGTAATGCAGGGCACGTTGTGGGGGAGAGCATGTCAAACCACCCCAAAGCTGCAAAAGAAGATGTATCCCCTACTTGGGATCCCTGCCCCCTTCCCAAAGCAGTCCCAGAGAACAGGCCAGGTTGAACCCAACGGCTGAGACAAGCAGGCAGGTGCCTGTGCCAGGAGCTGGCTCCCTGGAGCTCGGCCAGTGGAAAGCCTAGGCAAAGCAGCTGGGAGTGGGGCAGGAGGAGGCTGATGGCACAGAAAAGGGAGAAATCCTGGTCAGCCACACACTGCAGACACCGTCTCAAATTCCCCAGCGAGCACTTTTTTGCACCTGTGCCTTCCGCCACGGGACGGAAACAAAGGGTAGGGTGTTTTGGAGCTTCGCTTGATTTCACCACATTGATGCCCTCCTTTTTCTGGAACACTAAACACCGTGGGAAGCCAGCACTTTGCTCTGCTCTGCAACCAAAGCTGGAATTGCACACTTGATCCCAGAGCTTGCCGGGGCCTTTGGTGTTGCAACCCTGGGCCTTCCTCCTCCACAGAGAGTTTGTGCTTCCTTGCGGCAACCCTCGGGTCAGGGGAATGGGGTGATAAACCAGGGTTTAGCTGTGGAGATGCACCACAAGCTTGGGACTCTTCCTGTTCCTCATTCTCCACCTCTGCTGTGGTCCAGGTTAACCGTAGGACATTCCCAAACACAGAGCTCACAAATGTCTAAGGCTTGAGCTGAATGAACCCATTACTGATGACATGTTGAAGATGCATCACTTGAACCATGGTGGTAGGGAAAAATGGTGCCACAACCACCCTGACTGCAGCTACAGAGGTATAAAAGTTGTTTGGTTTATTTTTACCAGAATAATTACTTCGTTTGTTGTTGCTACTTTTTTCCAGAGCACCTCTAACAACAGGAGTTAAAGTAGGGCAACCCTAAATGGGATCGAGCCTGTCTGATCCTCTGCCACAGGGCTCACAGTTTTATTTTTAAACCATCCTCAGGGAGTCTCTATCTTACATTTCCATTAACAACAAAAAATTGCTACTCAACAGTGGGGAACTGCTTGTTATGGGGAAAAAGGTGCTGTCACTAATACTAACACAGCCCAGAGGAGGTCTTGGAAATCTAATTTCTTTTTCTTTCGAAAAAACAGTCTGTCCTGGTTATGGAGGAAATGGAGGTTTCACTTCTATAGGCTGTGGAAGTGACACGTATGTCATTTACACCACTGCAGCGACAGGGGCAGGAAAGCAAAAGAAGGCTCCACATATTTGTCACCATTATTGTGCTGACACTTGGCTATGGCTTATCTCCAGGTTGTCACCCTAAGCAGGTGACATGGCATGTGGCATCCCCAGCCCAGGCGGTGCCGTGTGGTCTGGGGTGGGGACAGGGACAGACATTGCTCACCTCAGAGACGATCTCCTGGGTCAAGTTTCCACTGTAGAAAGCTGACACCCCTTCTGCGCCCACCAGCTCCAGGATGGCCGCGAGGTCCAGCCGCCTGACGAACATGCCAGGCAGCAAGGGCTGGCCATCCGGCAGGAAGATCTCCCGAAATTTTTCAGAGTAGTTCAGGTCCTTCAGTTCACTTATGGCTTTGGCTGTGGGTGAGAAGGAGGACATCCAGAAAAGCCATGGTGTGGGAACGTGCAGGGGACCTGGAGTCACTGTGCGCCTGATGGGGATGTTGGAGACTTGCTGCTGCCTCTTGCTCTACCTCAAAACTAGAGGGAGGCTGGATCGTGCACCCATTACAGCTGGTAAGGAAACCCAAAGAAACCCCAGCGCTCTTCCCTGGGAGGCTGCCCAGGGTCGGCTACTCTGACCTGTCCCTGACCTGCCCTGGGAAAGGGCTCCAGTTTTGCTGCCACCACGTTCTCCCCTTGCCGACTGTGGCTCACACATTGCTCAGCTCCCAACACCATCCATCTCCAGGTCCGAAGAGCCTTAATTTCCCATGAATAACCATCTACACCCCCAGCTGCCTCACACCCGAGTGCAGTGGCCAGTGTGCTCCTTCATGCTAAGCAGTCACCCTTGGGTACCCATCAGGCACTCACCCAAATCGTGTGTGACGTTAAACCCATCCTGGGCGACACTGGCAGCGAGGCCCAGCAGCTCGGACCACAGGAGTCTGCCAAAGGAGAAAGGACAAGAAGAAACGTGCCTTGGAGCGGTGCAGCAGGGCAGGGTAGTGGGGAGCTCAGCTCTGCAGTTGGGGGCTCCTGAAAGACCAGGCTAGTGGCCGAAAGGAGCACTGAGCTTTTGGTGGGTTGTTTCTTTTTAGCAGGATCATCTCAGTGCTCCACAACGTGCACCAGAGAGGAATGTCAGTGCAAGGACAGGGGAAGGAGCATCTCTGCAGAAAAATCTCAAGCCAAGCCCTGGCCCTGAGCAAGTCATTCAGACCCCTCCCTCCCTGTCCCAACAGGGCACTGCGGACAGCCACACTTCTTAGGGTCTAGCTAAAGAGAGAATGAAAATACACAGACACGCATTAAAATGTTCTGTGCCTATTTCTAAGAGAACATTTATTGTCTGTCTTGTTAGCCAAAAATGTTGCTTTCCAGATAACGTGACCAAGCAGAATTATTTCTTTTGTTGCACAGAGTACCAAAAAATGAACATATTTTTCAATATAAGCCTCCAAGTACCCTTTAGCTAATGATTTTGACCGGTGGCTGAGAACATGATCTGATGGCAAGGGCTCGTGTGCTCCCAGCTCCCCTGCAGGGACCCCAGGGCACAACTTGTGCAGCGTGAGGACAGCCTGCCTGTGCCAGCCATGTGTCTTACCTCCCGTGTAACTGGTGCGCATGGTGCATTCCTTGTATCATACCTGGCACCCCCACCAGCAGACCTGGCTGTAAAATAGGAAGGACAAAAAGGAAGAGTAGTCTCCTCCCCATGAGGACAGGGGATGTGGTCCCCAGTTGCAAGTAAAGGAGATGCAAGTCATGTTCCATGGGAAGTCTCTGCATACTCTTTAGGAGAGGGAAAGAGGTCTGTAGCAACACACTAAATTAGGGAATACAAGATTTTGGAAGGAAAGAGGCAAAAATTCAGTCCTGGTCTCAATCCAGTTTGTTCAGAAATAACTCAGCAGAACAACATGGGATTGTGCTCTTTCCTGGGTCTCTTGTTGTCCTGACTCCCCACTGCCGGAGGGACATGCCTCTTTAGTCGCCAAGCCTGGAGGCTCCAGGCATTTTGGGGCTGCCAAAGAAGTATTTTCCCTGGACTCCCCAGGTCTGTAGAGCCTGGGATCTCCCACGGTGGGAGAGGTCTTCTGTCACTTCCCTGGGCCTCAGAGTAGTGGGGAGAGGAGAACTGGAGACATCCAGAGCTACAGCCCTGGAGGGGTCAACTGTGGGACACTGGTCCTCACCTTGGTGTCCTTCTGCAGGTCCCACTCCAGTGGGATGCCGAGGGGAGCCACCTCGCGGAAGTCGATCACCCAGCTCCTGTTCTTCCGGATGTCATGGACCAGCATTACCCCACCCCTGCAGCGAGACGGGGGTCACGGCGCAGCACTGGCTGCCCCTGCAACAGCTGCTGCCGTAAAGCCGAAAGGAAGACAGCGGGTGCCAATGGGGCTCGGGCCAGTCCCAGCATGATGGGGCCATCCTAGCAGGTCACCAGCCTCAGCAGTGACCCAGGGCCAGCCAGTGGCGTAGGGGAACGCTGCTGCCCTTCCCCAGAGAGCAGATCTGGACAACCAAGCCAATGCCGGTGTGGGACACAGGCAGCCCCCATGCTGAGCCTGCAGCACGGCTGGATCAGTCCCTGTCAGCCTGGCCAGAGGGCCACTGGCTCTGTTCCACTGCCAGGCTGGGACTATCTGGGATTTTCTTTCTAATCCAAGCAGTTTTGCAACAAAACAGGGTTTTTGCTTACAACAGCAATCCGTGGCACAGCCTGGAGAAGCTATCAAGTGGCGGTGTTTTATGCAATGCTCCCAAGACCTCCTGCAGAGCTGAGAGCACCAGGTTCACGTAGATGCCACAGTGGGGATGAGGGCTGGGAGGAGGCTACCCCTCGCCGCCATGCCTCCCCTGGCTGCTGGCTGGAGCCGGGCTCGGACCTCAGCCTCCTGCTGCAGCAGAACCAGAGCTTATGGAGGGAAGGACTCAATCTCTGAAAGCATTGGGACTGAACCCAGGGTGTTGCAAGCTCCTGGCACACTCGCAGAGGTGCTTGGCAGCCTATGGTCACTTTCTCAAACCTCCAAGCCTAAGGCTTGGACTCTCCTAGCAGCCACTATAGCAGATGCAGCTTTTCCCTCCCTGGAGGGTCTCTGTCCCTCGCTGTCAAGTCAGTGAACAGGAAGAGTCCCCGTCCCTGTGCAGACGTGGATGCGTCCACTGCCTGATGTCAGAGACCTGGTACCACGCGCTGGGACTCGGGCTACCATGAAGCATGTCTCAGCTGGTGGGGGAACCACCTGCCTGAGGACAGCCACAGACAACAGCATGAGGGTGAGCGATCAACACTTACCCGCCGATCCCTGATGTGTGGGGGTTGACGATTCCTGCACAGAGGGCCGAAGCGATGGCTGCATCTACTGAGGAGCCCTGCTTGTTGAGCACCTCTATGCCCAGCGCTGTACAGCGGGCAGCATCCGTGACCACGGCACCACGATGGAAGATCTGCCGGAAGAGGACAGTGGTTGTGCCCAGGGAGGGGTGCTGGGGCTGCCCAGATCTTCGCCTAGCTCTGTGGGACCTAATGCCTGAGGCCAGCACCAAGGCTGCGGCTGATCTGCATTTTCAGGTACCTCCAAATGCTGGTGGGAGCAATATGTCCCTTGGCACGTCCCTGTGCCAGGGCAGCTGTGGCTGCTCTGCATGTAGCCATGGCCATCAGCTCAGCCGGCTTTCAACAGTAGACATGCTAAGCTGGTGGGCCATGTCTCACCCTGTCCTCCACAACCCCACAGCAGGATCAGACTAATCCTCAAGAGCAACGGGTGACGGTGTGCTGTCGCTGCATTGCAGCAGCGTGGTCACTGGAAATGGGACTACAGCTGCAAAGAATGCAGCACCCCCCGAGTACCACGCCTTGTTTTCATCCTTCACTGGTGCCAGTGCCAGTGATAATACAGTCACATGAAGTTTTAAAATGTTCATTTTAACCCCACGGTACAAATTGCAGCATCTCAGCATGAGCCAGAGCAGCCTTGGGAAGTGTGAAGATGGACGGGCCACAGCAGGCTGGTGGGCAGGACCGGCCCTTCCAGTGGTTCCACAAAAGGGACCGCTTTGCAGAGCCTCCCTCCGGCGCTGCATCCCAGCCAGCCATGGGGCCAAGCCACTCCACTCCCAATGGCTGCGTTTTGCATGCCAGTCAGAGAGCAATAAATTAAAAAAAAAGGCAAATCTCTTCCACGTAGACTTGCAGGAGGCTCTGCCCTGCTGGGCAGCATAGGAGAAGACAATGGTGACTATTGGCTGCCCCTTGGCCCTTCTCAGGCTGGAGTACTTGGCAGGAGATGTTCTGCAGGAAGATATGACCCCACAGCTGTGCTGCCTTTGCTCTGAAATTTAGCACTGATTTGTGGGACAGGTTAGCAGGAGGTTCAGCTCTGTTTTCAGCTATTCCCCTGCTTGGTCCTGGATGGATCCTTCCAGAGGTCAGCCTGGGCATATAGATCTACAAGCTCTCTCCAAGTGGAGGGGTACGAAAGATGCCCACTGCTTAACTACGGATTGCTTTCTGATAGCACTCATGTCTGGCTCAAACCACAGCTGAAGCCACAGCAGTGGGGCTGCCTGTTTCCCCCCGGCAACACCCCCAAACCTGCCAGGCACAGCCACTCACACCCTGGCCACGGGGCAGGTGCCGAGAGCACAGCTCGCCTCTCCCAGCACAACCGCCAGCCACAGGAAAAAGCGTTCAAGACCATTTGGGGTGGAATCACAGAGAGAGGCTCGGCACCCAGGGTCTCACTGACACTGGCTGGGGCTCACCAGTGCTAACCCCCCTAAACTGCTGGCAAGGAAGAAAATTAGGGAGCTTCTCCTAATTTCAGAGACAAAGCCCAGCTGCAAAGCCACTGTTTTGTCTTACCTGAGGGTCCCCAAAGTATATCTGCATGATCAGGGCCACAGTGACCCCCGTGGCAAAGGTCAGGCAGGCGGTGATGATGACAGTCAGCCCATCCTGCCGGCAGCTGCAGTCTCCAGAAAAAGGGTCCTTGCTGGTCTCCCGGAGAGGGGACACGTCCTGGCTTCCCATCTCTGATGAGGACGAGGGCAGGCGCTGGAGACGCGCAGACTTTAAGAAGGAGTCTGGGTCTTTGAGGGCAGCAGGGAGAAAACAAGTGTTAGTTATTGAGCAACACTGGGCTCTTATTGCTGTGTTTACCCAGCGCTAACATTACACCATGCCCCCTCCAGCAAGGCTATTACCTTCCCTATTGATCCCAGCTCTCAAGAGACTTTCTGGCTCAGATGCTGCTTTAGTTCATTTTACTGATCCTTTCCTTTAGCTCTAGTAATTCCAAACTACTTTCCTGGAGATTAAGAGGGGCAAAAAAACCTGAATTTTGCTCCATTTCAGTCCATTCATCAGTCTTCAGTGATGGGCCCACAGCTACTGGAGGTGTTCTTAACACAGCACTGACTTGCAAACAGGTCTCTGAAATGCAGCAGGACTGAAGAAGAGGAAATTAAGATATAAAAAAAAAATTCCAGCAGCCTTATTTGGAGCTATGCTTGAGCTAAAGCACCTGAGCAGAACAGAGGCGAAGCAAAACATGTGGCCCGGGCACAGGAAATACCTCTACAGAAGCACGGCAAAGTAAGGGCAGAGAGGAGCAAACCTGCAAACCGGAGGGGCTCGGGGCATCCACCCATTCTGATGGCAGGAAAGGCTCTGCTTTAACTTCTTGCTTCCTCCAGCTGACGAGGCCCACTGTGAAACCAAGCTGCTCGCTGGATGCCCAGCTGCAGGATGCCAAATGCAGTGGGGCAGGGTTTTGCTGGGCATCCACCAGAGAGCAAACAATTCTCAGAAGGATGAAAAAGTCTCTCTATTGCTCTGAAAGATGCCTTGAATCTCTGCTTGCATCAGCTACTGCCTTTGTGGCGGGGAGGACACTGGCTGAGCATGCTCTGCCTGTACGTGGGCACTGCTGGGCACACAGAGCTGTTGGTGCAGCCATGGGGACATGCCGTCCCTGCTGGGCACCGAACGGGACCAAGCAGCTCAGGGCATCATCCAGGGCTCCTAGATGAATTTTTTCAGGGGCTGCCGAGAGCCAGTGGGGGCTTCAGTGCCCGCACATCCACGGTGGGAAGAAGAGGAGCAGTGAGGGCAAAAGACAAGATGAGAAGCCTGTCCCTCCACACAGAGGATGTTTCCTGGGTTTGGGGTAAGGGAGAAGGGAGCAAGAAACTCCACATTGCCCATCACCCCGCTGTGCCTCTCCATCTGCTCTGGCAGACAGCATCTCCCTGGGGATTGCCAGCCCTGTCCTTGCCACGACATTAAAAAGACCTCCTGGGTGCAGCTCTCCTGGGGCCAGGCAGAGTGTTAGTTTTAATTTCAGTGATGCTGCAACCAGGAGTGAACCGCCTGCAGCCGGGGAATCCCCTGAGGGTGAATTTAATCACATTCATGATGCAGTGATTTAGGAGCTGACTCAGCCTCCCTCAGCCCAAGCCTGCGCCTCTGAGCATACACAGACCCCCTCACTGGCATGTCTGGTCTGAGTGAGCTGGGCCTGCAGCATATAGGCAGAGTGGGAGGAATGATGGGCCTGGGGTGCCCATGGTGGGGCCCACGACTGGCCTGGCAGGGGATGCCATTGAGGTGGGGTGTCACATACAGCCCCTGGCACCACACCAGTGGGGCACCAGCCCCACCAGTGGGGAAACAGTGAAGAGTAAGCTGGGCTCCTCTACTCGACCCCTCCAGGACGCCGTCCCTCTGCTCTGCTCCTGTAGTGCCGGTGGCAGGCCAGCCCAGCATGAGGGGTCATGAACATCCAGGGAGCAACCATGGGAGAGGACAGGCCATGGCAGGAGATGCAGATGTCCCATCATTCTCTGCCACAGACATCCTGCATGGCCTTGGACAAGTCACTCGGTCTCTGTGACCACTGGTGCTGCGTGGGGACAGCAGGGCTGTGGTTTAGGGGTGGGAGTGGCCGAAAGGGGCCAGTCAGGAGCACAGAGGGCAAGGAGCAGCCTGCGAGGCCAATGCGCAGGTGTCCATCCCACCACCAATGCCCACGCTCAGATTCCACCAAACCCTGCTTGGCTTCCATGGGTGCTATGAAGGAGACATGGCTTCACGGGGAAACCAGCACTTTGGGGAATGAGGGCCGCCTCAGCTCTGGAGCCACTGCAGAGGGAGCACGGGCTCTGGCAGGAGCTGCAATGTGGGACCCTTCAGTCCTCTGGGGGGTCCATCACCTGCACCAGCAGCAGAACAGAAGCTTCCTCCTTTTAATGAGATCTTCTGGGTGGTAGAAACCAAAGGTCTGGGTTTCCTCCCTGCCAGTCCAGCAGATAATGTAGCATGGAGAAGCACAGCCAGCTGTTGCAATGCACAAGCAGCGTTGGATGAGCACGTGTTTCCACGTGTCAGGAGAGCAGCAGCTCCTCCAGCCACCCCGGGAGACAGACACCGCGCCTGGCAGGGCGCCGGCACAGCCGAAACCACACCAAACTCTGCTCGTGCTCCGCGTGTGAGACGAGAGGCCTCGCGCTTTTGGAAGAGCTGTTCCTGCAAACCTGCATGTGGCAGCTTTGCCCTGACAGTGCAGGACGGCGTGGGATGAGGACGGGCAATGGGAGCTTCACCTGGCGGTCACAGTGGCACAGGGCAGAGGACAAGGGGCCCGTGGGTCCCGCTCAAACACGGGCCTCAGGGTTTTGGGGTCGCAGGGCAGAGACCTGCCCGCAGGGTATGAAGCAGCCCCCGGGGGTGAAGGGCAACACTGCTTGGAGAAACATGACATGGGGGAGAAAAAAATGTTTCTCTGGACTACTGAGAAGGAAGCAATCAACTGAAAACAGGCAAAGGGTTTCCGCAAGGATGGAAGGAGCACCTGACTTTATTACGGCCCCGCGCCTGGCAGGAGGGATCACTAGCGCCAGGTCAGACCCGGGTACCTCTGGCTATGTTCCGTGCCCACGGCCCCGCAAGGTAAAGCAGGGGCCGGGGAACAGCAGGACGTGGGCGCCAGGGGGAGGGAGCCCTTCGGCCCGGCCGGGCAGCGCCGGGGAAGGCGGCTGGGAGGGCGGGCGGGGACTGCTGTCCGAGGGGACCCCCGGGCCTGCGGGAGGCCGCGGACGGAGCGGGGGCCCAGGGGTATGGGGGGCGCGGGGGGCCGCGGGCGGGCTCGGCCGCCGCCCCTCACCCGTGTCCTGCTCGCCCAGGAACGCGTCCTCCTCCTTCCGGGCGCGGAGGCCGCCCTCGGCCGCGCTGCCCGCCTCCTCCTCGGGCAGCCGGGGGAAGCTGGTGATGCTCATGTAGTCCACGGGCGAGTCGGCGGCCAGGGCCCGCTGCCGGCCTCCCCCCGCCTCCGCCGGCACCGGCACCGCCATCGCCGCCGAGCTGCCGGAAGGGGCCGGGCCTGCCGGGCGGCCGGGCGGCCCCTCCCCGCGGCGGGAGCGGCCGGTGGCGGGCCCTTGAGGAGAGAGGCTGGAGCCGCGGCGGGGCCTGCACAGACGGGAGGCCGGAGCCGGCCCTGGGCTCGCTCTCCCCCGCCCTGCCCCGGCTGCGGGAGGGGGCAGCCCCGCGTGCGGGGGGCCCGGGAGGCGGCTCGGGGCGGGCCGAGGCGAAGGGCCGCTGGGGTCTGGGCTCCCCAGCCTCCGTCGGGGAGGGTCGCGCTCCACCGTTCCACCCATTACCACGGCGGCAAGGGGGCTCCGGGAGCCAGCGGGACGCCATCCGCAAGAGGCACGGCGGCCTCGCCCCAGAGCGGGCCGTGCGTTGTCCCTCGCAGCCGGCTCAGCCTTCCAGCGTGGACCCATCGTGCGTGGCCCGGCTGGGGATAAGAGCTGAAGACCGCGGCCCTCCCCGTAGCACAACAGGTCTCGGTTGGTGTTTTCAGCCCTGGCACCGGTGGCTCTCGCTGCTGCTGGCTCCGGCAGCACCGGCACGTGTGTCAGGGTGGGCTGAGGCTGTCCAGCATCTCGGAGCCAGGTGGGTGCAGGCAGGGCCCCAGCTGGGGGCAGAGAACCAGCCATGCCTGGGGCAAACCTGAGCTGTGCTTCCCAACAGCTCCCATTTCGCAGTTTTGGTTGACATAGATACAGCAGGGGAGGCCTGGTTTGTATGGACGTTTCTGAAATCAAGCTGGCTGAAACATTTCATTTTTCCCCTGTACACTTCTTTCAGAGGTTGACCTAAAATATACCAGTAAAATAACTGGGAGATGGAAGAGGTTCTTTCATTCTGGGCTGCACAAAATGCTTCAGGTTTGTGCAAATTACTTCCCCCTACAATGACACTGGCCTCTCCCTCCCAGCTGGGCAGACGCACTTAGCTGTTTGGCTGCCAGATCTGAAAAATCCATCCTCTGCCTTGATCTATGCTAGACATCTGTCATTTTGGGAGAAAGAGCATGTTGAGTGCTGGGCTGTTTGGCTCTGGGAAGTCACCTGAGAGGTACATGTCCTACTTTCTCATCCTCCAGTGAGTCAGCTAATGCCCCCTGCTCTTCCCTATGTAGGCAGCTCCAGTAGATCACTCAATGCGCCTTAACACAGGGACATGTAAACCTTCCTTTGCTGTGGCAGTGGTAAGGTTTCGCCAGTGCTCTCCAGCAGCCTGAAGGCATAATGAGCGCTGCAGGTTATTAACTATATACTCGTGGGAGGATAGTTGGGCTTTTGCAAGCCAGTCGTCCCAGTCTGCTCCGTTTTTAGACATCTCTCCAGCCTTCCTATCGCCAGCAGTTGGAGGTGGTCCCTTCCCCACCAAAGCAGCTCCCTCATGGCCAGGAGCTTTGTGTGTACTGCGTCCTCCTCCACCCATTTGCCTGGCAGAGTATTAACAGACATCCTTGAAATGATACACCCTAGGAAGTGTGGGCAGGGACACTGCTGTCCCAGAAGGTCTCAGCTGTCAAATACACATGTGACTTAACAGTGCTTGAAGACAAAGCTGTTCTTCCTGGTTCCTGGGGTTTTGAGACCCTGCTTGCCCCAGACCAAGCCAGCCTCTACTACTCTTGTGTTTCTGGCAAACCAAAATGAATCAGCTCTGTCACCTGTGGGCAGCTGAATCTCAGCAACTGCAAGCACAGCCTTTGCAAGCTTGGAAATCAAGCTGAGGGAATGCAGAGGTGATGACACCTGCACAGAGGGGACAGAGGCTCCTCAGTGGTCTGCTCCCAGTCCCAACAGGCACCACTCACTTTAAGGACATCCCAAGCACTGTTAAAGACAAATTATGTCAGCAACGTTCCCTTGCTGGCCCAAAACCACAGGTAACCAGTTTACATCATGCTGTGTGCTCAGCCATCACAGCTGCAGAGTTACCCTGTGGCAGGCAGCAGCTGTTCTAGCTGGGGTCTGACAACTGATGTCACCGAGACACAAGGTGCCCAGCTGCACAGCCACCTCTCAACACCTGTTTGCACACCTTTGCACCCACACCGTTTTTCCCTTTAACACCAAAAACTAATCTGCATTAAAATTTTAACAGATATTATGCTTCAAGCCCAAGACTGACCATATGAAATTTCTCTGCCAGTTCCACACCAGAACACACTTGCTCCTCTCCCCACAAGGAGGTTAAGCCAAAGAATATCTCAGTTTCCTTCCTGCCAGAGATTAGCTTCTTTTTGCTGAAAGCCAAAGTGATGTTCCTCCAGGTCTGCAGCTAGCAGCGAGCTTCACAGAGCCTGCAGGCAGTACTGCCTCTTCTCCGCAACGTCATGTAGACCCCATAACGATGCAGCCTTCTGGTGGAGCCATAACTTGATGGCTGTGGCTCCTGCAGCTCAGCTCTCCAGTGCAGGAAAGA
Source organism: Phalacrocorax carbo (assembly GCF_963921805.1). Classification (NCBI taxonomy): domain Eukaryota; kingdom Metazoa; phylum Chordata; class Aves; order Suliformes; family Phalacrocoracidae; genus Phalacrocorax; species Phalacrocorax carbo. The sequence goes on along the minus strand of NC_087526.1, from coordinate 16,899,152 downwards.
CCTTTTTCTCCCAAGTCACTGCTCCACGGTAGCACAGACCCCCTGCCAGCCATTGGTTTAGTCCCCTGCCCTTCAAGGAGAGGAGAGTGCAGAGCCAGCATGCTCATTGTGCCAGTACCAAAACTGCTGAGGACAGAGGTGCTGCCCAAGCCCGTTCCCCCCACTGCAGCCCATACTCCTGTCAGCTGCTGCTCTTTGGTCCACCTACATGCGCTCTGCTAGACCATCCCTGTGTCAATCTCTCAAGTATCTGAAAAAAACCCCCTTGTTTTAACACTGCTCATCACTGCAAGATGCTCAGCTCCATTTCACAGGCTGCCACAACCCCTTGAGCTTCTTAAAATTAAACTAATTTCTCTGGGGGCAGACGCCATAGTTCTAGTTCTGTTGGTGATCAGCACAGGGGAATACCTGCTTCTAGCCATTGAGGCACCCCGTAAAACAGAAACCTTAAGAAATTAAAAGCTTGCAGCTGCGCAACTGCAATCACTAACTTATTTACCAGGAGCCTCAAGGAGATCCAGAGACCAATGTCTCTTCCACATGGTCACGATGCTCCTCAACTCAGCTTCCAGCCACTAGAGCTGTCAAGAACTGCAATGACCAATAAAATCAGCTGGTGGGAGTACAGGAAAGCAAGGAATAAAGCAAAAGGGCAGGTAAGCAACTCTCCAGCTCTGCATTCTCACTCTGGTCTCTGGACCAGACTTGGGAACTCTGCAGTGCAGCAGTGGCTCTGCCACAATTGCATGTCACGGGGCAGGGACAGCTGCTGAAGGAGAAGAACACAGCTTACATAGAGACAACGCTTGGCTTAATCCGCTTAATTACCCATTAAAGCACAGATCTAAGCATTGGCTACTACTTCCACTGCAAATGCTTCTGGCCCCTTCTAAAAGTGCAGGACTCAAGCCTGTAGCACAAGAGACTTGAGAATCCCAAAGAGCTGCTGGCTTAGATATTTACCAAAAATCAAACTCTTAAAGGAATCCCACACTCCCACCATTTTACAAAACTTCAAATACCAGAGGCTACAGAAGCTGCACAGTGGATTATCCAGACAACATTTATTAGAGCATTTCAAGTATACAATGATTTTACTGATGGCTGTGAGCAGCTAAAACACAAACAGATGCCAGTAGGAAAGGGTGACCTAGAACTAGCAGGCTACGCAATCCTCTTGGGAAATTAATGCTTTCAGCTGAAAGAAGAGGAAAAGAAAGTACCAGACTAAAAGATTGAGCAAGTTTGGGGATGGGAAGGAGAAAATGTAGATTTTTTTTATTTGAGATCACTTACTTAAATTGGCAACTCACAAGTAGCAGAAGCTATCTGCTATTGCACTCTCCCCTTGGCATCCCAAGGACCTAAATTAGCCAGGTGCGTTTTTTCCACGAAGGACAGCACTTTCCCTGGCAATGGAGGCCTGCACCGGTGGGCGATTCTGGAGCCCTAGCTCAGCACTTAAGAGATTTAGATCCCTGGCTTTGCATACTCACATATGAGAACCAGGCTGTTGGACTTCCATCAGCGAGGAAGCAATGCAGACTTTCAGCATGAGCACATTAAAACTATCAGCTCCTCACTATAAGGCAGCTTTAGGTCAGGACTCTTTTCGGGTGCCTGAGCTGTTGTTTAGAAAAGCAAGGACCACATGGCAACAAGACTACGAGGTCCTCTGACAATAACAAGGACTGTGCGTGTTTCCCAAGAACTATTTCTGAAAGACACATCTTTAAAAGTATCTTAAAGCAGAGACTCCCCCATTGATGCACAAGAAGGGCATGACTACGGAGGAACCGAGCTATGAAGTAACCAACTCATACAACGCACCTCACAAACCAGAGGCTATGTACTTCGCCTGATTTGCAAGTTAATAATTCTGCATTTAAGATAATAGCTGCCTCAATTGTGTCTTAGTGTCCTGCATTTATTAACAAGGAGCAGTTGAATTCAAGAGCTTAAAAAAACCCCAGAATTTAAATGCTTAACATTTAAAAGGGTATCTCCAGAATGACTGTCCTTCAAGACCACTAAGCTCTGAGGTATGCGATGGCAACTTAGTAGTCAGGCTAGCAGAATGCAGCAGAGTTTCTAAGCCTCCTGAATACACCTTCGTTAACAAATGAATCACAATTCTTTCTAGCAAAATTGCTTAAAAATTTGTCTTCGGCAAAGACCATTTAAAAATTCTGGTCAACAGCTGATTTGCAAGGAAAACAAAAAAATATTAGAAATGGTAACAATACAGTCTGTTTAATCAAATCAGATCTGATTACTCCGAAAACTTGCTAAGGACAGCCACTCAGCTCATATGGATACTGCAGTGCCTTCTTCCCACTTTTTAAAAACTGTTTGTCTAAAGGATAACAATGGAAGACAAGTCAGGATTTAATGACAGATTTCAAACAGAAGGGCATACATACATTAAATTAACAGATTCAACCTTCAGCACACAGGAGTTTTATAGGGTTACTGGCTAGAGTCACAGAAAGTTCCAAGTTTGAACAGTCTTGAACCACTTCCAAAAATTCCAATGGCTTTTTAATAGTTCCGACGATTAACGGGTATATAAAATGGAGACAGACTTCTCCAGCAGAAGAGTTGGGGGGCTCTTCTGGGCTAATCAGACCACTGGTACAGAAGGGAGTTGATTTGACTTCCTCCACCTTCCCACCAGTTCACTAAAGACTATGATTTATTAAAACCTTCTCAATTTACTGACAACTGATGTAACAGGCAAAAGCTGCAGGCTGTGTCAATCATAGTGGATGGCAGTATAGAAGATTATCCAAACAACCTGTGGAGAGGAGAGGAAAGGAAGTGAAAGTTATTTTGATGCCTGTGGAGAGGGTTCAGGCACAGAAAACAAGCCTCACGCCTTGCTCTCAATAGAGGACTGGGGGCTGAATTCCAGCTTTGAGATGATCTTGGAGAGATGTTATGATCATCACGTGCCACAAACGGTGGCACTCAACTTGCTTGCTTTCTGGGGTGACTAGCCTCTCCACATTAAAATCCCACCACAGTCCCTCTAGTGATTTAGAAACACCACCAAAGCAAGTGCTGAGTGCATTCAGAGAGCTGGGGGAGGGGAGAAAGGGAAAAACAAAAGACACCCAAAACACCAGTTTGGGTATGACTAGCTCTAAATGAAAATCCACCAGGATAATCTGGGACAGAGGATGGGAAGACATAAAAGTTGAGTGGTAGATGCAGAAGTATAGCTGCCTGTTCCTACATCCTATCTGGCAGAGAAATCCCAGGCATTAATACTGTATTTCATAGCCAGTAGCCATCACTTTTTGGGATTTTTTTTTTCCAACCAACTCCACTTATTCGATGATGTTAAAACATCTCTTTTCCACCAGTGCACCACCTCACCTGCTTTTCTTGGAGGCCTTTTCCCTCAGAAAGTGTACCAACACAATTCACTAATCAACTTAAAGAAAGCAAGAGGCATTACCAGAAACAGTGCAAAAGATGTCATGAATCCTTCCTTTGTTAGCTCCCATGTCCCGCCATACTCCTCCTCATCTATCTGCTGGAAGCTACTGAAGTAGAGGTACAGAACACCAGCATTGATCAGGCAGAATCTGTAAGAAAGAGATTACTGTCAGTGCAGTGATACAGGGTGCAGGTATCCAACGTGTCGTATGGCAATGCAGCAGTGAAGCATCTTTCATCTGCAGCACAGAAGCAGCAAAGAGGAACACTGTTCCTGCAACGCTTCCCAGGCAGCTCAGTCACTTCCTTAAAAGAGCACCTCCAGGTCTGCTTGCCATAGCACCCTCCTCCTAGTAAGGCTCAACAGACAGCAGTTGAAAGCTGGAATTATCAGCAGATCTGCAAACCCTGCAAGTTTTCTCATCCTGCACATCAGCAGCAGTCCTGCTCCCACACAGAATCCGATTTCCTTGTGTGTGCTATTTGATTTTGAGGCTGCTAAGAGGGCAGACTGTAAGACTCTATGCTCAGTGTTAGATCCCTGTTAACATCCCATGACCAAATGCAGTGACTTAGAGATGAGAGCCAGAGAAGACTCGATAGTACCCCCAGAGCCACAGCACTGAGGTTCAACTTGAGACAACTCTCAGGGCTCTCTAGTCTGTGCCAACAGTTACGCTGCAAGGGAGAGAAAAAACGTGACCTCCTGTTTGTCCTTAGACACTTTGGGCTCTACACCACCCCAGCTTAGGGCTGGGGCAACCTGGGGAGTGACAGGTACATTTCCTTGAGAGAAGGCTGCATAGGAAGGGCAATACAGGAAGACATACACAAAACTTCAGTGACTGGCAGCAAGCTGTGAGCAGCTGCGTGACTGCATACCACAGAGAAACCACGCACACAGTTCTAGAAGCTTTTAGTTTTCCCACTGTACACCAAACCGCTTCTATTTCTTATTAACGTTTAGCACAGGAATTGGCCTGGGTGCCTGAAGGTGCCTTGTGAACTAATGGATGACTAAGTAAGAACAATGCTTCTCAGCTACTCCACATCTGTTACTGCGAGCACTTTACATTTAACTGTTTGCATGTAGCTATCAAGTTGCTGTTGGAGCATCACTGCTTTACAGCCCTTTTTCCCTATATTTCAAACTCCCCCCTGCCTTAGAGACACTTGCTGCTACTCCCTCTACTTTCTTGCCACTGCAGGACACTTCAGAGGAGGGACAAGATGACAAGTCAGTTTTGCCTATGAAAAGCTGTGAGGTTGTGAGCTTGACTAGGCAGCGACATTTGCAAATAGGGACTCCTCAGAGCAGACGCAGCATCTTCCCATGCCCAGTGTTCAGAGCAGGGCTGTGTTTCCCGTCCCTGGTGTCCCTCCAGAGGCCTTCAGGCATGTGCCAGGACCCAACAAGTTTTCATTTCATAACAGAGTGCTCACTGCAGCCTTCAGACACCTGCTGGGAGGTGACCTGAATCCCACGTCTCGGTAGGGATCCAATGCATACATACCCTTCCAGGCACTGCTTTTCCCCCACACCATGGCTGAAAGAACAACTTCAGCAAGCTGAGAGTGCTGCAGGAGTGCTGCCAATGGCGCCACTTTGCCAGCTTGTTACCTACCGTCTTTGGTGTTTTGCAGAAACCTTTTCTTTTTCAAAAAGAAGCTGCCCCTCTTGTCTACTAACAGAGCCTCCTGTCTGAGGAAGGCTCCTGACTCAAAGGGGAGGACTACCACACCTTCCCCTCTATGGGCCTTACTCCGTAGGTGGCTGCACCAGGCACTATACTGAGCCCCTATTCACACATGCAGGAACTGGCTACTTCCCAAGTCAATTGAACCCCTTGTTCCCTTCTTCTACCCCAGCCCCCTTTAATAATAATAATAAAATAAATAATTTTTAAAAGCATTAATCAGGCTGAGGAGAGAAAAAGAAGCCGATGAAGACATGATTTGTATTAATTTCTTGATACATAACAGTCTGGAATGCTATGCTGGCTTTAAGACACATGGCAGACGGAGACTGTGTTTGACCAGCCCAGTGTTTATAGCACAGCTTTAAACCAGACACCAAGTAAAGTCCAAATGTGGGAAAGTACATGAGACAGAAAAAGAAATAAACCTTACACTGCTATTCCCACGAATCCCTTCAGAGGAACTACTCCCCAGATGATTCCCAGAATAACTGCAATGATCTGCCGGAACCAGTAGATGACATCTAAAAACTCATCCTGAGGAGATAAAGCACAAAAAAGATTTTGGCATTTACTATGTTTCCTTTTTTAAAGCATCAGATAATTAACAGGTGAAAATTTAACACAGTGAACACTTTGTTTTCCATTCAAAGTACAAGATACTGTACTCAGTGGCTGAAAGCAGCTTATGGCATCACACACCCTGGACTTCTCTGCTTCTAAATTAAATACGTGGCCTTGTCCTCCAACGGGCTAGCTGCAGAGGCAAACCAGTATCTAGTTTACTAAGATTCAGTTCTTTAAAAATTCACTGGAACAAAAGTTTAAAGACCTATTTATGCTTTAAGACTGCTACAGCCACCCTCAGTGCCCCAGGCCCTCCCCTACCCAGAAACAAGTGCTACCAGTAGCCAGTACTCAGGCCAACGCCAAACCACAAACCACCTCTCACACATACTACAAGCACATCTGCGTTCTTGCAGAGCAGCACTGAAGTGGTCATTCCTGTTCATTCGTAGGGCTGATACAACGGTAGGTGTTACAGCTGGACAATGCTAACTCACACTTTACATAAAATCCACTTCTCCTTGCATCTTTTTTCCTAGCCTCCCCAAGGAAGGGATTGCCCCAGCATACGCCCAAACGGCCTTAGTGATTTTACTGTAGAAGACACAAAGTTGTTTGGCTCCGTGCGGAAGACTATGTCCCCATCAGAGATGGTAGTTTCTCTCAGTCACTATGTTTCTCAGTCGTTTTAGCCTTTGGTTCACATCCTATTGTGTCAAAGCATTGGCACAGCCCCTCATCACTCCCCTTGCTAACGCGGAAATTTCTGCCGAATTTGTCAGGGGGGATGAGGTCAAGTACAGGAGAGCCCCACCAGTTCTGTTAGCAACAGCAACTGATAAGAAAAAAGCAGAGATTCATATCTGGCCCCAGGGAAAAGCAGGACAGAGTCCACACCTTCTCCACACTGAAAGGCAAAGCCAGCAAAACCGGGGAGCAGCTGTCCTGCTCCATCCATGCGGCCGCTGTGCCCGGATCATGCCAGGGATACGGCAGGACCTGGGATGAGCAGGAGCTCAAGAGCACCTTGCAGGTGTGCTGCTGGGGGCAGCAGCAGGAAGAGGCACTGACCAGGAGCGTTACAGCACATAGGAGATATGCACAAGAAAAAAGGCTTCACTAGTGCTAAAAACACTGTGAAGTCTGCAGCTGCCATGTTTTCACTCACACGTGGAAGGTTTGCTGCCAAACGTGAGCAAAACACGCAAGTTGAGCACACAGAGGCAATTCTGTAGAAACCAAACCTCTTTTGCATGAGATGGCGAGGCTAGAAACAGTAAAGCAGGCTGCAAACAGCTAAGCAACCACCACAGTGTTACTCTGCTGTGAGAGCGTACCCGTGCCGCGACACTGTAACGGAGAGGCTCTCACAGGTCTGTTCCTGCTGCTGCCCTTTCCCTTCAGGCCTGGCAGGTCAGCCTGATTTGCAAATACATTTTTTCCCCCCAACTTCTTAACGTAAATTGTATTTCTAGTTTTCTTTAAATTACACAAAGTAAATTTGTATTTATTCCCGGAACAGTTTAATCCAAAAGCCAAATTTAACTGAAGTATCGTAGTATAAACGCAGCTTGTGTTTTCTTTGGCTCCGCACCCAACTAGCGGAGGAGAGCTGGGTCTGCCACAGGCTACAGCACCGCAGGCGTGCCACACCTGCCTTCAGGAAGCACTCGGAGGGCAAGTTCTCTGCCTAAGAAAGGACACAAAACACCCCGCACTGGTTGTCCCAAGTGTGGAAGTCGCAGCCGGATTTGAAGAGCGCTACGTTCACCGGGACGCCTGCCAGGAAACAGCCCTAGCCTCACCTACGGAGCTGCGAGCCGCAGGGCGCTGCCGAGGCAGCCGCTCGGCGACACCGGGCTGGCGCAGGCCGCCCCGGCCGAGGGCACCGGCCCTCCCGGCCGGGCTGGAGCACGGCGGGCACCGCCGGCCCCTCCTGCGAAAGGTATCATTTAGGCAAACTTCGGAAACGCGTGCGCGGGAGACCTCCCCGCACCTTCCCGCAGCACGTCTAGGGCCGCCGCAGCTCCGAACAAGACCGGGCCGGACCGAGACGCCGTGCCGGGCGCTGCCCCCCCACCCCGCTGCCGCCCACTCTCCTCCTCCTCCCTTCATACGCGCTCCGGGGCCAAGCCCCGCGCCTCGCCGGCGGCGGGAGGCCGCTCCCGGCCCCCTCCACGGAGCCTCCCCCCGCCACAACGCCCGAAGCCCAGGGACCGGCGGGCAGGCCGCGGCCGCCCCGGCCCCGGCGCCGCCGGGCGAGAGCAGCCCCGCCGGCGGAGAGCGGGGCGGGGGCGGCAGGGACACCTCAACCCGCCGGGCCCGCGCCTAGCGGCAGACCCCCGGATCCCTTCCGGGCCGGCGCCGCCGCGGCCCCACCTTGTCGTGCCAGGCAGAGTCGCTGCGCAGCGCCTTGCCCCACACGGAGCCGCGCCCGGCCGCACCGCCGTTGGCCACCGCGTGCTGGTGCGCGTGCGGCGGCTCCTCCCTGCGCCGCGCGCCGCTCATCCTCCCTCCCGCCCCGCTCCGGTCCCGGCCACGGCCCCGGCCCCGCCGCCGGCCCGGAAGCGGCCGCCGCGCGCCGTCACCCGCCCGCGCCCCCGCTCCGCCAATCGCAGCGGCGTCTCGCGGCACACGTGACAAAGGCGAGCGCCGCTCCCCGTATGGCGGAAGGTAGGGGTCGGCCGTCCTCCGCCCGGCGGGGTCCGGCCCTGGCACCCGCCCTTGTCTTAGAGTCCTTAAGTCATGAAGGTTGGAAAAGCCCTCTGCGATCATCAAGTTCAACCGCCAACCCGACACCACCATGGCTCCTAAACCATGTCCCCAGCTGCCACGTCTACATGATACTCGAACACCTCCAGGGATGGAGGCTCCACCACCTCTCTGGGCAGCCTGTGCCAGGGCCTGACCGCTCTTTCGGTAAATAAATTTTTTCCTAAAAGCCAATCTAAACCTCTCCTGGCAGAGCTTGACGCCATTTTCTCTCACCCTATGGATAATTACCTGGGAGAAGAGACTGACCGCCGCCTCGCTACAGCCTCCTTTCAGGGAGTTGCAGAGAGCGAGAAGGGCTCCCCTCAGCCCCCCCTTCTCCAGGCTAAACCCCCCCAGCTCCCCCAGCCGCCCCCCAGCACACTTGTGCTCCAGACCCTGCCCCAGCCCCGCTGCCCTTCTCTGGACACGCTCCAGCCCCTCCAGGCCCTTCTTGTCCCGAGGGGCCCAAACCTGAGCCCAGCATTCGAGGTGGGGCCTCCCCAGGGCCGAGCACAGGGGCCCCATCCCTGCCCAGCTCCTGCTGGCCACACCAGTGCTGACACAAGCCCGGGGGCTGGTGGCCTCCTTGGCCACCCGGGCACTGCTGGCTCATGCCCAGCCGGCTGTCAGCCAGCCCCCCCAGGGCCTTCTCCGCCGGGCACTTCCCAGCCCCTCTGCCCCAGGCCTGGGGCGCTGCCTGGGGTTGGGGTGACCCAAGGGCAGGACCCGGCACTGGGCCTTGTTAGACCTCACACAACTGCCCTCGGCCCATCGATCCAGCCTGTCTGGATCCCTCTGCAGAGCCTTCCTGCCCTTCAGCAGATCAACACTCCCGCCCAGCTCAGTGTCATCTGCAAATTCACTGAGGGTGCCCTTGATCCCCTCATCCATATCATTGATAAAGATATTAAACAAGACTCATGGGAGGGGGGACCCTCGGGGTGCAGGGCAGCCCCCCTGGCCAGGCTCCCCTCCTCCCAGGATGTTCTGACTGCACTGTCTGCTCAAAATCCACAGTCATGCCTAGCGCCTTCTGTAGGCGGGCTGCAGGGCTGGAGGTGTTGGGAGTGGGAGAGCCTTTAGGATAAAACACAGCTGTGCAGGGCATTGCAGCTTGTTACCTCTGTTTATTCGAGCAGACATTACAGCAGCCAGACATATGCCGTCTGTAGAAGTTATGCCCTTGGAAGTGTATGCAAATAAAATAATCACATGTGGAGTCCTAAAGATTCACCTGTTTTTTTATATTCTTGCCTTACAAGAGCAATGGTATTCAACTTAGACACTCCTCATGAAAAAACATGTTGGGAATTACTTCTTCAGCATGGGGTGGGCAGGGTGTTTGGTTGGGGTTGATTCACCATTATCCCCTTCAGGGTGTGCTTATGTGGGCAGGTGGGCAAAGGCTGGATTTGTGACGATAAATGATCATATTTCCTGTATGTGCGTGTGTGTGGGTATAGATACCTCCTCCTGGCGGGTGGCATGATAGGTCGTTCAGGTCCATGGTGCTGGGCGCTGCTCAGGGCGTTGCTGGAAAACCTTGACCCTGTTATGAACCTTGCTGGTGGTGGTGAGGCCCGAGTCCTGCAAAGATAGCTCGTATGGAGCCGTTCCTTCCTCGCTTGCCCGTGCGCATCCCCACTGGTGCTGATGCATGATGAGGTTCGCTGTTTCGTTTCCCCATTAACAAACCCCAGGCCCAAGGTCCTGCATTTCTTTCTGTTGCACAAACTAGCAACCACGTGACGTGATGAGCCTCTTGGGAGCCTTACTGCTCTGTGTGAAACGCTAAATACTTCAGTAGCAGCCACCTTGCTGTGGATTTCAGCAGGACCTGGGAACCTTCAGGAGAAGACTGGACCTACCCGAGCTGTGTGTGGTTATCACGGAGGAGAGCAGGCAGATGAGTCCTTGTCCCAGACCTCCAATCACTTCCAGACAAGGCCATGTAATTTAAAAATTTAAATACAGATTATGCAAAATTACTTTTGGACTCCAAAAGTATCTTGCCCTGCTCCAGGCCCCTGAGCACATGTCCAACCCCTTGGGCATTTGCCACAAGCCAAAGGCTGGTCCAAGTCAACAGACCCATGTTGCATTAGCAGGAAGGGGACGGACATTGCTGTATCTCCAGCAGGACCTTTGCCTCTGACACCCCCACCATCACAGGGCCCTTTGCTGAGGGGCCAGGGTTCACATGTCCAGCCCCAGCCTTGCTCCTGGTGTGCTCCTCAGGTGCTTGGGGCATGGCAGCCCCTCTCCTGCTCCACTCCCTCCACTCTGTGATGGACACAGTGGGACCCCAGGCCTGATCTCTTCCAGGACTTTAGGCTGTGTCTTAGGCATGTGCGGAGTCTTGTTGTCCCCAGCTCCGTGCTCCTGCCCCAGGCCACTTTGCTGGGGTGGAAGTGCTTGCATGATGATGAGACACCTGGATCAGGGAACTGATCTAAAATTCATGTGCTAAGAAAAAAACCTGGCTTGTTTTACTCCATCTCCATTGCCCAATCTACTTCCCAGAGAGAAAACAAATTAAACTGGGGCTTGAAAGAACAAGGAGGAGGCAGGAGAGATGGCAGAGGATGTCACAGAGGTACAAACAGGCCCCCGGTAGGGGATGTGGGTTGGCAGGCACATGGAAGTAGGGGAGGAGGATTACATGGGGAGCCCTGGGCACAGGCAGGGGAAGGTGGGAAGGGCTGGATGGGGCTCAAGGGAGAGCCTGAGGGGATGTGTGAGGTGTTCCAGCAGCAGCCCCTTAGATCCACACAGCTTCAGAGGCTGTAAAGCATGCGAGGAGCTGCCATGTCCATACTGCCCCTCCTCACCAGTTCCCACCCTGCAGGGCGCAGCCTGACACCTGCCCAGTGGTGAGGAACGGGGGCTTGGAGAAGGACAGCGACCACCCCAGAGGGGCTGGAGGGGGGTCCTGCCTCCTGCCAGGCTCCCGGGGACCACTTGGACACAGTGGAGGCTGGGGCTTCCCTCCAGCATAGGCAAACCTGGGACCAGCCACGGGGTGGCAGCTTCGGCTGTCTGACTCCTGGGATTTTTTTCTTTTCTTTTCTTTTCTTTTCTTTTCTTTTCTTTTCTTTTCTTTTCTTTTCTTTTCTTTTCTTTTCTTTTCTTTTCTTTTCTTTTCTTTTCTTTTCTTTTCTTTTCTTTTCTTTTCTTTTCTTTTCTTTTCTTTTCTTTTCTTTTCTTTTCTTTTCTTTTCTTTTCTTTTCTTTTCTTTTCCTTCTCTTCTCTTCTCTTCTCTTCTCTTCTCTTCTCTTCTCTTCTCTTCTCTTCTCTTCTCTTCTCTTCTCTTCTCTTCTCTTCTTTTCTTTTCTTTTCTTTTCTTTTCTTTTCTTTTCTTTTCTTTTCTTTTCTTTTCTTTTCTTTTCTTTTCTTTTCTTTTCTTTTCTTTTCTTTTCTTTTCTTTTCTTTTCTTTTCTTTTCTTTTCTTTTCTTTTCTTTTCTTTTCTTTTTTTATTAAAAAGGCAAACCTCCTTTGGACCTCCTGGCCAGACCATGGGCATGGCAAAGGCTCTGCGCTCTCCCTGGCTTGCCGCTGCCTTGGCATAGCACTCAGCAGTATTTCCAACCCCATCTCCACGTTTGGCCAGCTCCTGATTCCTCCCGCAGCACAGCCTGTCCTTTGGAGGGGATGCAGGCAGGACACATGCCTCCAACAAAGGCTGAATGGCCTCCATGGCTCCCCTGCTCCCTGGAGGAGGCAATGCCCTGGCAGGTTTTGTCCAAGCAGCACAGGGACGTGGGTAGGATGTACCCAAGTCTGGCAGGCTGGTTTCTGGTCTTCTGAGCCATGAGGAACAAAATCTGTGCCCTGGGGAGGGGCTGGGCAGGGTGCTAGAGGGCAGGGCCATTGCTTTTGTGTCAATGATGAAACAGGGTTTCTTGACTTTTTAACTGTTTTTTTGTAGTGATGCCCCACAGGAGAATGGCATCTAAAGATTAATTTGTGTCACTGCTAATTTCTGCTCTTCACCTGTGTTGCTGCGAGTGCAGCCCAGATGCCGTCCCCTTGGCATGGCTCTGCCACACTGGGAAGTGCCCAGGGGTGACGACAGGGTATGGTCTTCATCCTTGAGCTCCCATGTCTCCATGGGCAATGCCCGAGCCATGGGCAGTGCCCGGGCAGAGCAGACCCAGCTGCCTGCTCCAGGGTTGGGTGAATCCCCCTCAGAAACACACCTGGTGTCTCCCTTTCCCACTTGCCTACTCCTCTGCAGGCTGGATTCTGGCCCTAGTGTCATGGGGTCCTGCAAACCAAAGATAAATCCCACCTGGGATGAAGTACGAGGGGTGAGCATCACCCTCCTGAGGGGGACCCCACAGGACTGGGAGCTCCTCTTGGCGACTGCAGGACTGGGATGAGGCACAGGGTTGCTTATGGGGAGGAAATGTGAGCAAGACCTGCTGCCCTGGAGAGGTGTTACAGAACTGGTGCCTGTGTTGCCTCTGGTGAAGGGTTGGAGCTCCCCATGGCTCCAGACCCCAGCTCGGGAATGGGGCAGGTCCCTGGCTGTTCTCTGCTCCAGGCCACTTTTTAAAGGACCTTTAAGGGGCTGGTTAACCGGGTCCTTCTGGGGGCTCGCAGCCCAGGGCAGGGGCAGGGCTCACCCCTACAGTGTGGTCCCACTTGACCGCTCACAGAGGCTTTCAGCCAACTTCGGTGCAGCCTTTGGGTGCCCTCGAGGCCTCTCCATGTAACCCAAGCCTGCTGGCAGGGGCCTGCCTCGGCCACACTGCTGCAGCCAGAGCTGCTCCAGGAAGCCCAGGGCAAACCGCCACCCGTGGGCCCCTGTTTGGGGTCACCCGTGGGTGCCCATGGCTCCGCAGGGCATGGTGTTCCCCTGTGTTACCAGCCTGGGAGGCGCAGGGACGCCGGCGGGGACCTTCCCAGCCCCCCGGGCGCTACCCCGAGCTGCGCATCTCCCCGCGGGAAAGCGGACACGCGTGGGCCGCTCCTGCCCCCCCTTTCGTCTATATAAGGCCGGGAGCGCCGTCCCACGGCCCCGGCCCCGCCGCATTCTTCTGCCTTGTATGGGCCGAGCCGGGATGGGCGGGCGGCACCGCCCCGGTCCCCGCCGCCCGCCCCAGGAGCCCCGCCGCCGGCCGGGCCCCGGCAGAGCAGCGCCGGCCGCCCCGCAGCTCCCCCGCTCCGGTCCAGGTGAGGCGGCTGCGCCAGGGTCCCGGCCCCGCCGCTCCCCGCTCCGCTGGACGGGACGGGACGGGAGCCGAGCGGCCACGGGGGCGGCCGGCACCGGGGGGAGCGGGGCGGCCCCGGTGGGGCGGGAGGGACCGGGCGGGATGGAGCCGGCGGCGGCCCCGGTGGGGCGGGAGGGACCGGGCGGGATGGAGCCGGCGGCAGCCCCGGTGGGGCGGGAGGGACCGGGCGGGATGGAGCCGGCGGCAGCCCCGGTGGGGCGGGAGGGACCGGGCGGGATGGAGCCGGCGGCGGCCCCGGTGGAGCGGGAGGGACCGGGCGGGATGGAGCCGGCGGCAGCTCAAGGGGGGGAAGCGGCAGGATGGGAGGGGGCGGCTGCCCCGGGGAGGGCGGGAGGGAGCAGCCCCCAGGCGCCCCACCACTGCTGCGGTGCTGGAGCTGGTGCCGGGGTGAGCCCTAGGGAGGGGGCGACACGGGGGTAGGAGAGGCCCCGGGGCGCCCCTGCCAGGCACCCCTCTGCCCGGGCGGGCGGGGAGAGCCTCTCTCCGGGGCCCGGCAGGGATGTCCCAGCTGGAGGCGGGGGGAGAATCGGCTGGAGCAAAGCTCTCGGTAACTGCCTGCAATGACTTGGAGCTGGGAGATCCCGGCTGCCCGGGATGGCAGTGCTGCAAGAGTAGGACCTGTTGCCTGTGGCTTCACCCGCCTCCTGGTTTGTGAGAGCTGTTCATGTCTGGAACATCTGCTTTTCCCCCAAGTCTTTTTTGCTGATGGCCAGAGCCAACATCCAGGCGCATACATGATGCTCCAGAGATCTCCCCAGCGACTTGTGAGCCACTTCAGTCAATAAACTGTTGTAAGGCAGAAAAGCTTTATCTTAGTTCCCTCAGTGTTAAATGCAGAGGAACGCTATGTTTTGTTTAGCCTTGCCCATGAAAACTTGAGGTCCTCTTGGCATCCCTCCCTGCATGCCCTTTTGGTAAAAAATTTTATGACTGTGATAAAAGCCAGGGAGGCTTTGAAACATGGATGTGTAGGAGAAGGTGGCAGCTGAAGCAGCATTCTTTGGAGAGGAACATCCCCAAGTGTCAACAACCACTACTGCTGACCAAAGATGGTTGGGTTTCTTTAGTCACTTGAATTTTTTTCCTCTCGTCACTGGCAGGCTCTGTGCAGCTGTAGGAGGAGTTTGCGGTCACCTCCCCCTCTGAGACACTGCAACCAGATTCCCCCACTGAGGTGAGCCCCTTAATTCTCCTGGGAGAATATCAAACCCAGTCCAGGGCATGTTATGCTGGTGGTCTGAGGTCATGAAGACCTTCTGCCCCATGGTCCTGTTTCCCAGCCTCCCCAGGCATCAGAAGGGTGTGAGGTGCTGGGTCCTTTGTGTGGTGATGGTGTCTGTGCATGGCCGTCTTGTGGTGGCCCCAGAAGCTGTGTTTTGGAAGGGTTTGCATGTGCTACATGGGCATGGTGAGGTCCTTGTCCCCTAAACTTGGTGGGAAGGAGATAGCCCAGAAACCGTCTTTTGAACTTGCAGCTGAGCCTCACGGCTGCACATGGGCCTGGCCAGGTCCCTGGTGTGCAGCAGGAGCCATGGGAGCGCTGGGATGAACTCTCCCTCCTGGGAGCTGCTGCACACTTACCTTTGGCTCCCTGATTCTACCCTGCTCCTTCTCCTCTGCACGTGAAACCTGCTTGCTGGCTTCAGTGCTGGTAGCTGTGGCTGGTCTGCGGACACAGCCCAGTGCTCGGGTTCTGCTTTCCCCTTGCCTCCAATCTCCCTCGCCCACATCCATCTCTAATAAGGCCAAAAAAGGAACAGGATGGCAGCCCGCCTCCATTCCTGCAGTGCCTCCTGCAGCTCCTGGTGCCTTTGGCCAGTGGTGCAGCTTCCCCGGCAGCAGGGACGGAGCTGAGCAACGCCACATCCCCAAGGGCATCCTGAGCAGGGCTGTGCTGGAGGAGAGGGATGGTTTGGCAATAAAATAGGCAAGGAAGATGAGCTGCTCCCTGCTCACTCCTCGAGCATACGACAGCCTGGTCCGTGTGTCCCGCTGGTTCTGGAGGCGGGATGTCTGCTCCTGGGCAGACAGAAAGGCTTTGCGGGTGGAAGGATGCCCTGGCTGCAGCACTGCCTGCAGCTTCCTGTGCCAGTGTGGGATGCTGCAGGACATCACCCACGCAGGCCGTCGTGCCACCGTGGGAGAGGGGATGGGAACTGCTGCCTGTGCTGAACTACAGGACCTCCTGTGGCACTGCAGTGTGTCGAGGTGTGGCTGGCCATGCATTGTGGAGGGCCAGTGCTTGCCTGTTACTAACACAGCTCTGTTGTGGCTCGCTGGTACTAGCTGCTAACTTTGGGAAGACTATTGGGCAGAGATTTAACCACAGTCCCTCCAAGGGCCTATTGTTCACCCTGCAAGGGTGTTCTCTGGTACAGCCCAGGCTGTTTGAATTGCTCTTTCCCTACCCTGACCAAAATCATCTCGCTGCTGGGATCTTGTGGCGGAAAGGAGCTCACTGCAAGCAGTGATGGTGTCTATCTCCAGCTGTGCTGGACACCGCAAGGCAGCCCCATGCGGTGCTGGAGCCTCGTCAGCACTTTTAAGAGGTGGCTCCTGCAGTTGTATGGCCAACTTTGGAGGGGCCACCCTTGGGAAACCCTTAGCAGCATATCCTGGGAGATCATTGCTTCTGAATACACAGGAACACCCTGGGGCCTGGGGCCAGTCTGCTGCCATCACAAGGGCAGCTGCCCTGTCCCCCTCGCCGCCCGGGCACCCCTCCTTCGTGCCAGGCAGACCTGCCACAAGCCTGCTCAGCCCACTGGCCCAGCAGCAGCTCCCCTGTTTTATTTTTCAGCTGTGATAGTGAGCTGGAGCAGCACAGGCAAAGATGCGGGGTAGGGAAGGGTGGAAGTTGGCAGGAGGGAGGAGGACGGGGCTGGGACAGGACTGCCTGCCCTGGCAGCGCTGCGATGTCCCTTTGGCTTATCCCACCCTCCCCAGCATACTTAGGAAGCAGCACCAGGATGGAGTTTGGTTTTTACCAAGTGAAAATACATG
Organism: Phalacrocorax carbo; assembly: GCF_963921805.1. Lineage (NCBI taxonomy): Eukaryota > Metazoa > Chordata > Aves > Suliformes > Phalacrocoracidae > Phalacrocorax > Phalacrocorax carbo. Next base: position 16,882,446 of record NC_087526.1, on the reverse strand, counting down.
GTCATTTATTTTTCTGGTAACTGTGGGTATTTGCTCTTTCTCTTTAAAATGAAACTATTTTCTTTACTAACTTCTGAACTTTTAAAGCCAGCCCTGTGGCCCCTTGGCTTTGACTCTAAAGTGGGGAAGGCACAAGTCCAGTGGTGCAGGAGGCAGGGGGATCATCTTGGCAGGAGCAGTGGCAGAAAGATGAGGGAATAAGGGCAGCCTGGTCATGGGGCGAGTGTGGTGATCAGGTTGGTGCATGGCCTTTGTGCCAGGCTGGCTGGGGTCTCACCCCGGTGCTAACCTTGGCTCTGCTGCCTGAGATCAGCAGCTCCTGGGCTGGAGCAGTGCTGGGTTGGGCTTTCAGCAGGAGGTGGCAGGAGCAGGACCAGCCTCTGTGGGTTTCCTTCTTGCCAAGCAGGAAGCTGGAGGTTTGGTGGCTGCACCCACTGGCTCAGCCGAGTCCACCCCAGCGTGCAGGACATAATGGCTGGGCATTCCCTGAAATGGTCTGAGCAGCGGGTTTTTGGGAATCCCAGAAAGCATGGGCTTGAACACCAGGAGTGTGGCCGCTGAGCTCTTGCGCAGAGCACGGTTTGCCCTGTCAAATCCGGCCTTGCTGCAAAGCACTTCTGTCTCACGCAGGAGGCACCTTTCCCTGCACTGACCCAAAAAAGTCTCTTCCATTTCCCAGGCAGCCCAAGGAGGTCTGCTCACAGCAGAAACAGAATGATTAGGAGATGACCAGGCCAAGCTGGACCTTGGGACCAAGCATCTTTCCAGGGCATATTTTGCATCAAACAGCAAAACCATGTGCTGTCAAAATCACACTTAATCCCCTTAACGAGAACCATCTCTCTGGAGGGGGTGCCAAGCTGTGCTTCTGCTGCTGGTCACAGCCGGGACAGGGTAAATATTTAGATAATATTAATTCATGTGGTGAGAGCAAAACTCCAGTTTATTTCTCTAGTCTTCTGCTAATAATTCTGCTAATAATTCAGCATGTTTTGAAAGCTGAGCCCAGTGCCATGGGCCAGCAGCAGAGCTTTTATTGCTGGCTCTGGCCCGGCACAGCAAAGTTGTGGTGTCCAGCTGAGCTTCCCCACAGTGCTGCCTGGGGGACGGTCACAGGCCGGCCGCACGCGCTGGTGTCTGGCAGGGCACGCGGAAGGAGGCTGTCTATTGCAAGGAGCTTCATGGTGCAGCAGTGCTGGAGGAAGCAGCGGGCAAGAGATGGGCTGCGGGGGGTGAGATCTGCCCACCCAGCTGTGGGCATGGCTGGGCTCTCCGGTCCTGCCGCTCTCAGCTGGCTGGTGACAAATGTCTCTTTCCTGGTGGGCACTGGGAAGGGACCAGGTGTTTGGGGGATGGTGGGGTGAGTTGATGACTGCTGTTAGGTGCTGGGTGCTGGCCAGGGCAGCTGGGGCAGTGCAGGGCAGGGGGCTGACAGCAGTGTGGTTTCTATCCCAGTCCTGCAGCCACTGGGGCTCATGGGGGATGAGGTGGGGAATGTCTACCGGGGGACATGGAGCATGTTCGCTGCAGATGAAGGGCCCAGCTTGGGCTCGGTGGGTGCTGCCAGGCTTTCTGGTGTGGTGCACCCACAGTGGGGGGGTGTCAGGGTGGGGGGAGGGTCCCCAGACCCCTCCGAGCTTGAGTGGAGACCGTGGTGCCAGGCAGCCGTGCTGGCACTGACACTGTAGCTGGTATTTGGCACTTACCACAGGCGCCCCCTCACCCCTGTGATGTCCTTCCAGCACAGCTAGGGAAGCCTGAGGACTGCAGCTGCTTAGGGAACCTGTTCCAGCCCCCACATCTGCAATGCCTTGAAAGAGGGATAGCAGGAGGGGAGGGAAAGAGCTGGAAAGCAGGTACAGTCTGGGGGGGGCTGGCAGGAGCTGTGCAGGAGATGGCTGTTTGCCCCAGTCTGTGCCAGCACTGGGGTCCCACTGGGAAGGATGCTCCCCAAGGCCCTGCAGTGTCCCGGGGTGGGTCAGCATTAAGGACCCAGCTGGGAAGCAGATCCTGGAGCAGCATGCCCAGGGTGGCCAGACCAGCCAGGCACGGTTGCTGGCACGCAGCTTGCTGGTGGTGCTGCTTTGTGCTGCTTCTTGCAACATGATGTTGCTCCTTAACTGCTCCACATCCCCTGCCAGAGAAGGCAGGAACCCAGGCAGCCCTGCTGCCCACTGTGGCACAGGGCACACAGCACAGCAGAGTAATAATATTCTGCTCTTCTTCCACAGAATTAATTCATTAACCATTAATTTAATGTTCCCTCCCCAGCTGCTCCCCATGCCAGATGCTGACCCAGATGGGGAAAATGAGGCACAGGGCTGCATGTGAGGAAGAAATGCTTGCAGTAGAAACATGAGGGCTCTGAGCAGCCTCTCTCCTTTGGGCTGACCTCGCCCCAGACTTTCTCTCAGGGCCGTGCTGAGCTGGCAGCCACCACCATCCCACTGCCAGGCTGGTCTTTGCTGGCATCTTGCTGAGTTACCCTTGGCAGGATTCGACTGGGAGGGGTCTGAGCATCCACCTCTCAGGCACCATTGGTGGTTGCTGGGGGTGCCGAGCACCCTGTATAGATCCCATTTGGGTCCCAGCAGCCATGGTGCAGGGTGCCTTAAGTACTGACTGCATCCCTCAGCCTGGCAGTGGCAGGGGATATCACCAAACCCCTGCTTGGAGTCTCTGAAGGTGCTTGGGTACCTCCTTGGGGTGGGAACGGGCTCTCTGCTCCAGCCCAGCTCTGCTGGGCGCTTGCCAGCATGGGCTGGGGGCAGGACGCCCTCCTTTGAAAGACCAGGTTTTCCTGCCAGGGTCCTGCCTGGTGGTGTTTGGGGTCCGTGCAGCCCCTTTGCCATTCCCCATGGGACATGCATTGCCACAGCCATGTCCCCAAAGGTCTGTCCATCCCACTGCTGTCCCCCTCTTTGCCCCTCTGGGCTGTTCCCTTCTCCTGGCATTCATTACCTGTAACAACAGCACCAGACCTCAGCATGCCGCGGTCTCAGCATTGTTTGGCCGCTCTCCCTCTGCCACGCAGGAGCTTTGCAGCCCCTGGAGGTCCACTAGCCCCCTCCCCTCCACTTCGGTGCCCTTCCCTTGGGCTCCCCGGGCAGACCATGGGGTGCATTCAGGCCATGGCGGGGAGGGAGGCAGCGAGCGGCCTTTGGCCCGGCAGTGGCAGGAGGTGGGATGGATGGAGGGTGGGACGGAGGGGGAAGGGAGGCAGTGGTATGTAAGGAATGTGCCCGGAGCAGATAACCCCTTCCTGCTGGCTGGGTGCTGGGTGCTGCGTGAGCCCATCTCCTGGGATGCAGCTGGGGGCTGCTTTTGCCCAGGGAAAGGGAGGATGCTGGGGAGACCTGTCACCCTGGGAGCTGGGCCAGGGATGGCCGGGGAGAGCCTTGTCAGAGGAGGAGGGGAGGCCTGGGGGTGGGGGGTATGGCTAAGCTCTGCCTAAAATACTGAGGCACCTGTCCCCATGGTCCCCCGGGACTGTCGCCAGGAGGGGATGCTGGGTGCTGGGCTTGGCATCTCTCCCTGTGCCTGGGATGCAAAGGGGACAGGTAGCAAGCAGGTTTGGGAGTCTGGGGGCTGAGGGTACAGGCAGGGAGCCCTGTCTGCAGCCAGTGGGGACAGCCCTGGGAAGGGGTGCCAGTGAGCTCTGCCTGCTCTTGTTACTTCCCAGGGGACTCAGAGCTTGAGTCTCACCTGTCCCCATGTCTGACCCTGCAACTGCCTTATCTCACTGTTGCCGAACTGTGTGACAGCCAGGGGATCTGAGGCACAGGACTGGAGGTGCCAGCAGTTGTGTGTCCCTGCCTCTGCTCCCACCCCCTGGGCTCTGCCTGTCCCCAGCCCTCCTGACGCTCCTGCCTGCTGCCCTGCCCCTAGCTACCGCCCCAGCCGCCAAGATGTCCAGCAAACGTGCCAAAGCCAAGACCACCAAGAAGCGCCCCCAGCGCGCCACCTCCAACGTCTTTGCCATGTTCGACCAGTCGCAGATCCAGGAGTTCAAGGAAGCCTTCAACATGATCGACCAGAACCGCGATGGCTTCATTGACAAGGAGGATCTGCATGACATGCTGGCTTCCCTTGGTGAGGAGATCCTTCCCTCATGGCTCCATGTGTCCCTTGGCCCTTCTGCCCCCAATGCCTCCTCGGCAAGCGGGGCAGCTGCTGGGTGACTTCGTGCCTCACACCCAGCATTGAATACCGGCTTTGGTGGGATGCCATTGAGGCACAGCCCTCCTGCTTTGGGCCAGCCCAATCCATGCTGGCTGCAAAATCTGGTGGGGGGAATTTCTCTGCTGACACCAGTTGACTGTAGAAGGTGTGCTTGCGGGGGCACCCGAGGGCAGCATCTTGGTTTTACAGCCATGCTCACTAGAAGGGAAGAGACCCTTGGGGTTGGAGAAGCTTTGCCCCAGGAGCAACCACGAGCTGCAGCCATTGAGTATTTGAGTAGCCTCACTCCAATATTGTCTGGGATTGTTCCCTGCAAGACAAAGCCCCTGTTGCTCTCAGCCTGGGTGACAGAAGAGGCCGGTCCCTGCACCGGCATGATACCTTGGCTGGTTGAGACTTGCAGGTCTGGCTGTGCTCCCCACCCAGAGCCCATTTTCCTTTGCTGCAGGCCACAGCTCCCGCCTCCCACTCCTGGTACCTCTACCATGCTTTGGGAGGTCTGTCAATGATTGACCTGGCCACCAAACCTGTTCTGGAGGTCCTGCCTGGCCATGGGAGGGACCTCCCTCCTCCGTGTGAGCAGTGGCTCTGGGAACAGAGAGGGGCCAGGCGTTGGGCGTACACAGACCTCAGCAGGGGATGTTAAACCATCCTTGGTGCATCCATGGTAGGAGTGGTGCTAGGGACATCAGCAGCACAAGGCTCCCGTGGGCACATTGCTGCCCCTCTCCTCGGGTGGTGTTGGGTGTCAGCTGCCACGGTAACAGGGAAAAGCCATGGGTTTAGTACCCGGTAACCCCCAGATGAATTCCTGCATCTCCCTTAAGGCTGAGCCTGGCAGAGCTTGGTTCCAGGTGGCCTCCAGCATGGATTAAGGCATGGGGAGCGATGCCAAAGCGGGGAGCCCTGGGCACTGCGGATCCCCCCTTCCCTTGTTTGTGGGGTGGGTGAACATGTGCCAGCAAATTAATTTGCAATGAAAAAAGACCCAGCTGGCTGGGTGCGTGGGCTGGCCTTGGGGATGGGAGCTGTGGGGAGCACAGGGCCCTCACCCTCACCCCTGCCTGTGTCCGGCAGGGAAGAACCCCACCGATGAGTACCTGGAGGGCATGATGAGTGAGGCGCCTGGGCCCATCAACTTCACCATGTTCCTCACCATGTTCGGGGAGAAGCTGAATGGCACTGACCCGGAGGACGTCATCCGCAACGCCTTCGCCTGCTTCGATGAGGAGGCGTCAGGTACGGGCACTGCCTGCACAGCCTCATGTTGCCTGCCCGGGTGCTTTGCCCCTCGGGCATGCAGCCAGGATGAGGGCTGCGGCCAAATCCCTGGGGACAGTCCCCAAGCAGCTCCAGAGTGGGAGAGCTGGGCAGGGGTGTCCTTGGGAGAGGTGGAGAAGATCCTGCTGCTCAGTCTCTCACAGTGTCCCCAGCTAACCCCCCCCGCACTGTCCCTGCAGGCTTCATTCACGAGGACCATCTGCGGGAGCTGCTGACCACCATGGGAGACAGGTTTACTGACGAGGAGGTGGATGAGATGTACCGGGAGGCGCCCATTGACAAGAAGGGCAACTTCAACTATGTGGAGTTCACCCGCATCCTGAAGCATGGGGCCAAGGACAAGGATGATTAGAGCCTGGGGCCGGTCACCCCCTCTGCTTCCTCCTGCACATGCTCCCCACCCCTCGGCCCCCTCTTGCTCTCCCACAGCAGGCTCCCCCCGTGGGAAATACCTCCCAGGACCAGCACCCCACATCGGGTCACGCTTGGAGGGGAAGCGCTCCTGTCACTGTGCTGCTGTGTGCCCATCCATCAGCCCCAGACCTCCCCTCCCATCGCCTCTCCCACCCACAGGCTTGCCCTGCTGGGAGCCCCAGCCTTCCTGTGACCCCCTCCCCAGCAGCTGTTGACCCCCTTGAAGCCACCATGCCGCTGGTCCCTGGGGCCAGGGTGAGCATCCCAGGTGAGCGCTGGCCTGCAGGCATTTTGGCTAGCTTGAGCCCAAGCAATCCCGGTCTAGGGCTGTAGCAGAGAGAGAAAGCATCTCTCCCCTCTCCTCCCGCACTCCCTTCTTTCATGAAAGAAAAAACACTGTTTCCTTCCCCCTGGCTGTTTTATGGCTTTAGAGCCTGTGATCTGAGAGATTTGGGAAGCTGAAGTGGCGTACAAAACCTGATGGGTGTTATATAGAGACGTGCCATGTGTGGCTTCCTTGTGGATGGGTGCCATGCTGTGCCGTGCTATGCTGCCTGCCTGCCTGGTGGGTTTGCAGGGCAGGTTCGGGCACTGCATCTCCCCACTTCACTGCCATTGCCAGCCAGGGACTCTTCCAGCAGTGCAGCCTGTTTTCAAAGCCAAATTGCTCCTAACCCATGTAAAATCAGCTTGACCATAATTTTCCACCTTTGCTGATGGGATGAGGGTTGCTCTGCTCAGCCCCCGTGTTGGCGTGGGCAGACAGGTGGGCTGAGATACGCTTGGCAAGGTGCTGGCCACGCTCCCCTCATCAGCTGGTTTGGGGTCCCAGGGGCTCGGCTACCCTTCTGCATCACCCTGAGTGGGCCGGTGGGGGGTAAGAGACAGGGAGGGTAAGAAATAGGAAGGAGGGTTGTCCCCTTGGTTTGGTTATCACCACCTTGACAAGGGTATGGGAGCGTGGGGGGCTCCTGCCTTGCAAAGGTACCGTCTTAAGTACTGCCTGAAGTCAGCCCATCTCCCTGCCCGAAGGATGAGTTTCCTGCATGTCTTTATTTAAAATGGGGGAAAAAGTGATGACAAACTTACAGAACCTGGCAAAGGCAGAGATCCTCCCAGCACACTGGGAAAGCTCAGGGTCTGCGGGGGCTCTGTGGGTGCTGCTGGGATCAGAGGGGTCAGCAGCCCCATCCTTGTTCAGAGACCTGCCAGGCCCCGGGCTCTCACCTGGGAGACAACCCGCAGCTGAAAAGCTTCTCCTTGCTTCTCAGTGCTTCTATTTCCCAGGCACCACCACCAAAATGAAACATGAACTAAATTAATCAGGGACGCAGATATGGGAAAGGCTGAACACGTGCTCTCCTGGGGAGCTCCCCAGGGTCATGGCTCACGCTCTGCAGCCACAGCCGCACACCAGCCCACCACCAGGCTTGTAGATGCCAAGCTCCTTCCCTAATTCCCTGCTGTATCAGGGAAAAACCTACAGTTGTCCCGCTTCCAGTGCAAAGTCCCAGGCCTGAAGTCTGCTGGAGGGCAGGATGCGTTTTAAAGCGCCCCCTTCACTGGGATGCACACCAAAGTGGATGTCTCACAGACATCACTCTGGGGCAGAAGGGCTGATGCTGGAGGTAGAACCATAGACTCGTTAAGGTTGGAAAAGACCCTTAAGATCATCGAGTCCAACCGCTAACGTATCACTGCCAAGTCCACCACTAAACCATATCCTCAAGCACCACGTCTGCCCTTCTTTTAAATACCTCCAGGGATGGAGACTCCACCACCTCCCTGGGCAGCCTGTGCCAGGGCCTGACAGCCCTTTCGGGGAAGAAGTTTTTCCTAAAAGCCAACCTAAACCTCCCCTGGTGCAGCTTGAGGCCATTTCTGACCTAGGAAAGGACCACCAGCTTCTTCAAGGTCTCTTCTGGAGGCAGCTGCATCCAGAAGCAATGTTCAGCCCCTCTGACCCCAAATGATCAGCCTGTGTGACCAGCCCAGAGTCTCCCGGTGTTGCGAGTGGGATGGTCTTGGTGGCTGGCCGCCAGCAGAGCTGCCAGAGGCTCCAGTGTGGGGCTTGCGGAAGCACTGTCTCAAGCAGCTCCTAAAGCTGCTGTGTCTGAACTGTCCCCTTCACCAGCACAGCTGTGGTTACACCACAGGACTCTCAGGAGAGGGCATGCTTCAGCCCTGATTCCAGCAAAGTAGAGGAACTTTGCTCGTTGGCACTGGGGTACATTTGGGAAGAGTAAATATGGCCCTTGCAAAAGGGAGTCCTGCCTCCCCCCCCTCCTGGAGCTCCTGGAGCAGGTGGATGAAGAGGTTATCTGGGTAACAAAGATGGGGTTGTCTTGCCCACTGGATGGGGGGGCCGTGGCACCCAAGCGTGGGGCTCCAGTGCTGGGGTCGGGCAGAGCCATGCAGTGCTGGAGGCGGTGAAGCAGCTCATGCTACAACTGACCTGGGCTGAGCCCTGCACCACGGGGCTGTGGCACGAACAGTCGGACACTGGGTGTTTTTGGGGTGCTACTTGTTCGCAGCCGGTGCCCAGCCAGCATGCAGTGGCCCTTATCAGCACTCTAATGCAACTGTCGGTCTCCTCGCTGCGCGGGTGGCGATTGCTTTTAAACCTTTAAACCTGGCTTTGAAGCCCTGCTGGAGGTGCGTGAAGGAGCACACCAGCCCGAGGCTCCCACTCCATCCCTGAGCAGGGGAAGGACAAACCCGGCTATCATTTCCTTCCTGATTAACGCCACCACAACTCCAGCCCAGGCCATCGAGCCTTGGCTTTTGTAGAGCAAAGGCAGGCTATGAAACAGTAAAAAAGCCCTGTTAACACTGCTCCCAGGACCAGTCCTACTGGAGGAATCCCAGCCTGGCGGGAGTCTGGTGGCCCTGAGCAGGGAGCAGTACCCCTGCCGCTGGAAGGCTAGAGCCAGGCCCCAGGGGCAGGTCTGTAGCCAACAGCCAGCACAGCTGACCACAAATCCAATTTTCCTTGCCAAAAAATCCAGATTAAATATCAGGGGGTTGGCAAAGGGTGAAGGGAGTCCTGCCTGGGACAGGTCAACGCCTTTGGGGGCTGCCTTGGGTCTCCAGCATCCCCCTTCGGGCTCTTGCTGGCTGATTGTTTTTAAAATTGCTGAAGTTTAATAGTATTATCATGTCAATGGGCCTGGCCAGACTTTGCCGGGCTGGCTGCCTGGGGACTCAGCCTGGACAAGCCCTTTAGCGAGAGCAGGCAGGGAGATGCCCCATAGACCCATGCCCCGTAAGGCTCCTAATTCCCCATCAGCTGTGAGCTCCCTGGCTCCTGCTTCAGGCCGGGTTTGCCCAGGGACTTAGGCTCCCCAGGTGTTGCACTCGGGCACCCAGTGGGATTTTTCCAAAGTTGCTTCCACACTACCTGTACCTCCAGCCCAGGGAGCGCAGGAGGGTTCATGGCCCAGCCCTGGGCAGGTATTTGAGCCCAGGGACTATTTCCCAGTTGTCTCAGTTAGGCAGAGGACTAATACAGCCTTTTTCAAAGGGTAGGAGCAAAAGCAGACTGCTCGGAAGGACAGTCCTGCCTGGGCATGGCAGCTGACACAGGCCCCGGGGGGCGGCTGGGGGGGGTCTCTGTGTTGTCACCCACCAGGAACAGGCTGGGCGCCTGGGCAGGGAGCAGAGCGGGCAGGATGAATGCGCCCTGCCTGGTAACGGCCCTGGTTTGCAGGCAGGAGCGAGCCTGGTGTGGGAGGGCTGGCTGGGGCAGGGGATGCACCACGCGCTGGGGCAAACTTGCAGCAGATGGGATTTGCACCCAGGGCTGGCCCCACACCTTGCCTGTGGTTCACCAGCCTTTACTGCATTTGCATTAACGGAGCAATAGCAATTTGGAGGTACGGTTTCACTCAGGACATTGAAGATTTAGCAGCAGCTAAACAAATGCTTTAAGGGATTCTCCTCTTATGCTATTTAATCCTTTATTACACCAGGCAATCTGCTTTGCACAGACCAAGACCCTGCTTTAAATGAAGGTTTTTATGCAGCTTTTCTCAATAACCGAACAGATACCCATCTTTTTCCATGCAAGCAGAAAAGAGGGGAGGAAGGGGAGCTGCAGCACAGCCTGCAAAGGTGGTGGAGCCTGGGAGGGGAGAGCTGTCCCAAGGGCAGCTCCTGCACCAGTGTGCCATCAAATACCTGCTGCCAACAAGCTCTGCATGGAGAAAAATGGAACCGGACCCTTGGGGCTGCTGTGCCCCACGAGCACACGGGTCCCTGGAGGATGCACACATGCATGCTGTGCTCGGCGTTGCTTACCTGCTTGTCCTGAGCATCTGGCAGAGGGGGAAGGTGTGACGCAGCCCCATCACAGAAGGGCATGGAGCACGGGGTGGGGAAATCCTGCGGGACCCACATCCTCGACCTGCTTGCATGTAAACAGAGCGATTTGGCCTCCAAAACTCAAAAGGTCACCTTGGGCTCTGCTATTGCTGTGGAGAGGTGCAGGGAGAGCAGTGGCAGCCCCATAAGGCCTCCGAAGGCCTCACCCGGCCCATTGGCAACGGACACGGCAAAGGTCCCACCTGGTGCCTCCTCGATCACCGCTCCTGCTTTGAAACACCTTCCACTTTCATGGGAGCCGTCATGTGTTGAGCTTCTGATTTCCCATTTAATAAGTGAAAAAGCCACCCAAGCACCGGTGGTGCCTCAGGGTGGCCTGAGGTCCCTGGGGCTGTCACCCACCCCCACCCCAGCAGCTCCTGTCTCCAGGCCTGGCCCTGCAACCAGTGCCTGCCCGTTCCCTGCCTGCCGACACCAGTAGCGCCTTGGTGCTGGGCTGCAGGATTCAGGCTTAACATGGCGGAGCAGAAGGACCTTGTGCGGTGCCTTGTAGGGGTGCCCGTGGGTGGGTGTTGCTGCGTGGGTATCCCTGCACAGGTGTCCCTGTGCGAGTGTCCCTCCATGGGTGTCCCTGTGCGAGTGTCCCTGCATAGGTATCCCTGTGTGGGTGTCCCTGGGTGGCAGTCCCTGTGTGGGTGTCCTGGTGCGAGTGTCCCTGGGTGGATGCCCCTGGGTGGGAGTCCCTGTGAGGGTGTCCCGATGTGGGTGTCCCAGTGTGGGTGCCCTGGTGCGGGTGTCCCTGTGCGAGTGTCCCTGCATAGGTATCCCTGTGTGGGTGTCCCTGGGTGGCAGTCCCTGGGTGGATGCCCCTGGGTGGGAGTCCAAGTGCGGGTGCCCTGGTGCGGGTGTCCCTGTGCGAGTGTCCCTGCATGGGTGTCCCAGTGTGGGTGTCCCGGTGCAGGTGCCCTGGTGCGGGTGTCCCTGCATGGGTGTCCCAGTGTGGGTGTCCCTGGGTGGCAGTCCCTGGGTGGATGCCCCTGGGTGGGAGTCCAAGTGCGGGTGCCCTGGTGCGGGTGTCCCTGTGTGAGTGTCCCTGCATGGGTGTCCCAGTGTGGGTGTCCCGGTGCGGGTGCCCTGGTGCGGGTGTCCCTGCATGGGTGTCCCAGTGTGGGTGTCCCAGTGTGGGTGCCCTGGTGCGGGTGTCCCTGTGCGAGTGTCCCTGCATAGGTATCCCTGTGTGGGTGTCCCTGGGTGGCAGTCCCTGGGTGGATGCCCCTGGGTGGGAGTCCAAGTGCGGGTGCCCTGGTGTGGGTGTCCCTGTGTGAGTGTCCCTGCATGGGTGTCCCAGTGTGGGTGTCCCGGTGCGGGTGCCCTGGTGCGGGTGTCCCTGCATGGGTGTCCCAGTGTGGGTGTCCCGGTGCGGGTGCCGGGGTGCAGCTCTATGCGGGGGTGGGGGTTACCGCCGCATTCCTGCCGCCCGGCGGGTGCGGGGGCTCCCTCCCGCCGGGCACCGTGTCCGGGAGCGGGGGCTGAGCCCCATCCCCACCGCGGGGCCGCTCCGGGCGGCGGGGGAGGGGGGGGCCGCCGCCGCCGCCGCCAGGTACCGGCCCGGGGCTCGGCGGGGCGGGGGCTGGGGTGCCCGCTGCCCGGTGCGGCGGCGGTGACAGCCGGGGGCGGGCGGGCCGGGGCCGGGGGCGGGGGGCCCGGCCGAGTTCCTGCCTCCTCGGGAACAAAGGGAACTCTGTCTCGGCATCTGTCACCGCCGCCCACCCAAAACTTTTCGCTGCGCCTCGGCCGCCCGCCCCGCCGCCGCGGGAGGGTCCCGTCGCACCCCCGGCACCGGCACCGGAGCGGCGGCGGCGGCGCGACCCCGGCGCGGCCCATGCAAGGGCCGAGGCGGCGGCGGCGGCGGCGGCCCGGGGGTAAGAGCGCAGCCGGGGCGGGCGGCAAACATGGAGTCCCGGCCGGGCGCGGCGGGCCGGGCCGGGCCGGGCCGGGGGGCGGCGGGGCCCTGCCGCCTTTGTGCGGGCCGGGCCGGGCCGGGCCGGGCGCCGCCCCCGCCGTGAAAAGTTTGCGGGAGTCGCGGGTGGGCGCGCTCGGGCGGGTTTTGTTCCCTTTCCGCGTCGCGTCTAACTTGGCCGATGTTGTTTGTTCGGCCGGGGGTTGTTTTCGGGCCGGTTTCTGCCCTGGGCGGGGGCGGGGGGCGGGGGGGGGTGCGGGCTTTGGGGCGGCGGGCGAGTTTTCCAGCGTCTCTTTCTTTCTCCTTCGCGGCGGCGGCGGCGGCGGGGGCGGGGGGGGGCCGGGGCTCGCCGCTCCCCCCGGCTTTGTGTCGGCGGCGGACGGGGTGGCCCCGGGGCCGCGCTACCTGTTGCGGCCGGGGGGCGGCGGGGGCGGCCCCGCCACCCCCCGCCTCCATCCCCGCCGCACAATGACCCCGCGTGGTTCCATCTCCCCGAAGCAACTCCGACCTTCCAGCTCCGGCCCTTTTCCCCCTGCTGAGATTTTTAAAAAAATTATTATTTTTGATATTTTCTCCCTAAATGTTTCATTTTTCCTTGCCTTTCCCCCCGAACCCCGCTTGCGTGCGCAGGGCTCCCGCCTGTGCCGTCTCCCTAGACCTCCAGGGGCTCTCTTTAGGCAGAGCGAAGTGCCGCGGGGTGGGCTGTTGTCTCCGCCGCTGCCTGTAGCTTCTCCTCCCCTCGGGGGGGGGCCCTGCCTCTGGATCCCCCCCCCTCGGCCGGCCGGGAAGGGGGTGATGAGCCGCTCTCCACCTCGGAGGCGGTGGGGGGGTGTCTGCGGCTGCAGCCCGCGCCCGCTCCCCCGGCCGGGATGCCGCCTGATGCCCGCGCTTTGGTTTCCACCTTGCCAGGCTTTAACCAGGAGAGATCTGCGGGCAGCTCCACCATGTCGGATAGCGACCTCGGGGAGGACGACAGCGCCACGTCCCCGGACCCCTTGCAGTCCAACAAGAGGAAGAGAAGGGGCAATCTCCCCAAGGAGTCTGTGAAGATCCTCCGGGACTGGCTGTACGAGCATCGCTTCAATGCCTACCCCTCCGAGCAGGAGAAGCTCAGCCTCTCGGGGCAGACCAGCCTCTCCGTGCTGCAGGTAGGAGCCAGTCCCCCACATGCCGGGGACGCAGCTGGGTCCTCTGCCGCGGTGCTTGGGACAGGCCAGAGTGGGAGAACCCCACCAGAGATCCCGAAGGACTTAGAGCGCTGGAACCACTTCTCTCTGAAGGGCAGCAAGGAGACAAGGGAGGGAATGGCTGGGAAGTAAAGCCACCTGCGATGTGGGCAGCCTCTTTTTGGGAGAGGTCTGAGCCCCAGGGACCAGTTTTATGGCAATGCTGGAGCAGAGCTTTTTGGCCAGGCAGCAGATGGAGGGACTGGGATGGGGGCAAACTAAGCTGTACCTTGTTTTTAGTAAAACCTGCCACAGGAGGGAGGGCTTCAGGGCTTTAGCTTCAGGCTTCAGCTTTATCCTGTTCCCCTGGGTACCCCCAGCAAAGGGGCCACAGCTGCCACCCCCTGTACGCAGAGAACTATCCTAGGGAAGAGAGGCTGGCCTGGGCTTTGACCCCAATGGGCCATTAGCAGCACTAAGTACTGGCTGTGCCACTTGGCCCCAGTCACACCAGTTGCATCAAGGGGAGCCCAGCCCAGCTGGGTGCCCCGGGGCAGGAGTCCCCCCAGCCCTGCTCCTGCTTGCAGGTCGATGTTCTTGTGGTGCTGTGACAGGTGCCCGGCCAGGAGCCCTGGCTAGCAGTGGGGGTGAGCAGTGCTTTTCCTTCCAGCTTTGGCTTTCACCCTGTCTGCTGTTAGGGTGGCAGGGAGAGCCGGCCTGCAGCTGCCTGTCCCTTTGAGCCACACAAGGGCCAGCAGCCTCTAGGCGGGGGGACCCCTGTCTGCCCAGGGCCCTTTCCCAGCCTGGCAGGGCAGGAGATAAGCGGGGGCTTCACTCTTTTCTCTGGTCTGGGGGCACAGCGGGGTGGGAAACAGCTCTTGTGTGCAGGGGAGCAAGCAAGGGCCAGTTGGTTTTGCAGCCGAGCCCCTCTCTTTGGGGCTTCCTCTGCACCTCTGGCTCCTTTCCCTGCAGCTCGGCACAGTCCTGGCCAGCTGTCCTGGCCGCGGCCCAGACACCGGTGTGTAGGCAGTGGCTGTCTGGTTTTCTTTTTCCTGGCTGGCAAAGCAAACTTTCTTTTTAATTTTAATGTATTTCTTTCAATGCTGGCTGTGCAACAGATTTGTGTCTGGGCAGCTGCTCCAAGCGGGGAGGCTGGTGGTCCTGGGAGGGCTTGAGTCAGAGCTGGGGGGAGCAGCAATGGGTTTAGGGTTGTGGGAGTCTGGGCTTGTCCTGGACTGGGGTTGGCACGGTGCTGCCTGGCATGGGGGGGTTTACCCCAGGGGTTGCGGCAGTGGGACTGGCAGATGCCTGGCTGTCCATGCCCCGAGCTTTTTGGGACCAAGGAGGGTGTTAGCAGGCATGTGGCCTTGTGTTGACGTGTGGTGTTGCCGTGTGCCGACTGTTGTCTGCCCTGTGGGACCCCCTACAGGCGACGTGCGCCTGGTGAGGAGGCTGCTCCTGTCCCCCCCAGGTAGGGGGTCCCAGCCTGGTGGCATTTCCCAGGGCCAGCTGAGGGCTGTCACTGGGATTTCTGTCAGCCTGATGTGACAACAGGATGCTGTGGGGGCTGTTCCATCTGATGAGAGGTGGAGGTGTGGGGCACCCCACTGCAAGGCTGGAGCGGCTGCTGGGTTCGATCCGTCAGTGTCAGCCTGACCCCTCCGGGAGCCTGTTAAGCGCAGGGCTCTGCTGCAGCCACTGGCTCAGCATCCCCTGGTTGTTTATTTCTGCATCTCCCTGCCTGGTCTCGCGGCCTGGGGAGCTGAAGCCAGGTGCCGGTGGCCAGGGATTGGGAGCACAGCGACCCTGGGTCTTCAGGGACACTGGGAAGCCATGTGTCTCCCTTGCAGAGAGTTGGGAGATGAGAACGCAGTCCCCACTCCTGCTGAGGCTTCCCAGACAACAGCAGGTTTCCAAGCTCATGCCTTCCTGTGGGGATGGACTTTTCGTCTCGCGGTGGTGGTGGGGACAGACACTGCCCAAAGTGACAGTCCAGCGTGTACTGGTGGTGGGGCCAAGTGATGGCCATGGGTTTTGTTTTTTTTTTTTAAAAAGAGCTGCTTGCTTTGAACCCGAGGAGTATCCCAGCTGCCCTGGTGGGTGATGCGTGTGGTGTCCTGCAGCGTCACTGGTGGTTGTGTGTGCCTGTCTCCGTGCCGCGTTTACCAGAGGGAGTTGAATGCTGGAAGGAGAATGGCGGGCGGACCGGCAGGATTTTGGGGGCCTTCTGAGCGCTGCAGAGTTGGTTGGGCTTTCTGATGGGAGTCCAGCCCTCTGGTTGGGGATTACAGCGGTTGATGGCCGTGGGATTGCAAGATCACATCAAGGGGACTCAGCTAAGGCTTGCAAGGGAGGGTGTTCGGAAGGGAAAAGCAGGTGAGACTGGTGTATTTGAGGGTGTTAAATGCCAAATATTGTCTCAAAGACAAAAAAAGGACAACTGAGATCTTGCTGTGATCAAAGTAGTGGTAAGTTCTTTCTGCCTGGGGAAAAATATTTTATGTAGCTCTTGATTTAGGAAAGATCAGTCTTTTTTTTTCTGTGATTTATTCTCTTCTAATTGTTTTCTAGGAAGAAGGCAGTTATTTTAATGTAGCATTTTATATAAAGATGCTGAAACAATACCTGGCTGAGACTGAATACATGGCCCCTGTGTTTCTGAAGGGCTTCCAGAGGTGTAGATGCAGAGTTCTGCCTTTTTGGCATGCAGATGTTTGGAAGAGTCTTTAAAGTTAGCCGTAACCTCACTGGTTGGCAGGAGGCGTGGGAAGGTGTTGATGTACTGCCGCAATCCCTGCCACTCTGTTAGAGGACAGGGGGCTGCAGGTCTGCAAACTGATGGGTTTTAGGGTTTTCCATCCATGCTGCTGTCCTGCTGGCCTTCTGCTCCATGCAGCCTCAGTGCTCCCGTCCAGGGTGGCAGCATGTTGGCGCTGGCATGAGCGTGTGAAGCATGGCCAGGCATGCTGACCTCTGGGGTGGGTTGCCTGGAGAAGGGAAAACTCCCCCCAGACCGGGGACCTGCTGGAGGCCGTGGGGCTCTGAGCTGGCTCTCTGCAATGCCACAGCCTCTGGTTGGGGGGTGGCAGGAGCCTCTGCGCGGGAGCTGGGAGCTGTACCCCGCTTTACCTGCGTAAGGCTGGGCACAGTCCGTTGTCTGGAATTCGGGGCTGTGGTGGGGGCACAGGACTTCCCTGAGGAGCAGGCAGCTCTGCTCGAGAGCCACTGCAGCTCTAGTAGCTCTGTGCAGCCTTGCTCCGGCTCGCAGGGCAGCTTGGCCCCTAGGCTGTCCAGGGTCTGCTTGTTCAGCACGGTGAGCAGGTGTGGGGGGCTGGCACCTGTGCACAAGACCCAGGGAGAGCTGGTGGGGTGGTCTGGCAGGGCTGAGTGGGAGCGTTGCACCGCAGGCAGCTGGGACAGGGGTGCGAAGAGGAAAGGGCTGCCCCAGGCAGGGGGTGCCAGGCAGGAAGCAGCCGGCGTTGGGGTTTCCGTGGGTGGCTGGGCAACCCCTGCCAGGAGTAGCTCTGCCTCTCAGGAGCCAGAGAAGGAGGAGGTGTGGGGCTGGGGGAGGAGACCGGTGGTAGCTGGGGCCTTCGGGAGCTGCTTGCTGGGTCTGGCGGGGCTTCTGCTGGCTTGGCTTTGGGCTGCCACCCCCCCGGCGGGCCCTGTGCATTCCTGGTGCCCCAGGCAGACAGCACTGCATCCTCTCTCCTCCCAGATCTGCAACTGGTTCATCAACGCCAGGAGGCGGCTGCTCCCTGACATGCTGCGCAAGGACGGGAAGGACCCCAACCAGTTCACCATCTCCCGCCGCGGGGGCAAAGCTGGTGATGTGGCCCTGCCACGGGGGGCTGCTGCTGGCTCTGGGGTGCTGGTGGTACCTCCTGTGACGGCCGCGGGGGCCTCCAAGGTGCTGTCAATGTCCGTGTGCCCACAGGTACTGTGCCACCCTGCCCAGGCGCTGGGCAGCAACCTGACAGTGGTGAGCGCCCACAGCCCCGAGCAAGAGAAGCCCCCTGGCCTGCAGCGAGCAGAGCCGGACCCTGCCCCCAAAGCGCTGCTGGGTGCCACCGGCAGTACCATGACCTTGCTGGCCCGGGCCGAGGCAGCCAGCCCCACCAGTGGACTCTTTAACACACCACCCCCCACGCCCCCTGAGCTCTTTGGTGACGACTTCAGCAGCTTCCAGCTGCTGGTGGAGGTGGCGCTGCAGAAAGCGGCTGAGCTGGAGTCACAGCGGCAGGGCGGGCAGCTGCCCCTCTTGCCCCAGACTGAGCCCCCGGGAACCTCCATCTCCAAATAACCACCCGGGCCGGGTCCTGCAGGGTGCCGGACCCTCCTGGCTTTGTGCCACCTGTCTGCCTGCACCCCCCCCCCCGACCAGCTCATCTCAGAAGTGGACTCCTGCCTTCCCTGGGGCTCTGGGATCTGTCAGCCAAGAGGGGAGAGGAAGGACTGTCCCATCCCACCACCCTCTCGCTGGGGAGACGGCCCCTGCTGCTGCCCTCGCCGCTAAGGATGGTGCCCTGGGTGTGCGGGAGGATGCAGCTGCTGCAATCTGGCCACTGTGAAAAGACCTTTGCAGCTTTAGCAACCTCTCCCTGCCGCCACCGATGGTTACTGTGGAGCTCCCCTTGGAAAACCTGCTGACTTTTTCTCTCTCCTGTCAACAAGGGTCCAGCCAACACCATTTCTTCAGGGAGAGAGAGAGAGATTTTACCTTTTTTAAAAAGTTGGTGTCTGTTTTAAGGACTACGGATGAAAAGCTTTTTCTCCCAAATCTCTGATCTTGCCCCTGCCTTTTTTCCCCCCCACCCCTTTCCTCCTTTTGTTTGTGGAGGGCCGTTCTGGCACCTTGTGCGGGCCAGGAGCCCTGCCTTGCCCAGGGAAGGGCCAAGGACAGATGAACTGGAAACCTGAAGTCTGTGGCCTTTTTTTCACACAGAAAACAGGGGACCCTCCTCCTCTGCCTTAGGGTGTTACAGATGCTGCCAGTAGAAATCTCTATGGTGCTGTTTAGCAGTTTTTTCTGTTGAGACATTTCCCCTTTAATTGTGATTTATTATATGATTTTTTTTCTTCTATAAGCATTTCCACAACTTCCCCGTGTTTCTCATGAGTTCCTGCTGAATATGTGCACGTTGTGTCCCAGAACAGAGAGCGCATTGCAGAGCCTGCGAGTCGCTGACAGTAGGCTGCTGCTGGGTGGACGCAAAGCTGAGACTGTGAAATTTTGTATCCAACGTCTTTATTTTCTATTTAAAAAAAAAAAAAACAAACAAAAAACCCCCAAACAAACCCAAAAACATTTGGAAAGAGGTGCATTGTGGGTACGGGCCTGTGCGTTCTACAAGTGCAGCGCTCGCAGCCTGCAGACCACGGTTATTGGAAAGCAGAGTTGTCTCATCGGCCAAGAGCGGATGAGCTGCCCTGGGAACGCGGAGGGATCGAGTCCTCTTGCTCCCTGTTCCGCCCCCCGCCCTGCTCTCACTCTCCAGGGCTGAGTGTGGCTATGCCCGGTGGTGTGGTACTGGTGACCTCTAGTGACAAGCTGGTGACTGCTGGGAGCTGTCGGGGCTCCCCCAGCCTGGCCTGGGGGTGCTATTCCGTCTCTAGGGCAAGCCCTAGCCTAGCATAGCTTGCTGTCGCTGAGCCTGGGTGCTGCGCTGGTCCTGGGACTGAGATAACTGCTGTTTCACTGTAAAATGTAAGTTAAATAGCGCTACGTACGCACCTATGTTATCTATCCTGAGAAACACTAATCCTAGGTAATTAGCCTGATTATTAAATTGCATGACTAGAGATAATAACCTCCACAGGATCTGGTGCTGTGCAGGGGCTGGAGCCAGCAGTGCTGGGAGAGCAGCACACTGGAGGATGATGGGGCCTGGAAGGGAAAAGCACTGATTTTGGGGACCAGTGTTTTCCCCCCCCTCATTCCCTCTTTTTCTTCTTCAGAGAGAAGGTGGCAGGGAGTGCTGGCACGGCGATGCAGGAGGGCTTGCCAATAGTGCGTCCTGTGGGCTGGCTGCCCCTGTGCAGTGCAGGGATGGCTCCAGCTCTGGCACTACCTGGCTAGGCAGCGGGCACCATGTCAGGTGGATGCTCGTCATGTGGCTGTGACCATCCCCTTCCTCATCTCCCCCAGTTCCATTTTATGTCCAGCCTTTGCCCTCTGCCTCCTTTCTGGGGAAAGCCCTGAATTTTAGAACCCCCTCCCTTATTACTAGGTAGCCCTTCCCCTGTCACCCCACTGCAGTTCTGTTTCCTCCCCCAGGGGAGGGAGAGGCTTTTTAGTCTCCTCCCTTTATTTTGCCCCAGCCAAACCAAAGTGGTTTCCTCCCCCTGGGCAGGAGTGCTACAGCTGCACCTGTGCCACGGTCCGGTGTTGCTGCCCTGGGGATGGACCAGAAAGAGTGGGGAGGGCAGGGATTATTGGAATGAAATTTATGGAGCAAAAAACTACTGTAAATATCTTTTTTGTTTGTCCTTCTGTTGTCAAATAAAAGTTTTTTAGTTTTGTGTGGCTTTTTTTTTCTATATATATGAGCTGGACTATGTCATTTGTGGGTAGCTCACTTGCTCCTCCCTCACCCCCACCCCCACCCCCTGACACTCAGCCAAAGCAGCTTAAGAGGCCTGAGGAGCATTGCTGGGTGTGGAAAAAAAAGGGGCCAGTGACTGGCACGGGCCTGCACTTACGCCACCATCATTTGCTCTGACAGCTGTTATGTGCTTGCTTCCCACAACATTTGATCCTGGTGTCTGGGAGCCAGAAAGCATTTGGCAGCAGCAGAGGGCTGATTCACTTGTATCTTCCCTCCTCCTGGCCAGCACTGGAAAAGTGAGGCAGCATCATTACTACCCCCTTGGCAAGGGAAAAAAAAAAAACACTACACACAGTTCCCTGGGTCAAGAACCCTGTGAGTCCGGCAGGGGTCCTGCAGCACTGCTCCTGGAGCAGCAGCCCCAGCCAGCCTTGCTCTGCCACAGAGGGCAGGGGCACGGACCCGCAGGCTGCTGCACTCCCAGCATCGATGTGGCAGTACGGGGACACAGCAAGGCTGGGCTCTGGGCTGCTGTGCCTGCTCCTGTGCTGCCCCGGGGGCTTGGCCAGCCTCTTCCATGCACTGGGAGAGGTATTTCATCTGCTAACGTCTTCCAACATGTATCAGCTCAGGGCTGCAGTCCCTGTGCTGCCTCGAGACGGGTATCTGCTTTCTGCCATAGCAGGGGCTGGAGTGGGGGCTAGCACCGGTTCAAGCCCTTTGCAGCCCCCTCACCCCTGGCTTCCTGTGGCACAGGGTGACCCCAGGGGCGCTGTGTCCCCTCTGGCATTGGGCAATGGCTGTGGAAAGATGGAGGCACCTGGCCTCACTCGTGCAGCTCCAGGGAAAGCCCTGGGCAACTCTGGCGACAGGAATAGAAACAGGGCATCCCCCACCCTGCGTGGGCTAATGGTGCTTTGTGCTCATGGTGAAGAATGTGGCTGGGGCACCCAGGGGGTTTGGGGTGCCCAGGTGGGGCTGGAGCCAGGACTCAGCCAGGGCAGGGGACTGCCAGCCCAACTGGGGGAGGTGGTCTGCACAGCAAGTGCAGGGCATGGCTGGGTAAAACACAACCACTGCCCCTCAGCCCTGCCTGCCCCTCCTGCAGCCTCAGGTAGTGCCTCAGTGGTCCTGAGCTGCACCAAGGTGCCTTTGCCTCGGCCAGGCCCCTGGGACCCCCAGGCATGTCAGGCACAGCCTCAGGGACCTGCACTCGCCTCCATGGGGAAGGGGCCACCGACCCCCAGCAGGGCTCAGGCACCCCCTGCCCCAGGGAGCTGGGCAGCCGTTCCCTGCAGGCACAAGGAGAGCTCGGGGGGTGGGGGACAGCCGGCACCCTCACCCTCCCGTGCAGCGCTGGGTGTCCTTACCCGCGGTGGGAGGCACGGCTCTGACCCCCCCCCGCCACCGCCTCCCAGAACAGCAGCTCAGACTTGCGCTGCCGGGAGGGGTCCTGCCCGCTCACCGCCCCCAGCCCTGTCCCAGCCCTGCAGCCCGCCCTCTCCGGCCTGCGCTCTGCCCTGGGCACGCTCAGACACTGCGTTGAGCGCAGAAGCATCAGCGTGGTGCTCTCATACTTCTCATGCCACAGCCAACACTACCCTGAAAACACCCATGGGCGGGGTGGTGGTAAGTCTTCAGGAGACCCTCCCTGGCAGCTGCATCCCCCATCTCTGTGGCAAGGAAGCAGTGCGGGGCATCAGGCTGTGCCCCAAAGCAGCGCAGCTGGAGGGCAGGGAGAGCTATGCGTTGCAAGGGCCCCCAGGCTCCCACGGATGCATGGTCAGTGGCAGCGCAAACCATCCTCCTCCTTCCTGCTGTGCTTCTCTTACCTGGATAATGCAGGGAGCCGCTGCCCTGGCACCGCTCCTCCGGGCATATGCCGGCCTGGCTCCAACGGCCCCCCAGGTTTCAGCGCTGCCTGGGACGGTGGACTTGAGCAAAGGGTGCTGAGGTGGTTTCAGGGGAGTCCCGCAGCCAGCCGGCACACACGGTGCTCACAGGAAAGCCGGTGCGGTGGAGCAGGCAGCTGTTCCCCGAGAAGCCCGGGGGAAGCACGGCCAGCACGGCAGCGGCCGCCACTCAGCTGGGGAGACCCCGCCTGCTGCAGCCCTCAGCACAGGCACCGGGGGTTTATGCTGAGGCGGGGCCGGCACCGGTGACGACCCGCCATGAGGCAGGCCCAGCCTGCCGCGCCTGTGGAGAGTCCCGGGGCCCGGAGGTGCGAGGCACGGGCCGGCCCGCGCCCCCCAGCACAGGCGGCGCTGAGGAGAAGCTGGGCCTGGGCGCCGCTCTGTCCCCGCCCCGGGCTCAGAGCGGCAGGGCGAACCCGCCGGGCCCAGCCGAGCCCCCCGCGCTGGGCAGGGCACGTCCGTCCGTCCCGCCCGCGGCCGGCCCCGCCACCCCGCCCTCACACCGCCCGGCGGGGGCGGGACACCCCAGCCCCGCCCACTGCTACCACCAGAAGTCCCGCCCCCTCCCAGCCACCTCAGCGGCTATTAGCCCCACAACACACACGGTCTGTTGTGATTGGCTGGCCTGAGCAGTCACCCCGCCTACTAGTTTACCCGGAGGTACATTTTACACAGAAGGCCCACCCCCACACACGCAGGGGGCAGCCATTTTGTTTCACCCGCCATTTTATGGCAGGGAGCAGCCATTTTGTTAAACGTCATGCAGCTCTGTGATTGGCTGACAGCCGTATCTTGACACCATCATACCCACGTGCCCTCAGGCAGCCCCATGATTGGCTGCCCACTTCCTTTGGATCCAGAGATGCTCAGCTATAAAACCACATCAATTTATATACAAATCCGTAAAGTTGTGTATAAATACTTATTTTCAGATATATACTTCTAGATTTGTATAAATGTGTATATATTTTAATATACATATGTACATTTATAAAGCTGTAGAGATTAAATATATGGAGCCATAAAACCAAGGGTATAAAATAGATAAAAAGTCCGCTGTGATGGACACCCAGGTAAACCACTGGGGGTGTGTGTGTCCGTCCTGCCAGCCGATCCCCACAGACCACCTGTGTAGGTGGAAGAGGGCATGACTTCTGCACAAGTCATCTGTGAGGCAAGGGGGTGGGACTCCCACCAGCAGCCCCCCATCCACCCCGTTACAGACCAGCCGCTGCTGAGAATAAAGAGGGAGCGAGACTGCAAGCAGCTATAAATTCAGACTGCATTTGTTTATTTAGTATTTTTTTTTATGGTAAGTCAGCCAGCTGTCCTTGCTGCTGTAAGTTCTTCTCCTCCAAGGTGGCAGGAAACAAAATGAGAGTCAGGCAGGCACACACGCTCACCTCAGCTGCCCGGCCTCGCCCCACAGACCCATGCATGCAGGACAGCTGCCATCAACGCCCCACTACACCTCTCCTGGCTCCAGCACACAAAAGAGACCCTGAGGGCCTGGTGCGACCAATCCAGGATGAAAAGCAATCTCAGGCCAGGAGTGAAGATGATCATTTGACAATTACAAGAGATGGGCTGTTCCCACAGACTGCTGGCCTGGGAAAAAGCAGCTTTCCAGGCCAGCTCCCTGGCAGCAGCCTCTGCCACTTTTGGAAGAATAATTTTAAAAACAAACCAAAAAAAAAAAAAGACCAGCAGCAAAAAAACCCCAAAACACAAACAAAAAACCTCCACCTTTCCCTGGCATTCTCAACTTCAATGCTAGGTATCTCTAAAACTGTATCTTTACAATCCTCCCCCAAAACCTGACAGTGCAACCCAAGAAGTCAATATCTCTACCCCCAATGCTGAATTTGAGTTACATTATGACCAAGCTTTGATAGGAACCTAATTCTGTGTTTCAAAGTTTATGACAGATGGGCAGAAAGCTCTAACAGCACCTTTGCATGGACAACACTGGACAGTATACAACGGTCACTCAGACATCATTCAGGATTTCACTTTTATTTATTTTTTTGCCTTCTGGATCACCAACACCCTTGGCTGAAACTTCTTTGGGATTCTACCCCCACCCCCACGAAAGTAACACACAGTCTCCCAACTCATTCAAGCAAGTGAAGAAAAGAAAAAAAAATCCCCAGCAAGATCACTCAGGATGGGGCCAAATGCTTATTGATGGGGTGGCAAAGAATTCTGTGGTAGCAGTTCTGGCTTCAAGAGCCAGACTGAAAAAGGAGATCTACAAAGGGGAAAATGGGCTAAAAAGTATTTAGCAATCCTTCCTCTACCCAAAGAGCAGGGAGATAAGGAAAAAATAGTCATCTGATTACACACAGGGTATATATTTTTACACACACTTTTACAGACATCTAGATATAGTACATGTAAAAATATATGCTATACATATGCCCATTCTCACCAAGGTGCTTTTAGTAACCATCTGCACTGTGCATATGGGCATGTATACGTGTGTATGAATTAAATGTACAGGTACTACTAAGTGTATATGTGCATATGTACACATACATACAGGCAGGCAGCCTACTACCAGCTACCTGTGCCTTCCTCTTTGTACAAAACCCAGTCCTCCCACCTTAAAATGCCATCACACTCTCCCCAGCCCACCCCTTCCCCAGCCCACTTTGAAACAGGTTCCCCAGTGTAGCAGCTTCTTTCTCAACAAGCAATTCAAGGAAAATTCAAGGAAAAACAGGGAAGAGGAGAAAAATCAAAGTGAAGCATGTGTGGACCATGCCCATAGTTGCTCTGTCGACCTTCAGCTCCCCTCCTGTGCCTGGAATAGGGTACTGCTCGCTCCCTCAGGATCAGCCAGCTAAGCACTAGCCCTTCCCCCCTTTGCCAGCTTATTGCACCATTTGCTTCTGGGCTGCATTTTAACAACTCTGCATTACATTCCACAGACCCTGTTATCCTCTCACATCAATAAAACAGAGGAATACAAACCCACTGCCCTGTTCCTGCCCACCCACCCTCCTTCCACCCCAATATCCCCATGAAAAGGAAAAAAAAATATCCCAAGAAAGGCTGCTTGCGAGCAGAGTGCAACAGTAGTACACACTGAATGGGTGTTCTCTTCGGGAGCTCTGTGGAAGAGAGGTTATTTCTAACACGGTAAACAAAGCCATGCAAAAGGTGGGATAAAGGGAGGAGGAAGGAAAAAATAAAGGATGAGAAGGAAGAACATAACTGAGGAGGAGGAAGAACACACAGCATGGCAAGTGCCCAAGGCTTCATGTTTTCTTGTCCTCTTCTTGTAAACAAGCTAATAATTCTCATTAGATAGAGCAAGTAAAAAGACAAGTTCCAAGTTGAGGGGCTGGAGTTTCCAGGAGTCTGTTCAGTCCATTCAGCAACACCACAGCCAGTGAGAAAACGAGGGGTATTTTTTCTTTTCTTTTTTTTTTTTTTTTTTTTAAAATCTTCATTACTTAAAGCTGAGAGAAAAAAAGCCAACTCAGGAGCCCTTTTCAAGGATGGCTCATTGTCTCTAGACTGAATAAATCACACTAGTTTAGAGAGAACCTTTTTTTTCCTTTTTAATGACTTATAAAAACCACATGATTCCTTCCTCTGCCCCTTTGCTCAAAGGCGGGTCTGTGCCTCAGGTACGTAGATCTCAATGCTATCTGCGCTCTCCGTAGCCGAGTTCTGCCGGACGGAGGCAGCCCTCTTGGCTGCCATAAGACGCTTGCGAGCTTCCTGTCGCTGCTTGTCTGAATCAGAGGCTTTGTCCCGGTTCAGTTGGGATTTGGACTTGGCTGGCTTCTTTGGCACTGGAGGGGGTGGTTTCTTCTCTTCCTTTAGGGAGACAGTAAGGAAAAACCCAAACATAAAATAAAAATGCACATACAGAAGCTTGCTCTCTGATATCGTGGGGACTCTGATGGCGTGAGGGACTAAGCAAAGAGATTGACTATCAGGTAAAAGAAGCAGTAGCAGTTCTTGAGCAAGACACTCAAAATCAGCTTCCCCAATTTCTAGAAATGTGCCGTTTTGCGTTTCACAGTACAGAGGCTTTCTGTGAAGCAGACTAGAGTTTGCAGACTATGCCTGGCCCAGCTATAGGTCAGAGCACAGCACAGGCAGCATGAAGGCTGAACTTGTTCTGGAACTGCAAAATTTTAATATGCCACCCTGCACCAGAGCCATAGTCTTCCTTCCTACCCTTCATGTCTAGTTAGGAAGCCTAGCCCAAGGACAGAGCCTATGCTGCATTTTCAAGAGGTTCCAGTAGGTGATTTTTTTACACTACTCACACCCCAAGAACAGTTAAAGCCTATTCATACAGTGCTCGTAACACTAGAGGCCTCTGTATCACTGCTTTAAGCATACACCACTCCTTGCTCTGGTCTCTCTCCATCGTAACACTTCTTCCCCGTGTCCAGAATTGTTCCCGTGATTGCTCAAGAGGAAAGGTCTCAGTGCATTGCAAGGCTGTGAGATGACACTGCACAAATACAATATGGTAAAAGCCCTAGAGATCTTCTGTTTGCAGACAGAAATAAACCTCAGATACCCAAAATGTCTGCAAGGTGCTCCGGCTGCTCTCAACTGCCCCACACTCACCTTTCTCTCCGGTGTCTCTGCCAATTGCCAGCTATTAGCTTTCAGGTGGTACAGCTCATCAAACTTCATGCTGATGTCTTCGATGGACAGCTGCAGGAGATCCCAAAACCCAGCTAGGTCCTGGGCTGTGGGTCTGGGATTGGCATTAGGGTTCTAGAGGAAAAAAATATAAAAAAACACCTTTCAGAAAGAATATACTCTTCTGACAAGCAGAGCAGCCTGCACAGCTTAAGTATTCGCTCCTTGTAAGTCTACCTGACAAGCGAAACATCAAGAACCCACAGGAGACACCAGCCCTAAAATACATAGAGACACAATGCCATCGTTTACAGTCAAAACTATTTATGCAAAGATCTGGAAGCAGAGATTCTGTTTCTACTATAGGAGCCTCTCTGTAGCAGAAAGCAATAGCTCTGCTCTCCCCAAAGCTTCCCCAGCTAGTGTGAATCCTACAGCAGTAGCCTCCAACTGAAGGTCCCCAGCACATGATTTAGAGCTAGAACACTGGTTTCTTACACAGACATCCTGATTTCAGGGTGGGTTATAACAGAAATGGACACAATATGAGGCAAAGCACAGCTCTGACACCTGGAGAACTTGCATGCCAGCATACAGCAATCCCAAGAAGCCAATATAGGTTTCATGAGCAAAATTACTTTGCTACATCCCTCCACAGAACAACCTGGAAGTATCAGTATTTCTCAGGCTAGGTTGAAAAACTTTAAGTAGCTTAAGGTTCTCCCAAGAACAGAATTTTCCCAGTTCTGAGACATCTGAACTGCCATCATAGGCTTGGATTGTCTCAGGAAAGCATGGGAACAGATCTGGGCAACTCAACACAAAGCATCAAGAGAGACCTCAGCACAAAACTCTGCTGAAATCCTGGTGGCTAGCGGTGTTGCTGCGAAGCTCTCAGCTGTGATCAGCTGGAGATCAGCAAGCAGGTGCTCAGCACTTCACTCCCTCCCTCCTCCTTCCTGAGTTTCTCTAAGTTGTGGGGTGGTTTTTTTTTTTTCATTCTCAAGTAAAGGGGAATTCATTTCTGAGGAAGTTTGCAAAATCCATATCACAATAAAGCTTGAGGGGAAAATCAGCACAGATTCCTACACATTCCCATGTCAGCCCTGTTCAGCTATCAGCAAGGGCAAACCCTTGCATTACATTTGAAGAGATCCGGGTCAAACAGTGCTGTGTGACCAGTGAGGGACAATCCTGTTGGGACTGTTTTACCATCCACATAATCTACATGCAAAGCAAGCATGTTTGGAGAACAGTAGACTTTTCAAACATTTCCCCCCTATTTGGCAAAACCTTGGTGGTTCATCTCAAAAAGCCCTTTAGAAGTTACAGGAAGGAGGCAGTTTCCAGGACACACAACAATGTCGCCGGCTGACAATTCAGCCTCACAGAGATTCAGCGTGTTCAGCGCACCCTGATCAGCAGTTCAGGAAGATTCTCCTATGCTCATGTAAGCACCTAAGGGAATTGCAAACACTCATCCCTGAGCAGGGCACAGCCCAAGAACTGCCTATTCAGAAGAGAGATTGAGGCAATCAGCCTCCCACTGCTCAGCTGCTGTTTTAAATCAGCATCCATCCATCACAGCATGGTGGTCTGGTTGTAGGCTACAGCTGCTTTGGCTTTGCTTTTGCAGTGACAGTAGCCTGTTAATACCTGATTATGTTCCCATAGTGCTCGTGAAACAGAGATGTCTCCCTCCCAAAACCCAGGAGAAATAGATCCAGACTCACCAAGTTTTGTTCACAGAGGCCGTGGAATTGCTGGAACTTCTGTGACATTAATAACTGTGCACTGCCCACTGCACTCAGGACTTTTCCTAAGACTATGGAAGACAGAAAGAGAAAAAGACCTCAGCTGAGTAGACTATTAAATGCAGCAACGAACTCGAGTGTTTCTGGAGCAAAGAAACACTCGATTCATTAGAAAAGGAGTTTCAAAGACCCCTAATGAAGTAAATGCTCTCAGGAAAAGGCGATATATTGAAAAATATAATCTACATCTGTCTTTGCCATTTATTATTGCTCCTTCTAGAGCAGGTCAAAAGCAGGCCAGACTGAGTGTGCAGAAAGTACCTTCAACTGCCTTCAGTCCATCAGACAAGCCACCAGCACAATCTCAGCCAGAAGATCTGCTGGCATCTGCTTGCAGATCACAACCTGCTCTTCCACTTATGGAGGAGGTGAAGGTGGCAAGGGACAGAACTGTCTCCAACCTCTATTTACCAGAAGGGATTAAAATACTGACAGGCAAGGGCTTTTAATACCCAGGACTTCATGTTGCTCTTTGTGGGTTTTCCAAGAAGCTTCTAGGTATGGCAACATTCCTCTGCTCATTAATGGAAAAAAACACTGTATGGGTTTTTCCCTTCCGAAGGCAGGGTTGAGACCCCCACAGTGCATTCAACTGCACCATGAACAGGGATGGACTGATTCCCCTTCCCCTCCCTGGTCTGCTGCTGCACCTACTCAATCAGTTCTGAATGTCTATAGGTCTCGGGACAAGCGTAAGCTGGGCTGTCTCTGCACCCACCAATTTCTCGGTTACAGAATCTACTAGGAGATTGCTCATAGAGGTCACAGATACACTGCCACACTGGTCTTGGTGCCTTTTCTTGCCAGAGCACCCTTGACACAGGCAAAATAAGGACATCCCCTGAGGCAGGGAGAGCCCTGGCACTGCCTGTCCAGCTTGGCAGCCAGTGCAACACCTTACTACAGTAGTATAGATGAGCTTCCCCAAGCCCTAGCAGTGACAGTGAGCTATAACTGAGTCTCACCATTGTTTCACCTTTCTCAGGTATCAAAAAAAAAAATTAACCAGATTCAAAGCAAAGATCCTGCCCTCCGCAGCCTAGTCACCCACTTCTGTCACTCTGTATGCACCATAGGCATGATTTTCAGTGCGAGGACAGGTTGTGCCAACTCATTTGAAAACAAGGAAACAAGCCCAATTGGGACTGAACCCAATACAATCTAGTGGCCTTGTGTCCCTGTGCATGTGCTTTTGGTGTATGTAGTACAAATTCAGTGAAGCTTTCCCATATGAAGAAACCTCCTCTTTGCTGTGAAGACAAGTCCACCAATTCAACAGATCAAACAAGCTCAGAGGTCACGTTCATCCTACCCCACTGCCAACTAAACTTTCATCTGCCCACTTGAGTACAACGGGTTAGGCAGGGAGGAAGATTCCACAGCCTCCCCGAAAGCAATCCATTTAAGCTTTCAGCAGTTTTGAATGGTCAGGAGCCGCACCATCCCCTGAAAAACTTCTGTGCTGCGTCACAGTATTTTTTCTTACCATATCTGCTATAGGAAGTTACCTTATCCATACTCATCTCCGTGTTCTACCCTTACTCCACGGGGTCACCGCAATTTAACTGCAAAAAGCTGATCCAATACTCAATTACAACTCCTTCTTGAGGGAGGAGACGCTAGGCTGCTCCAGTCTGGTGTCCAGAGCCTGACAACACCTACCTTCTTCAGAGAGATTGTTCTCTTTGGTCTCCTGGTCCATCTGGCGGCACCAGCCTTCTAACCGCTCTGTTTCTGCCTGCAGCAGCTTCAGAAACCAGTACCCATCCCGCCGGCAGGCTCCTGGCTGTGTGGGTTCTGATGGTGAGGTGGAGGATGTCTCAAGCCAGGGGTCAGGAGGAGGGAGAGATGAAGGCTCGAGGGCTGGGTCATTGTTTTCTCCATAGGAGAGGTTTCTCTTAATCTGCGAGGGCTTGGCTGGTTGCCTGGTAGTGGCATCAACACCAACGGAGTTGTTGTGTTGGGGGCACTCAGCAAGGCTCCTCTCAGATGATTTACAGCTAGAGTTATTAAGTTCCTGTGTGTCAGAGTCTGCGTCCTGTTTGGAGGACATGCTGCGAGAGTGGCTGTTTCTAGAGAGATCAAAAGTAAACATTAAAACAGCAGAACTCAACCTGGCTGGCCTCACACACTGACAGTGAAACGCATTTGTTTATTATGCCTGCAGCTGAGCCTCACCCTGCCCGCCCTGCCCCTCCTCACACACAAACACACACCACACATTCAGACAGACAAAATTATAAGGTTGCCTGCTTACTGCAATAGGCCGTTCAGACGAGAGGACTGACGCACATCTATAATTACTTATTGTACTTTTTTTTATTTCAAACTCCCATTCATTTGGCTGTTTACAGAACAAGTGCTTTTTTGCAGCGGGTGTGTGCTGTGGAAGAAGAGCTCTCCATGGGCCCCCATTCAACACCACTCATATTGGAACAAAGAAGGGGAGAAGGTCTAAGCAAAAGTGAGGAAACTGCAATTTAAAAGAAAGGAAACTACAAAAGCTTGCGTCTTTCACTTACCGCCACTCGTCCTCTACCTGTACCCCGATGGACTGGAATTTGGTGGCTGGTGGAGGAGGCTCCTCTTTTGCCACTGGCTGAAGGCAGTCAACCTTATTAAACAAAAAAAAATACAGACAAAACCAGACACAAGAACTTGCTGCTGGAATTCACATTAGTAGACCAGGAGTGCTGCACACACACAGCATGCTGACACCACACACCAACTGGAGGGCTGTCTTAGGAGAGGCACAAGGCTACCACTCAGGTCTGCCTCCACTTGAGCATCAGGACTGTATCCTGCTGGGCTGCTGCCAAGGAGCTGCTCTAAGAGCACTCATGTCTGCCCGCCACTGCTGTTTGCATGGCTGTGGGACGCTGGGGAAGGGCTGTGTCCCCCTGAGGGAGCAGCTGCATGTGTGGCATCCGACACAGGGGAAGGCCAAAAGATTCAAGAGAGGGCAGATATCTGATTAAGACAGAGAGCAAAGCCCAGCTTCCTCTCTCCTAGGGACTGATAACCTCCATAGCTCTGGATAAGAGGGTTAGAAGGTTTTAGGAGGGAAATCCAGGCTGTGGGGCCAGTGGCTGGGGAACCAGCTCAGAAAAGGAACAGGGGAAGATGGCAGTCAGCCTCTCCAACATGAGTTCTCTTGCCTTGCTGCCCTTTCAGCATGTGTTTTGCCCCACTGACCCTGCAGAAAAGCCTTCGCTATCACACGTACCTAGCTCGCCAGCTAGCGTTACTATAAAGCCAATGGAGAACTTATTCACACCCACACATGGTGGCTCAAAGACCAGATCCTGCATTTAGACCTGCCCAAGCAGCGCTCAAGGTCCTATCTGCAGGTAATAGCCTGCAGCACTGACCAGCACTTTGGGACAAAACAAGTGCTCACAGCAGCCAGCGTCTCTAACTGGGAAATCTGTCCACAAGAAGAGTGTACAATTGTAGATAAATTAAGTTTTGCTGAATGAAGCATGGATTTACACTACTCAGTGGGTTCTCATTTGACTATGTAATCAACAGCTCATTTCCCTTGATTTCCACAGAGCTAAATGATTCCAGCAAGAGAAGGAGCAACCTGCTGAGAACAGTGGACAGCAAGGAATTGCTCCCTCCTGCCTACAGCCCTGGGGCCATTTCACACTGCAGCAGACCATACTACATGGATGGCAAGTAGAAGGGCTCACCTCTCAGAAGAAAGTTGTCTCTAGAATCATGATGGACAAGGAGCAGATTGATGTTAAGTAACACAGTACAGAGCACAGGCTCAGCACAGGCATACTAACGGCAAAAGGCCTCTTTAGAGGGAAGTTAACATGGTCCCACCGCTTTATGAAACATTTCGATTTTTTACTAAAAGAACTTAGTCCTTTCTGGTCTGTTATGGAAAGCTTCTGCTGTATTTCACCCCCAGGAACACAGGAAGTTAGTCTGACAAGGCAGTTTCTCTTGCTAATTCTAAGTGAGTTCAGATGCACACCTAGTCACACAA
This sequence comes from Phalacrocorax carbo, assembly GCF_963921805.1. Classification (NCBI taxonomy): domain Eukaryota; kingdom Metazoa; phylum Chordata; class Aves; order Suliformes; family Phalacrocoracidae; genus Phalacrocorax; species Phalacrocorax carbo. The sequence goes on along the minus strand of NC_087526.1, from coordinate 16,850,228 downwards.
AATGCACACGCTAAATGGATGGGTTAAAGACATTCCTTAGGACAAAGGAGAACAAACTATTCCATACTTGTATTCCTATAGACGACAGCTTTCTTTTGGGAATATTCTCCACTTTAGGCTCTTCGTTAGTCAGAGTCCCTTTGTCACTTTTCAAAGTTGCATTTTTCTGGGGTAACTCTGGAGTCTCTCTTGCTGGAGTCACAACGCTTCCCCTCGTCACACTGGGTGTCCTGGTGCTGTCCAAGCTGTCTGAAGAATTGCTGAGTCCTGACTGGCTGGTCACCTCGCTCTTGTGGTCCTGGCTGTCCAGGTAGGTGTCCTGCGCCGATTCAGTGCTGCTCTGCACAGTGACAGAGATGAACGGCTTTGATGTGGTCCGAGGTGGGACAGGTGGTGGAGTCTTTTTATATGCCACTAGGCATGATGAACCTGCAGTAATGGAGGTGGGAAGAATAGAGAATGCAAAAGACAGATTGGGGGGGAGAGAGATACAGTAAAAGAGAAAGAAAAAGCAGGTCAGTCACAACATCCAAGAGGAGCCTCCAAGTAGAAGCTAGAGGCAGAAATGCAGAAACAGCCTACAGCCAGCAGCTCACACTGGGCAACCCAAACCAAAGCATAAGGGGAAGCAGAAGGCAGAGCCAGAGCTAGCTTGCAAAAGAAGTCGAAAGGAATACCATGACGTGCGAAAGGCTGGAAATGGAGAAGAGGTATAGAAAAGCCTCCCAAGAATGCTACACTGTTTGGCAGGTGTAAGCCTCCACGTTGGGGAAATTTTCTTTGGCTAAACCCTATGTTTTAGTGTCCTAGTATAGCCAAGTGCCTCGGCTCTCTGTCCCATCAGTTGACAAGTTTCAGTGTCTGGACCAGGCTGGTGTTTTTTCCTATAAAAATGGAAAGAAGCCATAAAGTTTGTTAGATGCTGATGGTAGGAACAAACAATTGTGAAGTACCTTAAAAACCTAGCTGCTACGCATTAGAGGAAACTACTACATCTGAATGCAACAGCTCAAGAGTGGCAAGGCTGCTGCTGCCCCACGTCCCCATAGCCAACCAGTAGGAAGGCTGAAGATGTGCTCCCAGTAAGCACAGAGCACACATATCCACTGCATATATATTCACAGACACGGCTGGCCACACAGATCACAGAAGAGCACCCACAAGAATATGGACAGCAGCAATGGCCTCATCCTGCTCCTGTCTCTGGCTTGACAGGATGGAAGTCCATTAGTGAAAATGTATGTACAAGGTGGGTCCTGCAGCAGCTGCACTTGGGCACTCAGACTGCCCAGTTCCTGGCCCCTGGAGATACAAGCCCCTGAGACCAAAGTTCTACTCCAGCTGCTGTCCAGACAGGACAGACTGTGCCAGGCAGGGCACGGCCAGACAAGCACACTGATCAGCCACCTACTACACACGACTGACCCCTTTTATCCCCTCAGCCCTGTATTCCCCACTCTTGTTCCTCCCCAAGTCACCAAAACCCCTTTTCTTGTTCCACCTTTGGTTCCTCCCCTAAATATCCCATTAAGTCCTGTGCAATCCCAAACTGCTTTTCCCCTGCAGCCCGTAACATGTCCCAGCCCTTGACAGCAATCTCCTTGGTCCAAAAGGTGATCTGGAGAGCTGCTCCCCATGGCTCATGGTGATGGGTGTCATGCCTGGACAGCAGGGCTGAGGCTCTCTGAGACAGCCCCAGGAGGAGCCTAGATAAGGCGTTCAGTGGTCAGGGGTCTCTGGCTCAGGGTCCCACCTGCCATTGTGTCCCCCTGCTCTGGGCTGATGGCCTCTGCGAGGGACCTGGGAGTTGCCCAGCAGGGTGTGATTTGGGCTCCCCCCTGCTACTGCCTGAGCCCCTTCATGGGTATGCAAGGAGCTTTATCACACATAACACTGCCCCGCTCCAAGGCATAACCAGAGAGGCTCACACCATCCCTTCTCCTTGCACCAGCACTGCCTAGCCACCTGTTCCACCTCCTGGGAGGGCCACGCTCCTGGAGTGAGAAACTTAGTGCTGCTGCCAGGTTCCTCCTAAGGGGCTTGCAGGTCTGTATGGCTGCGGTGTGCTGAGTCTGACAGTCCCACCCCTGCTAGAAGGGAGCTGTGGGATCAGGGCTGCTGCAGGTTTCAGGGTAACTCCGTGCTGTCCAGGCAGTGCCTGCAGGGATTAGCCTTCTCTTGCCTTGGTGTCTTGGTCACGGTGCACAGCTGTGCTTTGGTCCTGCAGGCTGCGTAGGGAGCTTCACTGCTCCAGGCTGTGAGCCGATCAGCTCCATCACCACCCCGGATCACGGAGGGCCAAGTTGTACCTTACACATTAAAAGATAACAGTCCCCTACTCCTGGACTTGGTGAGTTAGCGAGTTACCAAGGCGTGTTTATAGGACAGTCCCTTTCCCAAATCAAGGACAAACTGAGCATCCCTGTGTAAGTCACTCCAGTACAGTGGTGTGGGAAGCTCCGGCAGTGGCAGGGCTGTCACTCTCCTTGGTTTCTGCTCCAACCCATAGTCCTCAGTCTCCAAAGGGGGTCTCATCCTTCAAACAAACCCCATGCGCCATCCTGTTCCAAGCACACCTTCCCCCTAGCCCTTGACATGCAGACGGTGACAGATATTATATATAATTATTATAATATTAACAGACCCATACATGTCCCATGTCACCCAACCAACAATACAGATAGGCTGTACAAACCCGAACCCAGTTTTCTAAGTGTTTTTCTAGTACAGCTCTGGTGACCGCAGGGGCTGTCACTCCCTTGGGTTCCCTGCTCCAGCCCATACTCCCTGATCTCAGTAAAGTTTTGAACCTCAAATTGCAGGCTCCTACCTCCCGCTGCACTGCCCAGTCCCATACAAAACCTCCGCAAAACTTGCTGACACAGTGATAGTATATGCAGGTATTTTTTTTATTAAAAAATACAGATAGACTGTTTACCATTTCCATCCCCAGTAGCCACCAGCGTATTAACAAATTAGTACCAGATGAGAGACCAGCTTTCTCTATCAGGAATCCTTTGGCTGCTTGGGGACTGTGAGGGCAGGCAATGGTACCTGCTGCTTCCCAACATCACCTTCCACTCCCAAACCGCACTGCCTACATGCCCTGGGGAGCTCACCACTGGTCACTTGATATTTTGATCCTTCTGGGCAATTGGACACAACCAACGCTGGCTCAGCCCATCACAGGGTGCCTTCTGTTCCCTGCGCCATTTTAGCACAATTAACAGGATTATCAAATGGATGTGGTCCAAACTGACTAGAGGTATGGAAAGGGATGTTTCAGGTGACACGAGCCTCTCAGTAGCTCTTTTTCCTCCCCAGACAGGTCCCTCTGCCTGCAGTAGAGGTTGCCCACACTTGCAGGGTGTCCCAGCTGCCTCAGTCTCTAATGGGGTCAGAGCCAGTCCCAAGCACCCCTGGGAGCACAGCTGCACCCCTGCAGGGAAATTGCACAGCTACACCATGTACCTTATTGACAGTTTTACACATGCCTGTATTTATACATCCCAATATTTACCATGTTAACAGCTGAAGTTCCACTTCAAAGAAGGAACTAAAAGGGAAGGGTTACAGAGAAGGAGATCTATGTTTCCAAAAGCATTTATATGCCCAAAGATGCCGAGCAGCACTGTAACAGTGCTACTGCTACAGCAGAACTGAGGAGCCTATGGCAGGGTCGCCAACCAAGCTGCCTTTCAGTGGGAATCTGGATAGGAGCTCAGAAAGGCACAAGACTCATACCAGTTCCCCCCAGCCCTCCGGAGTACACCAAGTCCAGCACAAATTGTGCAGTGTCCTGATGGCTACAACAGTGGGACCTATCCTGACTGCTCACCCTAGCCCTTACACCACCTTCTGACACATGGCTCCCATGGCTGCGGGAGGGACTTACAGTAGGGAGCCATGTGGCTGGTATAACTGGGACAGGCTACTGTGTCTGGGGACTGGGTTATTTTCCAGCCTGATCAGCACCCAGCGCTGGCACATGCCACGTAAGCCACTTAGGACAGCCTGAGCCCACAGCTGCTGTGTCTCCAACCAGGACAGGAACTTATTATGCACTTTTAGGAAATCATTGTAGGTGGTTTTTAAAGGTCAGATGCAAGTGCTTCAACGTGTCAAATTTACATGCCAAAACACAGCTAGACATATACTTTAGCTAATACTTACTCAGTCATGTAAATAGCAAGTGCAGTGCAAGTTCATCACTAATGGATGACTAAAAGGGCACTGGCATTCACCCCCTATCCAGCAGTCCCACCTCATCACCTTTCCCATGCAGAGTGGAAGTCCCTACACTCAAGAGAGCAGCAGGACCTGCTGCAGATGCTAGAGCAGCACCAGCTCAGAAGTGTTTCGCATCTCCAGGCAAGTCAGGCCTGCCACTGGGATGCCTCTTTCAGAGGTACCAGATTAGATGGCACCACTTGTGCAAGCACAGGTTGACCTGTACCCCAAAGCTGACCTTTACCCACGGGTGTTGCTTTACAGGATCTGGTTCATTGTGCAAAGGTACAGATCGCCAGCACAGCAGGAGCAACAGTCACTGCGCAATCAGTCCCTCACTTTCCTCGTGTTCTCTCTGCTGGAAATCCCGAAAAGCCTCCTTACTGTAGATCTGATCAAGTCAAAAATTGCTTTATTACAGATGTTCACCTGCTCTGCCCTTACAACAGAAGTCTTGGCTACACCTGCCTGACGCAGAGCACAGCATGCTAACACCAGTAAAGCATTCCTCACATTGGTACAGCTACAAGAGCTTTGCCCTATCACAGACAACTGCCCCAGGAGCTGAATGGCCCCTTGTGTGCATGCTGGAATAGTTCATCTGCTGCCAACGCTTGTGCAGGACACCACCACTGAAGACAGAAGGTTCCACCCTAGAGGTGCATTAGTGAGCACAAGAGCAGCCCACGTCTTTGGCTGCTCTGGCGCTCGTCACTGCACACTCATCACTACCCTCCGAGGGAAGCTGCACAGGCCACCAGAGAGCCCTGCCAGCTGCACAGAAGGAAGCCACTGAGCACCCCATGGATGAGGAGCACCCACACAGTCCCTCTGCCAGGGCTGTCTGACCAGAGAGCATCATCTTAAGTAGCTACAGCAATTCCTAAGCCAAGTCTTATGCCTGGTCTCGTACAGCCCATCCCAACAGAGCTGCGTAGGAGCAGCCTGAACAGAGTGATCATAGAAGTACCCTTTGATAAGCTGTGGCTACACTGCCAAAACACAGGACACTTGCGCTGCCTCGCATTACTATACCGGGGGCTACAGCAGCTATTACTTAGGACACGGAAGAGCTACTGAAACTGGCAGTGAAGAAAGCCTGTCCATTTGGCCCTTGTCTCCCCATGGCCTCTGTCCTGCCTGAGGGAGAGTACACAGCCCAGGCGCACCAGCTGCCTGGGGTCCCTTGCCACCCAACAGCAAGCCTGCGACATCGTCCTGCTCGGAGCTCAACCGATGGGAGAGGCCTGGGGGGTTTGCTGGCATGTTTACTAGCAGCACAGCTGAAGTTTCCCAGCTGCTGTTTACACCCACAGGGCTGTAATGTAATTAGGGAAAGTAAATCAACTGCTATCTGATATCGAACGCTGAAGCCAGGCGAAACAAAGGCGAGGGCAGTACATCAGCACAGAGAGGCAGTAGAGTTTCCCCGGGAAGATCAGTGGTGTTGAGAGCGAATAACCTAGATCCAAGTTCATCCTTCTGCCTACCAACAGACAGTACAAATACTGTTTGTGCTGCTCTATATACAGCGGGAAACTGCAGCATCCCCTTGTCTTGTTCCTGGGGATCCCTTAATGCTGTCTGGCTCAGCTGAAGATTCTGCTAAAAGGGAATCACATAGTACCAACAAAAAATGCCCATTAATGTACGGGTGGTCAAAGGGTTGATTATGTGAGCTGTAAAAACAAGTTAACAACTCTAAGAAACATTGCAAATGAAAGAAACAAGAGAATCAGGAGTCTTGAAGAACTGGGGATGCTTTGATAAGTGCAAATGCAAATTAACCCCACCGAAGCCCTCTGCAACCATTAACCAGGGACTTGAGACTGTGCAGCAAACCCAGGAGCCACACCTTACCTAAAACAGGTTTTGAAAGCAAAAGTCAGCATAAGCCCACCTAGAACAGTCTGCCCTTCTCCCTCAATACTACTCTGAACTAAGTTCAAGCATTACTTGCATCTGTGGGAAGAGACAAGATGCTGAGGAAGCCAAAACCATCCCGGTATATCTGTAGGAGAGAGATGTTACTGGACCAGCTGAGCAGGCAGCATGCCCCCATGGCTCAGAGGGCAATCCCACCAGTTAGGAGCATCCCAGTTGCTAACTTTACCCCTCCAAAGGGCTACAGCTCAACACAGGGTACGAATCTGCTTTTGAGTTGCTGCATGTTATAGCCTAAATTTTACAATCAGCTTGTGCTATAATGTGGAGCTACAATCCATGTGGGGACTGGAGCAGGTACACATCATCTTCTGCAGCACCATCGACTAAGTTTGCTTGTGAACATCAGCCACACTCCAAAAAGGTTGTGTAAGAACAAGGAAAATGTTTAAGTTTTGCTTAAGCTTCCAGCTTTGCAGCACTAGCCTCCTCCTGCTTATAGGATCTTCTCAGGCTTATTTAAGCATGCTGTTAGAATTCACAACTGTGCTGTGGATGATTGATTTTTGGGGGAGGGCTGGCTGTTTATAGTCTTCCTTGCATAATTATTTTTAGAAAGCAGCATGTTTCCAAATTAGCATCTTCCACATGACATTACCTGCTGCTCCCAGGGGCTTGGGCAATACCCACTGATGTAGCTCCATGCAGAAGAGCTATATTGCCAGAGCCTTACCCTGGAAAGCCCTCCTGACCCCCAAACCAGTTGGGCACACTGTAAACCTCTCCCTCTCCTTCCAGAGAGCCAGTCATTTGCTTTCTGAAATACTAAACATAAGTCATAAAAGAATATTAAATCCAGCACTGCCTTAAGAAGTTCCTGTTCAAACATCACTAGGCTGTGCTTACCTGCTCAGTACCTGGCAGCACCACCAAGATCATAGCCAAGGTATTTGGTTTTAGATTTAAATATCATAATTGCCCTCAAGTGTGTCTAGCATGAAGTACTCAGTTATTTTATCGCTATTGCTGATTCAATATAGCCTGGTGATATTTCTAATAATTCCAGTGACTTCAAGGACCTATTCAAGCCATCCTCATTTTTATTAAATTATCTCAAAGGCTCCAAGCCACAGTCAGTTGTGAAGGCAAGTTAGACTGTCCTCGAACATGTCAGCAGGGCTCAGACTGCTATCAGTTTCCTGCTCCATGCATCCCCCCCTAAATTTTACCATGGGAAGATCTGAAGAAATGACCTCATTTCCTTGTGCATAAAGCAACATGCTCTGAAATAATCTCTCCTACTACAAGCCAAGTTCATTTGTCTTTTAAATGAAACAACCCAATAATCTTGCAGCAAATGAGAACCACTATGAGTTGCATTATCCCCTCCAGATTTTGGCTGTATGTCTTTGGGCTTGCGTTTGCCACAGGGTCTCACAGATGGAAGGAGTTTCATTTAGAGGCAGTTTTCAATAGCAAAGGGAACTGGAACGGCCGCATACCGAGCAGCCTGACCTCTGATTTTCATCAACTCACAGAACACTTCAAGGCTGAAACTATAATGAACTGCAGGATGTTTTATTTGTAGAGAGTCCAAGTAAAAATTATCCCCAGTTACAATGGCTACTGAAGACAATATAGATCTTTATTGATTTTATGGTTCACAGCAATCACTTCAGACCTTGTTTTTCTGCTAAAACAAAATGTTTCTAGCCTTTATGGCCACAGCACATGGCCTCCTTGAATCTGTATCTGGCCTGTATAGAAGCTGTTTGAGCATTCTGCAGCTTGAAGGTTAAGACACCTGCATCAGAGGCACAGATGAGAAACCTACCCAAATTTTATTAGTCAACAGGAAAATATTTCCATCTAGACAAGATGGGGAATCCATGTGAAGATGCCACCTCTTGCTGAGTCAATGCGTATCGTTAGAGCTCTGGAGAAGTTTTAAAACAAGTCACACTGGTTAAACAAAACTACACTCCTAGAAAGCCAAGTTAAGTGACTGCATTCATTTAAAGAGACCGTTTATGGAAATGCTATCAATATCTACTCCCTCAGTGTTTTCCCTTTGTTAATCTCAGTAGTACTGATCTTTGAAAAAAGAAAAATCTCACCTCAATACTACATAGAAGAAAACAGATGCCCAACAAGGAAATACATTGCTGACCGCGGCTAAGCTGGGGAGTCAGGGATGGGCTGTGGACTCTCCTGCCACAGTCCTCGCTCCACCAAGCTGCATCAGCGTCCTGGAGTGAGCAGGTCGCCCACCTTGCAGTCCAAGCTGTGCACTGTCTCCGGGGAGGTTCAGTGTGCCCATAGAGACACACAGAGCGACCAGCCCAGCAAAGCCCTCCTGAAGCTCTCAGATAATCAAGAGGAATATTGTTAGCACCTCACCAGCTCCCCACAACCCTCAGCTTTGCTTATTGTACCTGCTGTTTCCTTATGATCACAGAGCTGATACACAAGCCAGGCTGTGCTTAAGTCAGACAACAGAGCCTGCTCCAGGTACTCCTCCCAAGCAGCAGCACCAGGGGAAAACCACCACCACTTCTGCATTACAGCCCAGCTTAAACCCAGCCACACAACAGCTTGGCTCCTGCCCCAGACATCCAGGCCACACCTCAAGTATTTCTGAAGGAGGTCAGTGGAGAAATTCATGCTTACATTCCCCTTGTTATTGCCCTACTCATTCTCAGTTTTTGGTCCCAGTACAGCTCAGTAGGTAGAGCAGGAAGCCCTGCAGCCTGTTTGGGCATGGCTGGAGTGACAGCTGGGACAAGGGGTCCAATGCCACACCTGCCGGCAGGCTGTTGCTTCTCCCACCATACAGTCAGCTGAAGACAGACACTTGTTTCCAGGATGGACAACAAGGCCTTGGGCTCTCTGCCCTCATCCCTTTCCACAAACAATGAGGCACCCACTGGACTCCCAGCCAGAAGCAAGAGCACCACAGCAATGTCAGGGAACACACCAAAGAGGCCACACGGAGGGAAGGTGGGTCTGCAGCAGAGAGCAGAGAGGTGAGGAGCAGCAGGCTCATCTCTCCCACTGAAGCAGCTTGGGGTCATACCCTGAAACCCCACCAAGCTGCAGCTGTTCCTACCAGCAGTTATGGACTATGACCAGACCTCACTTGGAGTTGTAACCAAGCCACTTTTCCTGACCAAATCAGCTATGGGAAGTGGCTATTTCCAATTGAAATGAACAGCATCGACTCACCTGTGAGATAAGCACACAGAGGGTAAATGTCCTTACTAACAAGTACCATTCTTCCCACACAGGCACACTGGCTTCCTCTGGGAGCACTCACCACCCAACCCACCTACATGCTTGACCCATACTCCAGCTCCCTGTTGGCAAAGCCTGTACCAGGTTTGCAGACTACATTTCAGCTATCTGGCATTTTGTTGCCGAAAGAATAGTAACTTAATTTTAAGAGAAACACCTACTTCCCTAAAGCCCCACCACAATCCAGTCAGAGAAGTTAATGCAGCTGCCTCTTCCTCACCACTGAGCAGCGAGTGCTTCAGTATTAAACAAAGACCTGTGCAAGTAAGTCTTGGCTTCCCAGCTGGAAAACAGCTTGCAAGTACTGGTCAAGCAAGCAGGGCTGTTAAAGATTTGTCACCTGTTGCTCTTGTTCAGGTTCAGCACCCACCTTCGTCACAGCACTCCTGCAGATCTCTAGGGCTATGCTGGCAGGATAGTATTTATCACCTACATATTCATCTGCTACTTGCTATTAAGAAACAAGGGACTGCCCTACACTTGCTTGACCATTGCTAAATATAGTAAGTTCCTGCATTACTGAAACAAAAGAACTGGATATATCTGCAGAAAAAGGACCTCAAACTCAAGAGAGCATCTCTCAAATGTTACAAAGAGCCCCCCCCAAATGCAAATACAGAAGCAAAGGGCTCTCCTTGAATATCAGCTGTGTGTTTTAGACTAACAGTACAGCTTGCATCCAGAAACACACCACAAAATACTCTGTACAACCACTGGTGTTCTCTGGTCACCGATGACTGAGATGCCTTTAGGGTGAACTGCGGCATTAGTTAACAGCACTGAGCAGCTGTGCTGGGTGGACCAGGGACTGCACAGGGCAGGCAAGGGGGCAAGGGTGGCAGTGCTCCACCACTCAGGGCTGCACAAGATTTTGCAGCCACCTCTGATGAGAGACCTACTGTGGGGGGGGAGCAGAAATGTTTAACCAGTGAAGGAAAGGTTATGTAAGAAGGTTGTGATATCTTTAAAAGTGAGGAACTCTGGATTTTTCAATGTACCAGAAGTTTGAGCTTGGACATGCTACTATTTGGCATTTGTAGCAGAGAAATTATGATGAACCCTTATACACTGAAAACTATGACACTGGGAAGGCAAGGCAGCTTGCTTTTTTTAAAAAATGGCACTTACAGAAGGTCACAAATTTAAAAGAGGCATGAAGCATGATATGACACCACCCAAGAATGCTGGGGTTTAAAAATACAGTATCTTGCACTGCTGGCCTTCTGATTTGATCATCTCCCCCTTTCAGCAGACTGCTACACCAGAGTTAGCCTCACAGTAAGGACACAACAGATGCTAGAGAGAGCACCAGCCACAGACACTCCCAAACCCATCTGCAGCAGTTACTGGGGCTTCTATTTGTATTAGGAGAGACATTGTAATTTCTCCCCACCCTCCCCAAAGTAGTTTTCAGCACAGGTTTTAAAGCAAGTTGGAACAGTGATAGGCAACTCCACCCTGCTCCACAGACACACATCCAGCAAGCTGTCCATCCGTCCTGTGGAACTCCAGGACAGGTCTCCAGTCCAGCAAGCACAGGGCAGTAGCTTAAGGGACAATTCCCCTTCTCCCCCCACCCAAGATGTTAATTCATTAACAAGAATCAAGATCCCCAAAACCGACCATCCTGCCTCAACAAGGGCAGGAGAAGAGAAAAGCTATGAGCACAGTCCCAGGAGAAGCAGAACTACAGCTCTGACAGGGTGGGGGTGCCTGATCCACAGGGACAGGGCCCCTTGCCTCTCACCTGCTGGCTAGTGGTGGCGTACACATTTTTCCAGAGGGGATGGTCCATCAGGTCAGCATTCCTTTGCTCTGTACTGAGAGTCAGGTGGTGCTTATCCCCCATCAACACGCTCTAATGAGGGCTGATGCTTAATGAGCTTAATACATCAAGAGATGTAAAGCAGCACAGCTAAAGGGAACCCAAGCCGACGGAGCACTGGGATCTCTGCTCCTCATCCACACTCCTGCAGTCTGCACCAAGACCAGGCTCTGAGGCCAGGGCCCTGCTCCAGGAATTCACCATGGCAGCAGCAGAGTCCCCAGTGTGCCGCAGCACCCTCCCGGGCAGCAGCACCTGCCCTGCCAGCTTGTCTTACACAGGTTGGGCAGCAACAGAGGCACCAACAGATTCCTTCCATCCCTGGATCTTGCCTCGGCCCCAGCAGACCCTGCTGGACATAACTACACCAGCACAACCAGGGCTACAGAGCTGCCAAACCAGGCAAGTCCACTTCCCTGAGCCTACACAGGCAGGCTTGAAGACAGAGCTGCCTCCTCCCCACGACCATACGCAACCATTCCCCAGCCGAATCCTTGGCCGTGCAGCACCCCTGTGGCACAGAGCAGCAAGCAGAGCAAGCAGCAGTGGCTATCAGAGAGGTGCCAGCATAATCCTAGCCCATGGCAAGCGTGAAGAGCTCTCAGTGACAGGAGTCCAGCTTGGCTTTAAAGCCACACTTCGATATGCCATTTCTTCCTGTTTGCTTTTGTCCAGGGGATGCACAAACAGCATGTGAGCAACCCAAGTGGGGGTATCAGTGGTACCAAGGAGCCCCAGTACCAGGCTGATAGCAGACCCAGCAGGACTTGTTGTATCACCCAGCAGCCTGTTTACTGCTCCCTCCTCACCTTTTATTCACACACGATGCTGGCTCTGACTGAGGCATCAGGCAGAGGGGGACGAGGTGAGTCCCTGGCTGCAGCAGAGGGAGAGTGAGGATCCCTGGGAGGGGGCTGGCTGGGCCTGAAGCCTTTCTACGCATATAGCAACAGTCACAGGGGACCTATGCTGCTGATTTTCCTGCCCCTGGAGAAGACAGGGAAGCCCTACTGATACCCTGCCTACACATCTGGGCCATGTGATAGCTAGTCCTCTCCAGGGGGTCGTCAGGAAGGGGCCAATCTCCAAACCATGCATGCCAGAGAGATAATTTCTAGACAGCAGGTATTTCCATCAGACCCTGCCATCGGGACAGGCCACATGAATCTCCCTGCAGCCAGCGCCAGATCTCACATCTGATAAGAGAAAGGGAGACTGGACAGACTGGAGCACATGGCACCTCACAGAGCCCACCTAGGGCACAGCCTCTCCCTCCAGCAGAGCTGCTCTGCAGCTCAGCACACCACCGCTCACAGGGCCCCAGGAGGTATGAGGACCACTTTATGGGCCACAACTTCGTGACTGCGTATCAGCCAAAAGCTCCACAGACAGTGAGATGTCCTACATGAATTCAGGCATAAATGTGAAGCAGACATGAATTAGCTAGCGCCACCAGGTCACAGGCTGCTTCCCCACCAGGGGATGTTAGCCTGCTGCTGCTTTGCAAAGTGGCAAACTGCATGGACCGGGGTTAGGCATTTAGAGGAGGCACTAGTAAAAGGAATCAACTGGGAATCCTCCATTTAGCCACTACTAATAGCCACTTCTAAGTGCACTGAGGGTATTAGTGTTAATCTTCAACGTATTTGGGAAAGCTAGTTTAATTACGCAGGTCTTATTGGTTTCTCTCCAAGCTAGCAGTTTCTAGAATATCCCACAGAAGTTTCATCAGCTGATTACACACTGCATGAAAAATCCTTGCTGTTTGCCATCACTTCACTTTATGTAATGCCACATCGCTCAGAGGATGCCACATGTAGATGCTTTTAACCTGCTCCTCTACCACTGTAGAGGTCCAGGAATCTCAACACACCTCCTCAAAGTCACACCCAGTCAAAAAACATATGGCTAGAAACCATGCAGCACTGCTTGGTAAACCAAGTCTGTTCTTGTCTATGTCAAAGCTCAACAGCTCAAACTTACTATTTCAGGATATGCTGACCACTAAAGCACAAAAATCAAGCCATTCCCAAGCATTTGTTCACATGTCAAAGGAGACACATTGCAAGCTTTCAATGTACAGGCAATGAGCTGCATCTTGAACACAAAATAAGTGCAACAACCCAACTGCTTGCCCTCTCAGAAAGGGGATTTTGTCCATCCAGCATGGTACAAACAGCACAGTTATGCAGTACTTGCCCACATACACCCCCCCCCAGCTCAGTGACCATCCTCTAAGCCCACTAGCAACCCATCTCATTTTTTTTGTCCAGGACCTTTTTACAGTGGCAGGAACGCGAAGAGCTCCAGTACAGCAGAATCACACCTACAGCTTTTGCGCAGCCGAGCTCACTGACACTAGTACAGTCCATGGTGCTTGGGGAACAGCAGGGAGGTTTTGCAGAATCTGCACAGTTGCTACGGCAATTTTGGCTTGGTCCCACCAACAGACAGTCGTGGAAGCAGTGTGGATGGGTTACCATTATGTTAAGTGTACCATTTAAACACTGCTCACAGAACAGCTGGCCAAGAGGGTGTGAACACACTGATGGCAGCCAGCAACTTGTCAACAGACTGTGATAACAGGAACAGGGCCGCACTGGTGTTAGCAACGGCCGAGTTCCCCCTAGTATAAATGGGGCTCCTAGGGGTTGCTCCATCCCCAAGAACAGAAGCAGCCAGCAATTCTCTAGCCTACCCAGAACATGTAGAAATTACCACCATTGCTGCCGAAAAACCTCAGGACAAGAAAAGAATTTCTCCATCGCTTTATTCAGCATCAAGATTGTCCTCACAGTTTTCATTTACAGTATCCTAAATTCTACCTGATCCAGGGAGGGAATCGCTGATGTCTGCTATTCTCACTTGCTCCCAGGATGAGATTCCAGCTGTTTTAGGCAAGGACAAGCATTCAAGCAATGCCACCAGGAACAGCAGAGATGGTTTTGCCAGAACATTATGAAAAACCCTCCCCACACCCAGATGACTAGAAATTCTTTATAAGCTAAAAACAAACCACACCCTGTACCCACAGGGCCAGAAAAAGCACGTGTCAGCAGACAAGACAACAATGCAACACAGCCTCTGCACAAGGGAGACGGGGAAGGCATCAGGCTGAACGTACATCTCCCTGCGCTTATCCAGCCTATGAAAAAATCTAATGATTAGTCAAGACTCTTTCCAGTTGGACGTTTGCTGTCAGGCAGCCAGCACCCAAGATTTACATCTTCAAAGCTACAATCATCAAGAGGTTTTAATAGTTAGATTCAATTGAAGCTGGTTCCTCCCCTAAGTATGTACAAACCAAGATGTGGCAATATGATGCTAACACTGAAGAATCAAAGTCAAAATTGCTGGGAAACTTCTGTTCTCTGAGGCACAGGACAAGCTTTGCATGTTAGAGTAAAGCTATTCCATATTCTAATTCACAATTTAACATGGCATTAGTTATACGACTAAAAAACATCGCATAAACAAACACAGGAAAGGCTGTAGCAAGTTGCTCCCTCTCTTCATTAGCATTATATTTGGCAGTGGTTAGCTGTTGCACCAACCAGAAAAGGCGATGCTGCAAACCTCTTGTCTGATCTAAAGAGGCAAGGTAAGTCCTTAAGAGTCAGAGCAGGCAATTAAGCAAATATTCCAACCTTCTAATCCTTTTGGGCAGGGTAACAGACAGCTTTCGAAAGCCCAGCTGTTATCATTGCCTGGATTTCTGAATACTCCCATATGAACTAACCCATGTATAACAGCAAAGCCGAGCCGACATTCTCCTCCCACTAGCTAGGCGCACAGAGGCGCGTAGAGGAACAGTAGCATACGTCCCCAGTGACGCTGCTCACACTGTTCTCCCAGAGGCCAAGAGTCCCCAACTTTGATTTCTTAAGAATTTAAAATATCACAAGCACTTCCAGAACAATGGTCCCTTCTCCCATCCTCCCAAGGGAGGGGGTATCCAGAGTAAACCCAGCACTTTCTGGAATACTTCATTTCAGGAATCAAGCAGGCCTTTTGACAAAGGAGCCACTGTGCAGGCTCCAGCTCTGCAATGAAAGAGCACAACAAATTGCAAGCGTGAACTGTGTCTTCTCCAAGCACATCTGAGGCTCTAATATCTGTGACCTAAACAGCTTCAAGCCACCAACAAGGCTTCGTCTTTACAGCTCACTTTGCTTTTACTAGAGGCTCCAAAATACCAAGCTACTGGTTCACAGTCCTGAAGAGTCCCTGTAATCTTTCAAGTTGAGAGCCCAGACCACCATTTTTCAGGCACAAAAATGGGTAGCAGGAGGTCTGGATTCATGTGTGCAATACCTGTTTGCCCGCACTCGTGTTCATCTGGTCCTCCAGCTTGCAGAACCTGCCATAAAGGTGCTTTGAAGATCTAAGACTATCAACGAGAAAAGGGACAGAAGGGAGAGGCTAGTGAAGAGCCCTACCACACCCATTTAACTGATTCAGTTTCCAGGCAGCAAAACTAAAGGCACTTAGTTGTAACTGTTCTCGTGCCATTTTGTCTGCCATGGCACTCTCAGGACCTACTCCTTTCTGTCCTGCTGCCTTGAATCCGGTATTTGGCACTATGACTCCCTGGCCTTCCAAGGAGGGTTAACTGTAAAACCCAGTCTCCAGCAAAAGTATTACATGTCACCGGAGCATCCCCTACTCTCCTCTCCCTCTACTTTCAACTTAGAAGTTGTGTAGCTTGAGCTACAAAACACACGCCATCCAAATCAAACTCAGAAATCCTAGGCTTGTTCTGCAGGGTATTCCGAACAGCTTTCTCCCAGGACTCCACCTGTAAACATTAAATACCAACAAGCAGATGAAAGAGAGCTTTCAGCACCAGCACTTTTGCTTTTCCTGATCTGTTGCACAACTTGAAGTGGAAGAGGTTAGTCTGACAGGACGGAAAGGAGGTTACAACCACTGATTTAGAGTGGCTTGAGGAGGGTGATGAGAATGATCTTGAGTCAGACTGTTTTGAAGTTATTCCAGAGACAGTTTACCAGAATTGTTTTTGGAACAACACTCCTTGCTGAAGCACATCTGCCTGACCTTCCTGAAAACGGTGTTCACTTGATCTCCCAGAGCTGGATGAGCCTTCCAGGAGAAACTGCTGAAAGACACCACCCCAGCTATTCTTTAGTCCAAAGAGTTTTAAGCGCATGTCACAAGCAGCCTTTCCATGGCAGCTTGTTTCAAGGCCATTCTCTGCTGCTAAAGAAGCCTGTCCACAATACTGCCTTTTCCTATTCAGCCTTCCCTCCTAGTACGTACAACAGTTTCACAGGGCTGTCTCAGGCATCTGCACTCATAGCAGGCAGCACAAAGATCAGTGGGGTTTTTTATGATTGCAAAGCCCCTGCTCCAAACAAGGATGGAAGCCTTTTGTAAGCGATAGAGTAACCTAAACAGTAACTAAAGTAGTGCCATGCAAAAAAATACAGGATCTGCTGGACTTTTAGTTTGACAGAAAACATCAGTCAAGTACCAAAACTAATATAACAGCTACAGTGGGAATGGCCCTGCTTCTTGTATCAGAAGCTTACAAGTTCAGGAAAGAAAATTTCTGGAAAGAAAATTTTTGCTAGAGGTCTTCAAAGTTGCTACCCCACCAAGCAGCTGTGCTACCAGTCCTATGGAGAACAGGATCAGAGGTTTCAGCAAGCAGGTGTTGGGACTGCTGCTAACCACATCCCTGCCCATCTCTTCCCTTTCCCCCCTGCCCAAAGTCCAAGCGTTCAGGCAGCTATTACAGCACAGAGGTAAAGACAACTCTAAAGCGTACAGGCCAAGTTGTTGTTCTTCCTGCAAGGGCAGGATGGAGTGAAGAAGTTAGCTGCTTCTTGCAGATACTTCCTCACACAACCATGGATGAAATGGTTTTGGAAGGAACCAGCTCAGACTTTGCAAATAGCTCCTGGGAATAAGGGGCAGACCTTGCAGCGTTCAGAGGTGGCCTGACCTTGCTCCCACGCATACACCAAGGCACGTACGCTTTCACCAGCTCTTAGTGAAAAATCCCACCTCTACATTCCTGAGAATCCCAGCCCGACCAGACACTTAGAAGATTGCCCAAGGCTGGGGTTATTTCTCCACTTGGCCAGGGAACAATTTTGGGCCTAGAACAAATTACTGCATTCAAGCAGCCACTCCTTGTCATGCCAGTTGTCCAACATCAGGGCCGGCTGTAGGATGAAATTCATATTAACAGCAGCTTACCCTTCCAAATGGTGTGCCAATCTTTCAGTGCAGTACTTTCCAGGGCAGTCACCACCTCAGCCCTTGCCACTTGTAGCTCAAAGGGATTGCTGAGAACGTAGCTACACTGGCAGCCCAGTACGGACTGATACCATGTCAGTTACTCAGGGGTTAGTCAAGCAAGTGCTTTCACCTTAAGTGGCCTTGCAAAACAAGAATCACCAGACAAAAATAAACTGATCATGCAGACACAAGCCTAGAGCAGCATTTAATTTGTGGGGCACAGTAAGTCTGGGGTCAAGGAGAGCTTATGCAGCAGCAGGTCTCCAGCTATCTGCTCCGGCGGTTCATTTGCCAAAAGAATTCTCCATCAGTTAGAGGAAAAGTATGGCAAGATACACCAGGAAACAGTGCCTCTAATAGAGGGACACAGCTGGGAGGGAGGCTGCTCTGCCCTTGCCACTTCAGCCTGAGCCACAGAACTGCACCCAAGCACAGACCTTCAGCACATATGCACTGCAGCGGTCCCAGCATCGCCTGTAAGGGGACAGTGCATTGAGTGGCTCAGGGTCACTCCTGATGTCTGTGATACCAGACTGGGAAACAAACCAATTCGATCCCTTCTACATTCTCCTCGAAAGCATTTTCAAGAAAACATTCAGGTTGTTTATGTACCAGAGCCATGCTTTCAGAGGAAGAGATACCCCACTCAAGTTTCTTGGATCTGGGCCATGCCAGAAGAATTAAGACAGACTTACTAGATACCAAAGATGCTTCATAACCATAGTAAGCAACTAAGCACCACAGAAGTCCATCCCTCAGGAGAAGAAAGCTGCTCTGAAGCCTCAGCCAGGGTTTAGACAAAGGTTAGTGGAATGGGATGACTAACAGAGGTCTCCTCTTTACAGCTTCTGGCAGTCAGGCAGGAGAAACACTGTGAACTTTCTGTCAGCAGGAGAATGGCACAGTAAGGAGGAGTGCTGTCAAGAAGCTGAAAAAAAAGAGGGTGCTGAAACTGCTCCCATTTTGGCACAGATTTACAGAGACCTAAAGTGCACATTACAGAAATCAATTCTCTTCCTCAACATACCTAAAGAAACAACTATGTTCTTAGCACTATATGACAGCAAAAGAAAAAATCCTCCTTTATCCCCTAACAGCCTTTCAAAGGCTAAAACCAACCAGAAGCACTTTTCAAGATAAATTAATGGTCCTGTGGCAAGTGAAGACGTGGGACAACACCACATAGGTGCCTTTAATTTTCAAGTGTCTGGTTTCTATTGCCTCCCAATCACACAAACCTGGTGAAGAGATGGAAGCTCTCCTGTTTGCTCCAGCTCCAACTGTGCACTAACCCCCAGTCAGAGGGGGCAGGTACACTCCCAGAAACGCGTGGAGCCCAGACAGCTGCTGCCTTGCAGCAACCCACACCCAGGGCTGCCTGCAGGGCGGCTGCTCCACCAAGCACCTGGGCACCCAGCTGCAGGCAGCCAGCTGCACCAGGATTATCCTTTTGCTGACTCCCAGGGAGGCAAGCCAAGAGTGGCAAGGACAGTCCTTCCTACCCAAGTGACCATTCCGCACTTGCCTGGGCTAGTGTCTTCAGCATGATCATCAGACCAAAGATTAATCCAGTTTTCAGACAGGGATGTAAAGCTGCTCTGTTGCTATTACTGTCCCAGACATCCAGAAGAAACAGGATGCCTATGAGATGGCAGCAGACAAGCTTCATACCAACAAGCCAAAGTCCCAAGATGGTGAAAACAACTCTACATTAAAGCAGTGATAGGAAAAGTCTAACACCCTTTCAGCAACAGATTCAGTTCTATTTTTCTAGCTGGAACCAAGATGCACAGTACAACTGAGGAAACAAAATAACAGTAACAAGGTATTTTGGATACGATTTTGTAAACAGATGCGTGGCCAGTTACTTAACCATGGGAACATTAATATGAGTAGGCTCTGAGGGAGCAGCAGAGCACTCACAGGGTTATTTAACTGCAAGCTTTGAGAAGCTTGCATCATCTCCATCAGTAAATTTCCATGAATCTGCAACATGAGCAGTTTATGCTACAAGACACCTGGAAGACTTTGTGAAGTGTCATCTCCCTTGGGTACCACGGTACTGTTGTCTCCTACTCCAGCAACTAAGACATAACCACGGGGACAGTTAGAGAAGGTATTTCTACAGCTAACTGTTAATTAAGATAATTAACAAGAGATCATACTCAACTGCTATAGAGCCCAGGACAAGCTGGGTTTCCTACTCCCCACAGCAGGAATGCCTGATCCTTGGGGAAAGGGTGTAACAACAGAAGTTAATCACCTTACACACACAGCAGGCCACCACTTTGACATAATCTATGCCAGGACAGCCTACTGATTTCAGTATGATCTGTCTACCCTGGCAGGCTTCATACCAGGGAGTCATTACTTTGAGTGCTTTAAAAAGCTGCATACAGCTCACTCAGGCACCAGAAGGCAAGACATGAAAACAAGGCATTGCAGCAACATTAAAGGTAGGGTCTTCTGCGCAAGTTAATGTAGCAAGTAGTGTGTATGAGATCCATGGACAGAAGCCCATGATCGACACCTGTGAGATGAAACAGTGGATACAGAAGCACAGCATTAAATGGGCAGCACAACAGATAATATTAACTCAGTCACACCGTGCTCATGCTCCCCACCGCGACGCAGCGTTACAACAGAGCCGAGGGACGGCAGCAGAGCTCAGCGCTGGCAACAGAAAAAGCAGGGCTAGAGAAGCAGGCCAGAGTCAAAGCCCTTTTCCTTTCACCTTCACCTTACAGTGGTTCACCACTCCCCACCACGCAGTGCTGAACAGCCTGCAACCCCAGTTATTGCCCACAACCCCGTGGCCACAGAGCCACGCCACAGCAGCGCGACATTCGGGGAGCTGGTGGGAGGAGGTCTACAGCTGCGGGATCTGAGGGTTATTAACATTCAACTAATGAAGTGGAGGACAGAAGATCCACATAATTTGTGGTTTCTCTAGGTCAGGAAACCAAGCACGTGGCAATTTGCAGTACAAATATTAGTATTCTGTTAAATCATGTACCACCTTTCCTGAGAGCCAGGCCCACATCTAACCAAAATACAGCACACCCTCCAAAACTGCTGTCCGACAGGACACATGTCTCTGGCACAGCACAGTCTCTCCTCTCCCACAGGACTGTTCCGTTTGAGTGACAGGGTTTGAAGTGCTCCCTGTCCAAAATTAAGGGAGAGCGTTCACATGCTGTGGCAGTGCAGAAGGAAATGCCTAGACACAACCATTTCAGGTGTTTTGAATGAACTGGTAAATTTTGCACACCCAAGTTCTGCACCCCCAGATGTGTGTGCACACACGATTTCAGGAAGTAGTCAAGAATATATTGGGAAGTTGAGTACCACCGTCCAAACTGAAGCAACCCTTGAATTTATTGCCTTTAGGACTCCAGCCTGATCTTTGTCTTTACTTGCTCCTGCAGTCATCTTGAAGTACGAGCATGATTTAAGGGAAACTAACGCAGTATGGATTCACACAATCACAGGAAGCCTCGCATTACCAGATTGCTACTTTTTTCATCAGGAAGTTACATTCTAGGGTGTTCTGTCCTTCGCCTGTCCAGCTAGATTGCAGCAGTAGCCCTCCTCCATACCACATGTAACACTCTGGACACAGAAAAACAAAGCAGCATTTAAAGCTAGAGATGGGTTCCCATAAGCAAACGATCTTGCAGTTCCCAAGTCCAGGATGTCACCAGAGAATGCTCTAGGGACTCTAATGAGAACTGCATTATGGTTTAATTCAGCAGCCCCTGCCAGAATGAACACATTTGCCTTAGGCTTTGGTTCTTGCACATTAGATGCAAGAAGCTTCAAAATGTTAAAGTTATTTGACACTTCCTTTAGATTTCACATATGCAGTGTATATCCTCTGTGCATTAGTATAACAAGTCATCAGTTTCTATTAGGTATGTATCTGTCATAGCAATACAGTGCAAAGAGCAATGACACGGAATAATAATTGCTTCTGAAGTTTTAAAATTATCTGTCTGGTTGTAGTAGGTGGTAAGTCAGGCTCCTTCCTGCGATGTCCCACTGCCATGCTGAGTGTTCAGCCCCTTAAGAGAGGAGGTTGGCCTTGTTGGGTCTCTGAACCAGGGAACAAGAAGAGAAACTGAACCCAAGAGCAAAACCAGACGGCACAACCCAAAACTCTGGAGGCAGATTACAATTCAAAAAAACCAAATGCTACAACTCAGCATAAGTTTCCCTACATTAAAACAACACAGCTGTCCCCCTTCCCATCCCTCTTCCACTTAACACAAGTGCTGCAGACAACTCAGTGCAGCCTAACACCCTGAGCAACAAGCACTTGCTGCCTCTCAAGGCAAGAAATACAACCATGACCTCAACACACAAGCAGTTAAGCAACTGCACTCTAAGGAGCACGTGCAGAGCTAGAATCACAGCACTTGAACTTGGTCACTTCCAGTATCTTGAGAACAGTGGCCCAGCTTTTCACACCCTGCTACCTAATGGGCTACCAAGTACCAATTCAGATGTGTTATTAAGCATCCTGCTTTCTGGAAGTATTTACCATTACTAAAAAAATTAGAACTCCTGTTCAGAGACTCCTTACTAAGGAAATTCACTTGTTTTATCAATGAGACTTCGCTAAGAAAGCTATTCATAAATCTCACCCGTAAGAGGAAAAAGGAACCCTTTCTCTTTAGTTTTTAGATACTGGAACATGCAGAAACTACACAGGGAGAACAGAGCTCCCATATCCACAAGTTCCATTGCATAACATGCAAAGTTACCCCCTTTAGCAGATAGTGCTGTAGTGCTGGACTATTTTCTTCCTACCTTTATCACTGTAGGTATCTGAAAACCCTAGAGCTGATCTGCACCACTTCAAGATGCAGGAAAACAGGAACCAAAGGACCAATGCACAGAGCTGAGAACTGCAGGCATTGCTTCCCAGCAAGAGACACTCCACTGGCAGCCTACCAACCCTGCTCACTGGACCTCGACATATTACCCAAGACAAACTCCCAAGTCAAAACCGCCGTGAGCAGCCACCATCAGTCAACGACAGTGCGGAGCCTGGCATGCGTCAGCTGCGGTATGGATGAATAGACTCAGAGAACCTCGGTACGATAGTGCAACTAGAGAGCATCTACTGTCCTTTCAAACAAAAAAGGCTGTTAGTAACTCGAAGCAGCCTCAGTGCTGAGAGTGGACAGAATATATGACCAGACTCGGCCCATGTCACAGCACAGGCGGAAAACCTCAAAGAAGCTGGAAAACCTCAAAGAAGCTGGAAAACCTCAAAGAAGCTGGAAAACCTCAAAGAAGCTGGAAAACCTCAAAGAAGCTGGAAAACCTCAAAGAAGCTGGAAAACCTCAAAGAAGCTGGAAAACCTCAAAGAAGCTGGAAAACCTCAAAGAAGCTGGAAAACCTCAAAGAAGCTGGAAAACCTCAAAGAAGCTGGAAAACCTCAAAGAAGCTGGAAAACCTCAAAGAAGCTGGAAAACCTCAAAGAAGCTGGAAAACCTCAAAGAAGCTGGAAAACCTCAAAGAAGCTGGAAAACCTCAAAGAAGCTGGAAAACCTCAAAGAAGCTGGAAAACCTCAAAGAAGCTGGAAAACCTCAAAGAAGCTGGAAAACCTCAAAGAAGCTGGAAAACCTCAAAGAAGCTGGAAAACCTCAAAGAAGCTGGAAAACCTCAAAGAAGCTGGAAAACCTCAAAGAAGCTGGAAAACCTCAAAGAAGCTGGAAAACCTCAAAGAAGCTGGAAAACCTCAAAGAAGCTGGAAAACCTCAAAGAAGCTGGAAAACCTCAAAGAAGCTGGAAAACCTCAAAGAAGCTGGAAAACCTCAAAGAAGCTGGAAAACCTCAAAGAAGCTGGAAAACCTCAAAGAAGCTGGAAAACCTCAAAGAAGCTGGAAAACCTCAAAGAAGCTGGAAAACCTCAAAGAAGCTGGAAAACCTCAAAGAAGCTGGAAAACCTCAAAGAAGCTGGAAAACCTCAAAGAAGCTGGAAAACCTCAAAGAAGCTGGAAAACCTCAAAGAAGCTGGAAAACCTCAAAGAAGCTGGAAAACCTCAAAGAAGCTGGAAAACCTCAAAGAAGCTGGAAAACCTCAAAGAAGCTGGAAAACCTCAAAGAAGCTGGAAAACCTCAAAGAAGCTGGAAAACCTCAAAGAAGCTGGAAAACCTCAAAGAAGCTGGAAAACCTCAAAGAAGCTGGAAAACCTCAAAGAAGCTGGAAAACCTCAAAGAAGCTGGAAAACCTCAAAGAAGCTGGAAAACCTCAAAGAAGCTGGAAAACCTCAAAGAAGCTGGAAAACCTCAAAGAAGCTGGAAAACCTCAAAGAAGCTGGAAAACCTCAAAGAAGCTGGAAAACCTCAAAGAAGCTGGAAAACCTCAAAGAAGCTGGAAAACCTCAAAGAAGCTGGAAAACCTCAAAGAAGCTGGAAAACCTCAAAGAAGCTGGAAAACCTCAAAGAAGCTGGAAAACCTCAAAGAAGCTGGAAAACCTCAAAGAAGCTGGAAAACCTCAAAGAAGCTGGAAAACCTCAAAGAAGCTGGAAAACCTCAAAGAAGCTGGAAAACCTCAAAGAAGCTGGAAAACCTCAAAGAAGCTGGAAAACCTCAAAGAAGCTGGAAAACCTCAAAGAAGCTGGAAAACCTCAAAGAAGCTGGAAAACCTCAAAGAAGCTGGAAAACCTCAAAGAAGCTGGAAAACCTCAAAGAAGCTGGAAAACCTCAAAGAAGCTGGAAAACCTCAAAGAAGCTGGAAAACCTCAAAGAAGCTGGAAAACCTCAAAGAAGCTGGAAAACCTCAAAGAAGCTGGAAAACCTCAAAGAAGCTGGAAAACCTCAAAGAAGCTGGAAAACCTCAAAGAAGCTGGAAAACCTCAAAGAAGCTGGAAAACCTCAAAGAAGCTGGAAAACCTCAAAGAAGCTGGAAAACCTCAAAGAAGCTGGAAAACCTCAAAGAAGCTGGAAAACCTCAAAGAAGCTGGAAAACCTCAAAGAAGCTGGAAAACCTCAAAGAAGCTGGAAAACCTCAAAGAAGCTGGAAAACCTCAAAGAAGCTGGAAAACCTCAAAGAAGCTGGAAAACCTCAAAGAAGCTGGAAAACCTCAAAGAAGCTGGAAAACCTCAAAGAAGCTGGAAAACCTCAAAGAAGCTGGAAAACCTCAAAGAAGCTGGAAAACCTCAAAGAAGCTGGAAAACCTCAAAGAAGCTGGAAAACCTCAAAGAAGCTGGAAAACCTCAAAGAAGCTGGAAAACCTCAAAGAAGCTGGAAAACCTCAAAGAAGCTGGAAAACCTCAAAGAAGCTGGAAAACCTCAAAGAAGCTGGAAAACCTCAAAGAAGCTGGAAAACCTCAAAGAAGCTGGAAAACCTCAAAGAAGCTGGAAAACCTCAAAGAAGCTGGAAAACCTCAAAGAAGCTGGAAAACCTCAAAGAAGCTGGAAAACCTCAAAGAAGCTGGAAAACCTCAAAGAAGCTGGAAAACCTCAAAGAAGCTGGAAAACCTCAAAGAAGCTGGAAAACCTCAAAGAAGCTGGAAAACCTCAAAGAAGCTGGAAAACCTCAAAGAAGCTGGAAAACCTCAAAGAAGCTGGAAAACCTCAAAGAAGCTGGAAAACCTCAAAGAAGCTGGAAAACCTCAAAGAAGCTGGAAAACCTCAAAGAAGCTGGAAAACCTCAAAGAAGCTGGAAAACCTCAAAGAAGCTGGAAAACCTCAAAGAAGCTGGAAAACCTCAAAGAAGCTGGAAAACCTCAAAGAAGCTGGAAAACCTCAAAGAAGCTGGAAAACCTCAAAGAAGCTGGAAAACCTCAAAGAAGCTGGAAAACCTCAAAGAAGCTGGAAAACCTCAAAGAAGCTGGAAAACCTCAAAGAAGCTGGAAAACCTCAAAGAAGCTGGAAAACCTCAAAGAAGCTGGAAAACCTCAAAGAAGCTGGAAAACCTCAAAGAAGCTGGAAAACCTCAAAGAAGCTGGAAAACCTCAAAGAAGCTGGAAAACCTCAAAGAAGCTGGAAAACCTCAAAGAAGCTGGAAAACCTCAAAGAAGCTGGAAAACCTCAAAGAAGCTGGAAAACCTCAAAGAAGCTGGAAAACCTCAAAGAAGCTGGAAAACCTCAAAGAAGCTGGAAAACCTCAAAGAAGCTGGAAAACCTCAAAGAAGCTGGAAAACCTCAAAGAAGCTGGAAAACCTCAAAGAAGCTGGAAAACCTCAAAGAAGCTGGAAAACCTCAAAGAAGCTGGAAAACCTCAAAGAAGCTGGAAAACCTCAAAGAAGCTGGAAAACCTCAAAGAAGCTGGAAAACCTCAAAGAAGCTGGAAAACCTCAAAGAAGCTGGAAAACCTCAAAGAAGCTGGAAAACCTCAAAGAAGCTGGAAAACCTCAAAGAAGCTGGAAAACCTCAAAGAAGCTGGAAAACCTCAAAGAAGCTGGAAAACCTCAAAGAAGCTGGAAAACCTCAAAGAAGCTGGAAAACCTCAAAGAAGCTGGAAAACCTCAAAGAAGCTGGAAAACCTCAAAGAAGCTGGAAAACCTCAAAGAAGCTGGAAAACCTCAAAGAAGCTGGAAAACCTCAAAGAAGCTGGAAAACCTCAAAGAAGCTGGAAAACCTCAAAGAAGCTGGAAAACCTCAAAGAAGCTGGAAAACCTCAAAGAAGCTGGAAAACCTCAAAGAAGCTGGAAAACCTCAAAGAAGCTGGAAAACCTCAAAGAAGCTGGAAAACCTCAAAGAAGCTGGAAAACCTCAAAGAAGCTGGAAAACCTCAAAGAAGCTGGAAAACCTCAAAGAAGCTGGAAAACCTCAAAGAAGCTGGAAAACCTCAAAGAAGCTGGAAAACCTCAAAGAAGCTGGAAAACCTCAAAGAAGCTGGAAAACCTCAAAGAAGCTGGAAAACCTCAAAGAAGCTGGAAAACCTCAAAGAAGCTGGAAAACCTCAAAGAAGCTGGAAAACCTCAAAGAAGCTGGAAAACCTCAAAGAAGCTGGAAAACCTCAAAGAAGCTGGAAAACCTCAAAGAAGCTGGAAAACCTCAAAGAAGCTGGAAAACCTCAAAGAAGCTGGAAAACCTCAAAGAAGCTGGAAAACCTCAAAGAAGCTGGAAAACCTCAAAGAAGCTGGAAAACCTCAAAGAAGCTGGAAAACCTCAAAGAAGCTGGAAAACCTCAAAGAAGCTGGAAAACCTCAAAGAAGCTGGAAAACCTCAAAGAAGCTGGAAAACCTCAAAGAAGCTGGAAAACCTCAAAGAAGCTGGAAAACCTCAAAGAAGCTGGAAAACCTCAAAGAAGCTGGAAAACCTCAAAGAAGCTGGAAAACCTCAAAGAAGCTGGAAAACCTCAAAGAAGCTGGAAAACCTCAAAGAAGCTGGAAAACCTCAAAGAAGCTGGAAAACCTCAAAGAAGCTGGAAAACCTCAAAGAAGCTGGAAAACCTCAAAGAAGCTGGAAAACCTCAAAGAAGCTGGAAAACCTCAAAGAAGCTGGAAAACCTCAAAGAAGCTGGAAAACCTCAAAGAAGCTGGAAAACCTCAAAGAAGCTGGAAAACCTCAAAGAAGCTGGAAAACCTCAAAGAAGCTGGAAAACCTCAAAGAAGCTGGAAAACCTCAAAGAAGCTGGAAAACCTCAAAGAAGCTGGAAAACCTCAAAGAAGCTGGAAAACCTCAAAGAAGCTGGAAAACCTCAAAGAAGCTGGAAAACCTCAAAGAAGCTGGAAAACCTCAAAGAAGCTGGAAAACCTCAAAGAAGCTGGAAAACCTCAAAGAAGCTGGAAAACCTCAAAGAAGCTGGAAAACCTCAAAGAAGCTGGAAAACCTCAAAGAAGCTGGAAAACCTCAAAGAAGCTGGAAAACCTCAAAGAAGCTGGAAAACCTCAAAGAAGCTGGAAAACCTCAAAGAAGCTGGAAAACCTCAAAGAAGCTGGAAAACCTCAAAGAAGCTGGAAAACCTCAAAGAAGCTGGAAAACCTCAAAGAAGCTGGAAAACCTCAAAGAAGCTGGAAAAGCCATGCAAGGGCTGTGCCGGGTGCGCAGGCTTTCGAACGTACCAGCTATTCAGAAACATTTTGCAATCCTGCTAAGAGGAATAAAGCACCAGCCAGTCTTAACACTGTTGAAGTTGAATGAACAGTTCAGCCTTCAGAACCCAGCAGAATTCAGATCAAGCAATGCATCTGACAGTATAATCCAGCTATGCTTTCCTTCTAATTTTTAAGTTTCTCAGTGTTGCACAAACCACAGTCCAGGAAGTCCACCTAAAATATGCAAATACCACGGATACAGAAGTGATTCACATCCCTGAAGTGTGTCACTCCTGGCTAGACAAGGAGACCTTTAAGACTGAGAAAGAGCCAAGTGCCACCCTTGTCCACTTCGTGGCTGCCCTGCATCTGACACAGCATAGCAAGCAGTGCTCAACACGAGTGGGAAGAGCCCAGGCATCTGCAGACCTTGGTTCACTACGGTATTTTCCTTCTGCTGAGGGGTTAGAAAAGAATGGTCGAGAGTTAGTGCAAATGAATTTTTCTTTAAAAGCAAAGGGAAGGACTCTTATCTTTTGCCACTTGCCAACCAGGAGTTACCAAGAGGTGAACAGACACCAAGAAAAAAGTCCTACCCTATAATTCTGAAGCATGGCAGCTTCACTAGACAGGAACCTGAGGCTTCCAGACATTCTGATGTAACTTCACTTTTATTCATCACTTAAGAGCACCTGACAGCTCTGCATCATCTACTTTTTTTTCCTGTAACCGTTTCCTGTGAGCACAAATCCATATCTTGTTAACCTCTAACTCTGGGTGAGGTCTGCAGCAGCTCTGCTTACCTTTAAACAAGTAAACATGGCCATGGCGGTTGCTGCTACAGGATCAGGGAGCTCTAGTTTCAAAGTCTTCATTAGAGATGACACAAGACAGCTTGCTTTTCATCTCCAGGTCCTGGCTTGGGGCATGCAATCTGTTGACTTACAATCTGAACAAGCACTTGGTGTCACAACCCTAAACCAACTGCTGCTGAAAGAATGCCTGGAACTTCAGTACTGGTAAGATGCCCAAACTTGTAGCAATTTTCACTACACCACCTGATCTTTCAGGCAGGAATGGCGTTTCCCTTAATATCTCATATATTTTGCAGAGTTATTCTGCAAAGATTGTCAGCGCCCTTTCGCTCTTCCCTTTTAACTTTGGATACGCTTACCATCCTAGAAAGGTTGGACTATATGATCCCTGAGGTCCCTTCCAACCTGTGATTCTATGATCTTCTATAAAGGTATCTTTTAAAACTTGTTTGAATGACAGGTATGAGCCCTTATGCCTAAAGTCCAGAGAACTCAGTAAAACACCACGCTAGTTTGCAGGATATTATGTTTCATGTTTCTGTTCCCATCCTCAAGTACTCAGCCTACCTTGGTTAGCACCTCAGTTTTTCCTTCTGCAAGTGCATCAATTATAGATGCCAGCCAAGCCAGTCTCACGGATTCGAGAAACCTGCAAGTACTGAGGGAAGGGGTTTGGCATGGGGGAAGAGGATATCATACAATGCAATTGCAAGGTTAAAGCATCTGCACTGAAGTCCAAGGTGGTCTGCCAGCAGAAGCAGCTAAGAGGCTGCAGACCAGGAGCAAGGACACCCAGTGCATTGGTGTTTGCATAGCTGCAACAGGAAGGGGTCTCTGCCTCTCCTGCTGATCTCTTGCTCCTCAAAGCAGCACAACACTGACCTAGTCTTCCTCCGGCTTTGGAACAGCAGCCATGAAAGAACGAAGCAGATAGCAGGCAACAGCCAGAGATTTGTCGTTCACAAGAGCTGCTCCTGTTCCGCCCATTCCAGAGCTGGATGACCCCATTCCTCACCAACAAGAGCTACCTGCTAGAAGCAACGGGGGAAGGAGAAGAGTTTCCAGGGTCCCCCACAGAGGACCATTAATTCAGCCAGGTTCTTCATGTTTTTGAAAGTCAGGGGTACAAAAGCAGCCTACACAGCATCTTCTAACAAACTCGCTACACGTAATGGATTATTCAGAACCTAGCAGTGGAGATTATATGGTGGTCAGATTATCTGATGTATAGTCAGAGTTCAAGCCTGCCAAAAGTCATCACTGGCATAAGAACAGAGCAAGTGAGAATATCAGATCATGGACTCATCCACAGAATTATCCCCAGTTAAGCCCCTAGGGCACAAACAAGTTCGGGGGATAAGGAACTCCATGCAGAGTCTTATTCTGAAAGAATACACCTTTTCACAGGAACTTGCTCATGTAGTAAAGGAATTTCTTGGGGTTAACTGTGTTTAGACAAGCCCATGAGTAAGGACAAGACTAGTTTCCTTCTAGGAAGCAATTTATTCATAGCTTTGGATAGAAAACACCAAATACTTTGGAATTAGCTGTTTTACTATATCAAGGGAAACTTCATCTTACCTTTCCCATAGATGAGGTATTTTCCTACACACACCAAAAATTGAAAGCATGAAAGCTAAAAATATAGCTAAACTTAAAGGATGCATAATTTGTAGATGAGCTTTTAAAACTTTTTCTGAGTGACATCTGAAATTGTTTAGGACTATAGTTTGCAACCTCAGACCTTTACACATGAATTTTCTCCTCTATAGTAGCTACAGTGCTAGAAGTCTTAGGATCAAGTAGCCTTGGTGGGGGTTACTCCACAGCCCTTGTAGCAATCGGGACAGAAGCAACCAACATCAGGAGGGAATTAAAACATTTCCTACCCTCTACAGTTTTTAACTAGTGTTGGTTAAAAAGCAGGTTTTAACACCTTTGACCAGACAGCTAGCTATTTTAAGACCAACAGCACTACAAACTAACAAGACCCAAATGCAACTGGCCTTCCAGACACATTTTCCTCCAAAACAGGACACTTATGAAGGGTTCCAAGGGAACACACAAGGTGAAAAGCACTTCGTTTTCATGCTGTGAGCTGCTCCAGCCTTTCATCTTAAAAACCCAGCAATTCATAAAAGAAGTTAGAAGAAGAAAAGTGTGTCAGCAGAACTGCTGGAAAACAGCCAAAATTTCACACTTTGAAAAAGTCAACTTGTTTCAGCCTCCATATTACATGGAATTTTAGTCCTTTTGTCTGAATACAAGGCTGCTTAAAACAAGCAAAGCACAAGGGAGACTATGTACTATGGTGCTTGCCAAGCAAGCGCCAGCCCTGACACCGTGCAGGTGCAGTGCACAGGGTCCCTGCTCAGCAGCAGCGGCCAGCACCCAGCAGTACAAGAGCACCCCAATCTCACCCCCAAGCTCCAGATATACCCCACATACAGGGAAAATCTGCATGGCCCCTCCCTAGCATCAGACTAAAACAGAAAAAAGTTACAGGCAACACGCTTCCAGGACAGCTATGGCAAAGCCTGTTTACCAAAAGCAACAAATAACTGGAAAGCATTAGCTACCTGCTTGACAGGTCAGGCACCGAAGAGCATCCTGCCGCCCGTAATCAGGAAGGGATTAGTTAGCATTTGAGTAGGCTGTTATAGCTCAAGACACAGTGTCAAGCACACTGTGCCATGCACTCAACCAGACCCCTTGGAAGAAAGTGGATGAAGCTGAGGAAAAATGCATGGAAGAGATCATACAGAGCAGAACACATCCTCACACAGTCTTTGTGGTGACGAGTCAGGGCATTTCAGGAAATAAGGAAGCTCCCAGCATCTTGGCAAAGAGCAGAATTAAGCCATGAAAGAAGCCCAGTTCTCTGCTACATTACTGTCTCCACTGAGCTCGTACACGAGGGCATACAAGTCAAATCCTGTTGGCTTTCGTGATCTCATCGCATAGCTCTCAGCAGCCCAGCTATGCCATTACATGCTTAAGTACTCCCACAATGGAAACAGCTGTCTCAGAAGTGTTGGAAAGGCAAGAGACCCCAAAAAGTTCTTCAAACTGCCACCCTGGTGATACAACAGCTTTTCTGACTGATGTCAGAGCTAACGAGACAAGCTCAGTATACCTGTTACCCAGACAAGAAGCACCACGCCCATCAGCTGTGACTGGAACACAGCCTAGTGGGTACTTGGGTTTTTAGCGTCACCAATGTTTGTTAACAGGGCTCAAGTCTTCAGCACAGCAATTATAGCTGGAGATTTTGGGCTTCCTGCCATTTATTCATTTTAAGTGAGCTCAACAACACACACAGCAATGAAAACAGTTTCAAGAGAGTGGTTATATTACACCTCTTCCACCATCGCTACTGAAGGAACAGCCTTAAAACCACAGCTGTAATTCAGGCTCATTTACAAGCTCTCTATCTTCCCTGAAACCTATTGAGCTGTTCTGCTTTCTCCTCCCAGCAATTGATTACTGGGGTGGATGGGGTGAGGGGGAATGTTAACAACTGTCTCCCAGCCACTTTTCAGTGATGCCATAGCTTGTGACATCACACTTGTCTCCATGGTGACACAGCAACACAACTGAATCAGAGCAGGAGCCCAATTAGAACAAGAAAGCTCTTTTGTGGTTGGAGCCATAGTAGAAGCTGTTATGGAAAGTACATCTTTCCAACAGTAAACACCTCGCTTTTAGTTTGCCAGGTGAACGTAAAACTCCCAAACAGCCATGGCTAAGTATAAAAAAGCCCTTCTAGACTGGAAAACCCATGATATCAATAGCTTTCTTCCCAGCTCTAAAGAACACTAAGCACAGCCTGGATCAGAGATCCAGATTTCTTCTCCCTTTATGTCAAGTTCTCCTTTCCGCTGTTGCCTGCCCACACACTTAGGAGGCTTTTCAGCTCATCACGCTCAAGCAAAGCCTCCCAAGTGCCTTTCAACTTGCCACAATTGGCATGTGTGTGTGGGGGGGGAACACACAAAAGAAACCAACCCAAGGCCGCCAATCCATAGTGACTCATGCCAACTAACACTCCACCTTCAAGGATGAAGCACACTCAGGATTTGAAACAGATGATATGAACAAGATCTGGACCCTCTAGGTATCTACATCGTGATGTTTTCAACCTCCAAATAAGTACGAAACATACAGGAGCAACCTCTGCTAACTTAAGTTGTTATGGCGCTGCTGGGGGCATGTTAAGCCAAATCTGACTCCCTGACTGATCTCCACTCTCCACCCTACAGTGCCTGTTAATCAGGAAGCACGTGCTGCAATCCCAGAGATAAGGCAACTGCCGCATCACTCTGGAGTGGCCAGGAGCAACACAAAGCTAGTGGGAAGTCCCCAGGGCAGAGCAGCTGTTTAGAGTGTACACAGTCAGGCTTTAATCCCTAGGCACCTCCACTTTGCCTACAGATTCAGCCCATTAAATACCAGCAACATTCAGGAGTATATTTACAGCATTTTTCTTTTCTCAAGCAAGTCTAAACACTGCAGCAGTCCATGAATAACCTTAGGGTATACTTTCCAAGAAAGCAAGCTTGAAGGTGTAAGCCACAGCGCAAAGTCAGGCCACATGGAGTAAAGAGAGCTGCACCCAACACACCTATTCTGTTCTTGCAACTTGATGGGAAACAGCGGCATGTCATTCTTGGTAGGGGAAATGGGGCACGCAGGTCGCTAGAACTGGCAAGCTCGTGGCATTGTGGAGGCCGAGCAGCAATTAGGTTAGCAGCTGTTTTGTGATAAGGGGCACAGTTGGCTAAAACTAATTGAGTCAGCTTTAAAAAAAGGGATGCTGAAAAGCATCACACCATAAGAATTAGCTTAAAATAGATTTAACAGGTACCCTCAACAATGGCAAAAAAAGCAGTTCTCAGCCATAATCCATCCAAGTGAGAGTCTTTATGCACAACACCTTTACGAGCTCCTACCTCTGCCTGGTAGTTATTTCACACACAACAGCAGGACTTGAGTTAATGCCTTAACAGTGACTAAGGCTCCTGCTAGGATTCACCCAGCCATTAAAGGCGAGCCATCCTACGGCACACGTCAGAGAAATGGGACAACAGGGCTTCAAGCCACTGTCAGCTGTGAACACCATCGGTTCAAACAGCAGATGTACACAATCCTGCACACCGCCTCCTGCAGGATGGCACCTGAGCGGCTCCAGTTTTCACAAGCTGTAGTTCTACCCTTCAAAAAGGTTTTAGTTCATTATTCTTTAATTCATTCTGGCCTCAGTGTTCCTGGTACATGAACTCATTCACCCAGAACTGCAATCATCAGAACCACCTACTGTCTGAACACATAACATTGTCCATACCCGCAGTGTGTTTGCTAACAGAACAAGAAGAGAGCAGAAAACATGGTTAGGTATGAACCAAGCCTTGCAGCACTGGAAAAGGACATCAGCTACAGAAGGGAAAGAAACCTGAGAGAAGCAGAAATGACGGCTTTGGAAATAACCAGCCTCTAAAGTTATTTTTAGAGCTGCCTCCCCCAGCACCCAAGACACTCAGAGCCCTTGAAAAAAATAAATCAAAGGTAAGTGCACAGAGAGAGGTGCTAGAAGAAAGCAGACAGTGCTTCAAAGTTTACTGCTGCCTCACCACCAGCAGCCTAAGAGGCTGGCCTAGTTCTGTCCTCGGATTTGAGGAGGCCTCATTAGGCTGAGCTTTCCTTTAGCACCACCAGCTCGCAGGGACGCCACCAGCTCCGCTGGAGTTGTGCCACACGTGTGCTGGGGGCAATAATGAGCGCTGCTCCATGCCTCATTGCATGGAGCTGTCAGCCTGCTGTCGCGCAGGACTGGGCACAGCACTTTAGAGGGGAAAGAGAGAGACAGGCACTTTCCTCCTTTCTTCTTAAAGCGTGCTGCTGTTTAACACCCAAGATGAGAGGTTAGGGAGGGTTTCCTCTGCATGCTCAACAGCCCTCTACCCTTCCAGCCCCGGCACCCCCTCCGGCAGGCAGGGAGCGGAGGGGCACGCTCCCTACCGGCCCCCGAGGCCGGTGTAACCCGCCGGGGCCCCGGCACGGCGCCCGGCCGAGCAGAGGCTCGAAGCGCGGCGGCGGTCCCCTCACCCCGCGCCGCACCAGCTGCGGCCCGGCGGGGGCCAGCGCAAGCGCTCCCAGCTCCTCCTCAGCAACCAGGAAAAACACCGGCAAAGGCCGGGGCGGGTGCTGGGGGTGTGTGTGTATGGGGAGGCGGCCCCGGCCACCCTGGAGCCGGCCCAGCGCCCTCCGCCCCGGGGGCCCGGCCGCTTACCTCGCCCTACGGCTGCCGCAAAGAGCGGCGGCCGGAAAGCGCGGGCGGCGGGAGGGGAGCGGCGCGGCCGGGCCGGGGCCCCGGGGAGCGCGGCCGCCGGCGGAGCGGGGCCGCCCCCCCCCCCCCCCTCCCGCCGGGCCCGGCGGCCCCCGGCGCCCCACCCGCCCTGCAGGCCCCGGGGCAGGGCAGGCGCCCCGCCAGGGCAGGGCCGGGGGTGCCGGAGCCCCGCAGCATCAGCAGCGCCGCCGAGTCACCCCGCAGAGACCGCGGGAGCCGGATAATCCGGCTCAGATTCACGCCGCCGGGAGAAACCCGCTCCGAGGCACTCCAGGCAAGGCCCGGGCACCTCCCGGCCGCCGGGGAGCCGGGGCAGCTCCCGCTCCCGGCTGCCCTTGCCCCCCACCCCCCGCGCTAGTTCCTACTCAAAATGCACTGCCTCCCCCCCATTTCTGAAGCTCGCAGATTTCTTCAACCCTGACGCCACACTGGCACTGTCCCAGCACTATGAAGAGTAATTAAAAGATCATAAAGATGAATGGCCAAAAAATTGGGGATTTTTTCATTATTTTTTGAGGTGGGTTTTGGATGCCCGACCAGTGACCAAGCAGGCCAGATGAAACACAGGCCTGTCACAGAATGTGTCTGCTGAAAGCGCGCAACTGTGTGCACAATTTGCACAGCTGACAGGGAAGAGCATTTGCACCAGCAGTTACACAGGCAAGAGGACTGAAGACAGGTAGCCATACGGACTTTGTTTCCCTTCCCCCGAAGGGCTGATTCCCCCCCCAGTCAGCCTGATTCAGTATCTGACTTGAGCAAGAACAACTCCTGTGAGAGAGCAGGGCTGTAAGAGCCTGCTTTGGCAGCCTCCCCTTAGCAACCCGGAGTATTTTGCAGCACTCATCTCCAGTAAGCACGTTAACAGAGCAGCGATAAAAGCTAATGTGTGGCATAATACCACTATTAGCAGCGGCAGCCTCCAGAATGCCCTAGAAGATTGCAGGGTGACAGTGAGATACAGACACTGGAGCCTGGTGCCAAGTGCAAAGGCCAACAGCAGCAGTGCTGTGGCCAAGGCAACAGGCTGCTGGTCAGCAGACTGCTACTTCCCAGCATCTGGGATTTCCCTGCTCAAGGCCTTGCTCTTGGCACACTGCAACCTTGAGGGCCACTGAAACTCAATGCTTTTGAATCAAAGTAGCTACTTTGTGCAGGACCAGAGCTCAGGAGGTGCAAGCACTGACCAACACCCCCTTTTTCCTCAAGGGATCAGAATCAGCAGCTGTTCAAGTACGGGGAAAAGTTCTCCAGCTCTATTCTACTAGTACCCATCTCCCCAAATCCACTTGGCCTCCTGGAAAGTCCCAGTCCAAGCTGTACAAGGCTGGGCATTACACCAGCTCTGCATTGCCAGGGAGCTTGCTTTGCTCAGAGTAGCAGCGCTAAGAGGCCAAAATCCCCAGCCTGGGCCAGCTGCTGCTGGAGTGGCAGGTCAGTCAAGAAAGCACTGGTAGCTTTTCAATAGAGCACACTGAAACCTGGAAGGGTTCCTGGACAGAAATGTCATGACTCAGGACCCTGTGTCTGGGCCAAGCCGAGAGACTGAGAAAAGTGTCAGGGTTCAAATGAGGAAGAGAAGGCTTCCCAACAAAACAGTTACTCAAGTGACCATACAAGAGGCAAGGGAGACCAGCTCTACGGTAGTGTGCCGGCTCGAGCCGCCCTGACACACGCTGTTCTCCACAAGAGCAGCGCTGACCTGGCAGCTGAGCGGGCAGCAGCACGGCCCCTAACAAGGGCCTTCAGAAGGGGGTCCAGGAACCACCCTGGGGACAACTCCACAGTAGCCTTTGGGACACTTTCTCTAGCTTCAGACACGGATAGCTATCTTATGTATAAAGCCTAAGAGGGATGCAACATCCATGCTTTAACTTCCCAATTTTAGCTTTCAGTTTAATGCAGCTCTGTAGATATGCCCACCCCGGGTAGGAAGTTTTAGGCTTGGAGATCCTTCTTGAACACAGCAAATGCCCTGGTGGGGCTCCATTCAGTTAGCTCTTCAATCACTCCCAGAATATAAAAACCAAGACAAATAATTCTCTTAGAAGTTTGACTAATCTTATGACAACAACTTGCAATAAAAATTCCCTTTTATCAACTCCTAAATACATTTCAGCTTTCATCAAATACCGCCTTGCGCTATGACAGTGCATCAGTAGAAAGGCATATGTGACATCTAATCTTTGCTTTAATTCCAGCTCTGACAGACTCACACCACAAGTAGGAATTTACCTTTGAAATATTCACCACTCAAGTTTCTTGGTCAGCTTTAAACTGGAGAGACAACACAGTAGCTTAAGCTTTGATCTCTCAGAACTAGGTTCAGAAGAAAAAGATCACTGCAGTGAAACCTGGATGTCTTAATGAAGAGTACTAAATAAGATACACAAGACAGTCTACATGTCCTTGATGTAAATACTAGTGCTAATGTTTAAAATTTATGCGTCCTTGTATCGTTCCCCCTTTGAGCTCTGCTGTCTGATGCAGCGAGCCACAGCCTGTCTCATGCAAGTCCCATTTAAAGACACTGTGTTCATTTTCTTGATGTTGCCAGAAGAGCTGACAAACTTAACCCCCAGAAACCCCGTACAGCAGCAAGGATAACCACGCTCTGTGTGCACCGTCTGCTAAGACGAAGCAGCAGCGTGCAGGCTGAAGTACTCATGCGGGTATCAGGCATCCTTCTTGCATCCTAGTATGATTATATGCCCCTCTGTGCCTTTACTGGCAATTTCACAGTGCAGGACCAAGCCTGCCACCGAGAACCCTAGGGGGAAGCATCAGAACTCGGCTGTTTTCCTTCACAGTATTTAAGTGCTGCAAGGAAATTCAGGAAGAGGCCTGGCAACCCATAACCCACAGCCCTGTCCTCTACAGAGATCAATCAATCTCCAGTCCTGGGAGCCCATTACTTCCCCCGGGACTGCTTGTCACCTATCCATGATAGCAGACTAGCAGCCCACACCACGGTATATAGACACTGGTAGGGCCCTACCTTATGTTGCCCATAAAATCAGAGACCAGACTCACACAGGCAGATGTATCTGAGCAGTTACCTCACTGTTTTCAGTGGAAATTGCAAAGGTTTTTGAAATGGTGCCTTCACAGAGAAGTGAAGCACAGGGCTGAGGCCCAGGTCAGGACTTCAGCTGCGGGGCCATTGTTCCCCTTGCTCACTGTTTTTCCAGTGGACAGAAGGCTGACTTCGCATACCCATCTGCACCAAAGGGCCAGCAATTCATTAATTTTGCAAGACAAATTGAAGTGGACAGAATTCCCTCTCCCCTCGTTAACTAGCCCATCTGCAAATAGTTTAACTTCCTCTTGTTTAAAGTCAGCTTATGTCAAATGCCCTGGTGTCATTCTGTCCCCCACTTCTCCCCCTCTCCAGTGGCAGGCTGGCATGGAGACCAGGAGAGAAGGGAAGGATAAACCCATTCTTTCTTGAGCTCTTCTGCAGGGACCCGAGTTCACCATTCTCATCTCCAAGCCTGAACTACAGCCTTCTATCCAACAGCCTGAACTCTAATCACCTTCCAAAGCAAACAGCAATCATACTTAGTATTTCTCCCCTCCCTTTTTAAATCTGCTCTGATAGGAAACACACTGACAACTTGTCACTGCAGAAATTAAAGTGGATTTTTCCTTGAACAAGGCCACCCGCCCGCACAGCCTTAATCCTTCCAGCTCACATATGTTACTGTAACTTGCACTGCACTGAATCCAATTATGCCTCCTCAATCCATTAAAATAGTTGCGGCTGTTGCACCGGTTGTACAGAGCAAAAGTATCACCTGAAGAGACAAAACCAAGCCCTGCTGCAGCACGGCTTTGCAGCCTTACTTCTGCAGGCAGACATGCCATGCGTTATTAAGGGATTTAAGTGTCCGAGCAACTTTTACAGGGTCCAGCGAATAGTTTACTCCAAACTATTTGGGGCTGGACTCAAACAGGAAAAACTATACAGGAGACAAGAACTGACATACAGTTACTTGTAAGTGCCTGGCAGTTATTTGTTATCCATTAAGAGCTTTTAAAATCATATCGCTCTGGCAGCAATATACAGCTAAGAATGAGCTCAGGGAACAGCAGGTCTCCCATGCATTACACATTAGGCTGGAGCAGCAGATGAATAACCTTGAGCTAACTAGTCAGGAGTGTCCACAAATCTAAACTGCATGCACAGATTAAGCAACTGAGTCTCCAACTACTGACTCACACACAGCTGCAAAGCAAAACGCAAGCTCTCCCCAGCAGCTGACGATGTTTGCCCTGTCAGCTAGAGGGCCGGGACACCACCTACAGCCAATCAAGTTCCACAAAGGTACCTGTTGGCTCCATGGTTTACCAAATTCCATCATATTCTCAGTATTCTCCAGACAGTCAATCCACATATAACAGAAAGCAAGTTCTTGCATTATCACCTTTGCTGACAAAGATCTAGCAGGGGCTGCACAGGGTCTTCTTGTCCTTTCAAAACCAGCACACCGCACAGTAGCTACACCCCAGCACTTCCCAGGGCCTTCAGCTACACCAAAAACTCTTATACTGCCACCACCACAGTACAACAGAACAAGCAAACCACAGATGCAAAAATAGCATATAACCATTTTGCACTTGCACCTTAAAGGTGAGCTTTTAGGTTTTCCATGACTGCAACATGGAAATTCAGCCAAATTCTGCAGCTAATCTTCTTCCAAATATCTGGACACCACTGCAGATTACGCACACGTAAATTATCTTAATCTCAAAGACAAGCAGGCGAGATTTGATCAGTAGTTAGGCTTACTTTTCCCCACATATTCAAGAACGTGTAACTTCATAGCCCCAAATTCCTGTTGGAAGAGCAATTACCAGCTAAGTAATTTGGACCCTCTGGAGTCGAGTCTGCCAGCTTACACAAATTGGCAATCTGGCTTGTTATCATCCCATGTGACTAGAATGTATTTTAGGATCCAATGCCACATGCTGTAGTTCCACCCCCCCTTTTCTTCTTTTCCTCTACCAAGTGGCAAGTTACAGCCCAGGAGTTAGAGATCCTAATTCCATTCCCATCTCAAATACACATATCCAGCGCAACCAGGGGTCAAGGTCTGTACCTTTGCCGAATCAGTGCTGTTAGTCCTGGACACAACCTTCTTAATGAAGACCAGGGTAGAAATTAAGAGCTACATTTACTTACTGCTCAAAACCAACGTTAACATTCCCACCTCCAACACTTTGATACCTGAGCTACACCCGCAGTTAAATTCAGAGGCATTCTGCCTAAACGCTTAGACGGGGTAGGGTGGCTCAACACTGGGGTGCAACTGGGGCAGCCTCAGCCAGGACCTGTTCTCCCAGGCTAAAAGAGAGGCTTTGCAAAGCCTGCGCTGGCCAGGAGGTGCCGGCTTGCTGCGCTGCCGAACGTCAGCCTCCGGCATTCGCACCTCACTCAGACAATGCTCTGCTCTTCCCAAGGGAAGGAGGAATCCAAACATCACCTTAAAAAAGGGTCAGTGTCCCCGTCCCCGGCGGGGGGGGAAACACATTCGGTGAAGCACTGTTTTGTTTCCTCCCGCAGCCGGGGACCCCTCAAAGGCCTTCAGCACCGGCGCAGGGACCCGGCCTGACCCGCCACGACCCCGCTTGGCCCCGCAGGCCGGGGGCAGCTCCCGGCGGGAGGCGGCGGGGCTGAGCAGCCGCCCCCTCCCAGGCAAGGCTCACCACCCCCCCCCCGCAGGGCCCGGCTCTCCCCGCGGGGACGCGGAACCCCACGCAGCGAAAGCGGCATGCGTGGGAGGACAGGGCAACCCCCCCTCCCCGGAGCCGAGCGCGGAGGCAGCAGGAGCCCTCCCGCCGCGGCCACTCAGCTCCCCTCACGGAGGGGCGAGACACGCGTGGGAAGCGGAGGCACCACCTGCGATCCCGGCGGGGCGGCGGGCCCGGCAAGCGGCGGCGGCGGCAGCAGCAGGCAGGCAGGGCGCGGCATCCCCGCCGCGGAGCCATGCAGGGCCCGGCCCCCCGCCCGCCCGCCGCGCCCCGGGCAGTCACTCACATTGCTTGAGGAGCTCCAGACACAAAGCCATGGGAGACACAAAGGAGGGGCGGAGGGGACCGGAGAAAACGGGGCGGGGGCGCGGGGGCGCTGGGCCTGGGTCCCGCGGAGGGGAGGACGGGCCGTGCCCGGCGGGAGGAGGAGGAGGAGAAGGAGGAGGAGGGCGGGCCGGGGCCGCGCCGGCTGCTCCTGCGGCCGCGGGCGGGAGGAGGGAGGAGACGCGCGGAGCCACCGCCGCACTCACCGCGCCCGCCCGCCGCTCCGGCTGCGCGCCGCGGGCGGGGCCGCGCCTTAAACCCCCGCCCCGCCACGCCCCGC
Organism: Phalacrocorax carbo; assembly: GCF_963921805.1. NCBI lineage: Eukaryota > Metazoa > Chordata > Aves > Suliformes > Phalacrocoracidae > Phalacrocorax > Phalacrocorax carbo. The sequence goes on along the minus strand of NC_087526.1, from coordinate 16,809,207 downwards.
GCGTCACCGCCACGCCCCGCGCAGGCGCGGCCCCGCCCCCCGCCACCGCGGGGCGCTCCCGCGGCGCGGCGCCCGCTGGGCCCGGCCCGGCCCGTTCCGGACCGCACGCGGTGCTGCCCCCGCCGCCGCCCGCGGTCGCTCGCCGGGAGCACGGCGGTCGGGCGCGTATCTCAGCGGTAACCGGGACCCCCGCGTCCCCCCCGCAGCGGGGGCGGGGAGGGGACGCAGGGGCAGAGGCGGCGGCTGCCGCTCCCGCACTCGAGCTGCCGCGGGTGGCAGCGCCATGCGTGGCAGGAGCGGGGCAGCCAAACGCTGCTGAACAAAGCGGGCGCCTCGCCCACCCCCGCGCGGGAGCTTTGTCTCCTGTTCCTGGCCGTGGGAGCCGCGGGGACATTTTCCCCAGCACGGCCCGTCTCTCACCCGCGCGCAATAGTGGGTTTGGCTGAGAGGCACCTACCCCCGCCCCGCTCCGCTCCCCCTCCCGCGCTGTGGGTCCCGAGCTGGGAGGTGCGAGTGCTGCCACGGGCCCACTGCCGGAGCGCAGCGTTAGCGGCAGGAGCATCTCCATGCGGAGACGAATAAATGGAGAAGAAACCAGTGGGCAAGTGGATGTTTCCCTGGGCGGGTGTTTCCCACTGGTCACAGATCTACCAGCTGAGCTCCATCCTGACAGGCCTGGGGAGAGGGAGCTGAGCCTCACTCCACTGGGTGCTGTTGCTGTGCTTGACGCCCAGGCTTTTTGCCTCCCCATGAGGCTGCCTGAGCAGGGATGATGGAAGACGGATGTGCGGAGGGGAACAAGGCTGGTACAGCTCGCAGGCTGCAGTGAGAGCCCGGCCAGACAGAGGCACACTGGGTTTGGCACCAGGGGCACGGACGTGCTGGGTGCTGGAGTAGTGTCCGGCTCCGTCCCTCAGATCCCATGTTGAGACATCTGGAGCTGAGCGTGAGGCTTGTCCAGGCTGTGGGGTGGGGGGAGACGTCCGTGAGGCCAGAGCCACGCCACGCGAGGTCTGGCGCGAAATGGGAGCAGCGGGTGCCTGCAAGCCCAGCGTGGCGTGGACGCTGCCTAACAGTGCTGCCTGCAGGGTGCTTGTCCTCGGGCAGGGCTTGTGGCTTTGCAGGTAGCGGTGTTGCTGCGTGGCTCCCGCCAGGAGCACGTGTGGTGCCCCAACTCCTCACTGTTACCTTCAGCCCTTGGATGCTCTGATTTATTTATGATTCACTGGGTTCATGGTTCTCAGTGGAGAAGTCTGCAGCAAGGAGAGATCAAAGCGCCTCAGGGAAACACCACACTGAGCTCGTGTGCTGCCAGCTCCAGCAGGCAGGGCTGAGCTACCACCACCCTCGGCTTTCAGTGGTGGAATCGCTGTGGATGTGCTGCTTCTGCTCCCAGAAGCAGAGCAGCAAAGTGGGCCTGAAGGAGGGTCTTGCCAGAGAGTCAGCCCTGAGGCTGGGGATCTGCAGCCCAGGGCCTCCCCTTTCCACTGCCTACCAAGAAAAACAAGAAAACTTGTTTTCAGTTGAACTGCTTCCAGGCTTGGGAGTGGTGAGCAGCTCTGGACTGAGAGCCCCTCATCCACACGGGCTGTGAGTAGCTCTGCAAAGATCTCTGAGCCCATCTCTGCCTGAACCCTCAGGAATACCCTGGCTCAGTAGATGGAAAAAATAATGGAAAAGCATGAAGGAGAGGAAAAGCAACCCAGACCATGAGAAACATGCACAAAGAAATCCTCATTTGCCTGCACTGTCTGAAATCCTGCAAATGCTCAGGCCTGGGTGCATGGCCTTACTAAACCTCATCCAGTCTCACTGTCCTGGCACGTGTGTTTGTCTTAGCTAAGACTGTCATTGGTCGCTGCTGGGCTGCTCCAGCGATGGCACGAGCTCTGCGGCCAGGGAGGGAGAACCAGAGAGGTGCTGAGCATCGCCAACAGCAGGGACAGAAAGCAGCATCTGTGATTGCCTGGCACCAGGGCAGCTCCGTGCTCACCCCGTTCACATGGATGGCAGCAGGGCCAGTGTGCTGGGATGCTGTGAGGCCCCTCAGCCTAAGAAGAGGCTGTAGGTATCTGCTGGCACACTGCTCTCCGATCAGCGCGGCCTCATGGGCAGAGCACCACACACGCATGGGCTCACTGCGGCTGCTCTCCCAGAGGCTCTGAGCAAGCTGAGGCACCCCTTGGTGCTTCAGTTTCTCCTTCTCTCCCACAAGGACAGCACTACCGACTCCCTTTCCTGCCATCGAGTCTGATAAAAGCAAGGAACAAGAAGGACTTGGCTTTCTGACTATATCACCAAAGGAAAATGCTGGCAGCTGCCTTTCTTTCTAATTCTTTGTAGATGACCCCCCACTGGGAGAAAGCAGGCTTGGCCAGGACCTTGGAGCCTTGCTCACTTCCCAGTATATTCCCAGCATTGGTGGAAAAGGGAAGAGCAACTGACGTCATCTACCTGGACTTGTGCACAGCGTTTGACACTGTCCTGCATGACATCCTTGTCTCTAAATTGGAGAGACATGGATTTGACAGATGTACCACTCAGTGGATAAGGAATTGGCTGGATGGCTGCACTAAAAGAGTTGTGGTCAATGGCTCGATGTCCAGGTGGAGACCAGTGACGAGTGGCGTTCCTCGGGTGTTGGTATTGGGACTAGCACTGTTTAACATCATTGTTGGTGACGTGGACAGTGGGATTGAGTGCACCCTCGGCAAGTCTGCTGAAGACACCAAGTTGTGCGGTGCGGTCGACACACTGGAGGGAAGGGATGCCGTCCAGAGGGACCTTGACAGGCTTGAGAGGTTGGCCCATGTGAACCTCATGAAGATCAACAAGGCCGAGTGCAAGGTCCTGCACGTGGGCTGGGGCAATAGCAAGCACAGATACAGGCTGGGCAGTGAATGGCTTGAGAGCAGCCCTGCGGAGAAGGACACGGAGGGGTGTTGGTTGATGAGGAGCTCAACATGACCTGGCAATGTGCACTCGCAGCCCAGAAGGCCAACCGTATCCTGGGCTGCATCAAAAGCGGTGTAGGCAGCAGGTTGAGGGAGGTGATTCTCCCCCTCTACTCCACTCCGGTGAGACCCCACCTGGAGTGCTGCATCCAGCTCTGGGGTCCCCAGCGTGGACCTGTTGGAGCCTGGAGTCCAGAGGGCCATGAAGATAATAGAGGGCTGGAGCACCTCTCCTATGAGGACAGGCTGAAAGAGGTGGGGTTGTTGAGCCTCGAGAAGAGAAGACTCAGGGGAGACCTTACAGCAGCCATCCAGTACCTGAAGGGGGCCTACAAGAAAGCTGGAGAGGGACTTTTTTACAAAGGCATGTAGTGATAGGACAAGGGGTAATGGTTTTAAACTGAAAGAGGGTAGATTTAGGTTACATATAAGGAAGAAATTCTTCAATATGAGGGTGGTGAGGCACTGGAACAGATTTCCCAGAGAAGTTGTGGATGCCACATCCCTGGCAGTGTTCAAGGCCAGGTTGGACAGGGCTTTGAGCAACCTGGTCTAGTGGAAGGCGCCCCTGCCCATGGCAGGGGGTTGGAACTAGATGATCTTCAAGGTCCCTTCCAACCCAAACCATTCTATGATTCTATGATTCTATTAAGTCTATGGGCAGCCGCTTCCATCGCCCTTGCATCTGCTTGTGTTGGCACAGCATCACGTGTGGGCTGCAGCTCCCCTCTTCCTAGGAATCTGAGCAAGTGACATTTCTGTGGGGTTCAAACCCATTGCGGCCATTCCTGGGTGCCAGAGAGACACATGCACACAGCAGGCAGCAGAAGGAGAGCCTGCTGTGCTGTGTGCTGCCTGTAGTGGAGCTGAAACCTGGCAGCAAAGAGCATCAAGCTCAGCTTTGCTGAGGCAGAAGGACAGATATATTTTGTTTTTGGTGGTGGAGTTGGGAGGGTGGGGTTGTAGACATGGTACAGGCTTCCTGGGGAAAAGGGAGTGCTGTCTGGGCACAGGGCTTGATAGTAGAATTTCCATAATAACAAGGAAAAGATTAGAGGGTGAAAATGAACAGGTAAGCGTGCAGACAAACAGTTGTCATAAATTTCTTTGTGTCCTACAGACATATGAATAGATAATGGAACATGTATGGGTACCATTTTTTTCCCTTACAAACACTGAAGGAGCATGCAACAGAAATCTTTCCCTGGTGCACACGTGTGCGCACACACACACACACAGTCTCTCTAATCCCTTTCCTGCTGGTATGTCAGAGAAAGCTATTTCTGGAACGTGAAATCTAGGTCAAAAAGAAGGAGAAAATCTGAAGGAAATGGTAACAGTCTCCCTCCTCAAAGGCCATATGGGGTCAGCTCTGGCTGATGCTATTAGCAAAAGGGCCACAGCGGTGATTTATTCCTCAGCTGCAGCCACTCACGCCAGGCTGAACAATATGTCCTGGCTTGGTTTGGTTTTTCCTTTGCCTTCACACTGCTACTTTTTCCCCACAAAGAAGAGAAGGCCGTGACAGCCGAGAGAGGAGAGGAGCAGAACTTTGATCCCAGAGACCAGGTGATCACTGCACACAGAGGAGGAGGAGGAGGAAGGGTGTCTGTACCCATCCCTCACAAGCCAGTGCTATGTGACTTTCCCAGAAGCTGTGGAAACTTGTCCCACAGCAAACCAGCCCTTGGGGATTTGGTCAGCACGACGATGGTTTGTGCTGTGACACTGCATGGAGGTGTGCAGAGACTTTGTCTTTCCTCCACTGAGCACAACCATGCTCCCACTGCAAGAGCATCAGTGTTGGGGAACCAGGCTGGGATCTGCCTTCTCCTGGAGCGGGGTAGGGTTCCCAGCACAGCAGTGGTCCTGGGAGCCATCTCTCTAAGTTAGTGATGAAAAGAAAACAAAAGCAATACAGAGAAGACAAAGCAGGTTAGAGTCAGAAGGGTGGCTATTCTGTCATGACTCTGGGGAGTATCTCTCCCGGATAGTGCTCTCATGCCCAGCCTGGGCTTGGCAAAGTTCTGGCATGTGGATGGGCACAAGGTGTGTGCAGCCCGGGCAGTTGTTTATGGGAGTGCTGGCAGCTCTCAGGGATGAGCCTTATGCCTGGCTCTGGTTGTGATCAAGGTTAGGCTGGCCTAACTTTCTTGAGCTTTCTTGAGCTCCTTCTGCTCCAGGTACTGTGGTTCCTATGCTGGGCTGTGCTGGGGGCCTGCAGCCAGAGCTGCCATCACAAGGTCAGCAGAAAGGGAGAACAGGAGGGTTCATACTCTCAGGGACATCCATTGGTAAGACAGATCAACAAAGACAGCCCAGTCCTGGAGGAGGAGGCAGAGCTGGATTCCCTGGCCTCCCTGGAAGAGATTTGGGCACAGGATAAGGAGCCGGGCACCTGAGCTTTCTGGGAACAAGCTGCTGAATCCCACGGCCGGATGCTCTGAGCAAAGGTGACATTACCAGATGGCATAGGGAGGACAGGGAAGAACTTGAGTAGGAATTGGCTTGGTGTGAACTTTCCCTGCTGTCACGGGCGTATTGGGTGGAGGCTGGGCTGGGGTCTCTGCACTGGGGATTCTCACCTCCTTTTGCTGTGCTTTGCTCAACTCTGCTTTCCTGTTTCCCCTGGACATCAAATATTCAGCTCTGTATTGCAAGCAGTCTATTAAGCAAGCAATTCCCAATGCTGCCTCTAATAAGAAGGAGCTGGGGAGCCCTTTGTAATGCTCAGGAGCCAAAGTGGCTGTCGGCTGAACGCCTGGCAATTAGATGAATAGGTTTCACTGGGGCTTTTGAGTCCCCGGCTTTGCAAGCACAAAGCTTTGTTTAAGGTTGATCAAGGGCAGCTCATCATCTGTCTCGATGGCTGTCAAATGGAAGCTAATTGCCTTGTAATGCACAAGTGACACAGGCATTTGTGGGAGGAACTGGCTTGTCAGAGGTGTGACAGTTGTCAAGGCTCTCCCGCCCGGCCGTGCTCCCCACGCAGACCCCGAGACTGGCACCCCTCCATGAAATGGAGCTAACCGCACCTCCTCGTGCACTCAGCTGGTGGCTGAATCCCTTTGCTGCACAATTCAACCCCCATGCTGTCCTCAAAGAACGAGAAGCCTGTGTCGCTCACAGCATTGCTGCCGCCGCCGCTTCTTTAGGATGTGTCCCTACACAGAAGAAACCAAATCCCTCTCTCAGGGACTGGGCATGTTCCCCTGGGCTGGTGCACGGGTGTTGGTGCAGGAGGGTGTCTGTGGGAAGAGAGCAGGTGAGGGCTCTCAGTTGTTTCATCCCAGAGCCCTGCGTGGAGCAGAGGCCACGAGCGACCATTAGGTCTGCAGACAATGGTGCACCCACTTCTCTCTCTTGGTTCAGACTGATACTGTCAAGCTGAGAAGTACCAATCTGCTGCTCAGGAGACCCCTCTTGTACAACACCAACCAATTAAAGCCTCTGTGATGCACATTTTCAGGGGGAATTGAGCCCAGGTGGCTGATTAAAGGTGTGACTGCTGTCCAGATATGCCTCCTGCCTTCCTCATCATGCACACGCGCAAACACAGATGCTCCTCTCTGCTCCCCACCCCCTCAATCAAAAACATTTCCCTCCCCAAACCCCAGCAGCCAATGCAAAGAGCTGGAGGATGTTCTGAAAATCAGCAGATCTCTGCCGGGCCACGTCAGAGAGAGGTGGCAACCAGTCATTTTGAAAGTCCCCTTCTGTGCTATTCCTGCTGTTGCTTCCTGATGTTAGCCTAAATTTGCAGCAATGCTGAGCTCAGCATGGGCTGTACTGCCAGCAAGGAGCAGGGGTGGGCTTGCAGGGAGTGGGGTGAGCCAGGGTGGGAAGAGCGTGGGACAGAAGCAGAACAGAGAGGGTGGTAGGAAGGAGGGATGGGGCTGAGCAAGCAGCCCCATCCCTCCCAGGGGATCTCTTCCAGTCCCTGTCTCATCCTGCGGACTTTGACTGTGATGACCCTGGAGTGCAGACCTCTCCAGGGGAGACATGAGAGCATGGGTGTGTCTCTGGGTGGGAAGGCCTGGAGCCGGGCATAAAGGCTGCCAGTGCTCCCCTTCCTGCTTGTCCCTGCTGGAACAGGGCTCTGACCTGGCTCCCACCAGCAGCCCACTGCTGCGCTCCAGCAGGTTTACCCGCGTCAGGTGTGCGGAGGCTGCTCTGAACTGCCCCATTTAGCATGTTCTGTGGCTCATGCCAAGACCAGCCTGACAATGACGAACTCCTCCTGCCTGCTCTGGTGTCTGCCTGGCATGTTGTCCAGGCACTGCCAGGTCTGGGAACAGCAAGGCACCACCTTTTGTAACCAGTTCCCAAAACTGTTCCCAGGATGGCACCCCTCAGCTCCTTGTGCCCTGCGTTACAGTCGAGCCTCACCCAGAGCACCGGGGCTGCCCAGGAGCCAAGAGGGACACAGGCTGCCTTGAAGAAAATGAAGCAAAAGTGATGCAGATCAAGTGACTTGAAGCATCATGGAAAGGTAACAGGTTTCTCTTCTGGCAAGAGCCTGCCGACTCTCCGGAGCCTGCTCTCACGCCCCACTACCCTGGGAAGGCCTCACACCAGCTGAAATGCTACAGTGAGAGCAGAGCTGCTCCCCACACTGCTGCTTTGCACAGCTGAACCTAGTGGCTCTGCTCAGGCCTTCAGGAGCCATTTGCAGAAGTAGCATCTCCAGAGCAATGCTCCTCCCTGCCTCCCACAGCCCTTGCATGTGTTTCCAGGAGAGGCGTGGATCACTGGGGGGTGAAGCCACTGCTGCAGATGGTGCTTTGGTAAAGGTAGCCACAGGTGGAGCCTGGCTGCACCAAACATGTCCCTGGGCCAGGGTGGTGCTGGTCTTTGCAGTGGGGAGCCAGCACCAGCTCATTTTAGGATGAGACACAAAACCAACTCTTGCAACTCTTCCCTCCTGGGCTTTCCCAGCACTGCAAGGTCTGAGCAGCCCTTGCTATTCCTTGCTGTCTTGAGCCCGTGATCCCATCATCCTGGCTAATTTACATCCTGGGACAAAGCACTCGCCTTCCTTGCTTCCACCTTGCTGGGTGCTGAATGCATGGGATGTTCACAGGAGCCTCCTCAGGCAGCACTGCAGGTGGGCATAGTGGTCCTGCTGGGGAGCGTGGGCAGCCCCGGCTCCGGCCAGACGTTTGGTGAAGAGACCCACTCTGCTGCGGCGCTGGGAGCTGCCTCCTGGAAGAGACGGCCCAGCTGGTGAGAAACACCAGCTGAACAGGGCTGCCTGTGGCCTCGCTCCTACCCCGGGGGATGGAGTCAATCCTGACTCACATCCGAGGGAAAGGCCAGGCTCTCGTCCAGTACAGTACCTACTAACTGAAAGAGAAGGGCCTGGAATGAATAGTGCCCGCATCCAGCACCAGGCAGGGCACCTGGAGCTGGGTATAATGCTGCTGATCGTTCAGTGCACTGAGGCGGCAGGTTGCTGCGCTCTGGAGCTTAGGAAGGCTCATTAGTGCCTTGAAACTCAGAGCAAGACCTGTTTTTACCCCACACCAGGGATGTTGGGATCTCTAGTCGATGTACATCTGATGGAGAGGAGCAAATAGGACTCAATGCATTAGACACCTACGTGGCTGCTGCAATTCTGTCTCTGGGAGAGAAAGAAGTTGGAGCCAGTCCAGCCAAAGGATGAACTCCCAGCATCTCACTGTCAGAAGATTTTGAAAGACTGGTCTCTAGGCAGCAGCCCGAGGGCTGAGTGCACCAGGGCGACACTGTCTGCCAGTTACCTCTTATGCCCTGCCTGCAGGGGAAGGGACCGTGGGTGAGCGCGGTGAGCCCAACACACAGCACCGCTCCACCGCTGCATGGAGCTGGGGAGTCGCCTGGTTGGCACAGGAGCTGCCCTGGCGAGCTCCACGTTCAGCACGCTGCTGCCTGGGCTGTGCTGCTCAGGCCCAGCCTGGCGGGGGTCCTGCCCTCACGGGCTGCAGCTCAGGCAATGCTCCTCCCTGCCTCCCACAGCCCTTCCAGGAGAGGCGTGGATCACAGGGTCAGACCTGCCTGTGACTCTGCTGGGCAAAATCACAAACCCTGTGGGTCTGGAGGTGGCAAATTCACACCATTCGCCTTTTCCCCCAGATCCGATTCCCCAGGCCTGTTTCCAGGACTCCTGCCCTGTGCGGGAACTTGTGAAGTTTATGGTGAACCTCAAATCCTTGTCACACCTTCATCACTAAGGGTTGGGGCCAGATGCCTTCAGCCCTCCCTCCTTCCGTCAGCCCCAGTTTCTGCCTCTGGCTGAAGGGGCTGCAGAGATCAGGATATGCTCAGATCCTGGGGAAACCAGTGCAGAGTCCCTGATTTTTTTCCTGACAGTTTCAGAGAGAGGTCAAGCCTGTCAATTGTAGCCTGGATTGGGGTAATAAGAGATGCATAATGGAGAGGAGGAGGAGGAAGATGGATGGTGTAGGGCAGCAGGGCTGCTTGCCTGTGCTGCAGGTTCCTGCTGCACCTGCAGCCCCACAGGACTTCAGGCAGAGAGGGCAGCCAGTGTTCCTGGGCAAGGTGGGCATCCTACGGGGTGCTCCCAGCTCCAGCTCTCAGGCCTGGGTTTGGCTTGACTGAGTGAAGACTTTGAGCTCTCCTGGACCTCTGCAGGTCACGTCAGCAGTGCTGGCCAGATCCCAGCAACCACAGCCTGTCTGCCATTTCAGCGCCCGCATCTGGACATCCAGCCCCAGCCATCCTAGCAGCATGCCTGGCTGCTGACCTCCCTCTCTGGCACAGAGCAAGCCCCCGTAAGCCCACAAGTCTTGGACAACCGTGGCTGGACGTACAGGTATCTGAGCCCAGCGCCTCATGCTTGACACCTCCCAGGCAGCCGGCAGCAGTATCCCCTGTCCCCGCTGGCCTCGCGCCCCTTCCCCTCCACTTCCCTGCCGACGCTGGCACTCACTGCTGTTGGTGGGCAGGGTCCTGCTGCCGCTGAGGCTGCCTGCTGGCGGAGGGGAGATGGAGCGGACGGAGCCCGTGTCCTCTTCCTGGGAGCAGCCTGCCTGGATGGCTCGGAGGTAGCTGTGGCTCCGGGAGCGGAAATAGCTGGGCAGCGGCAGGTCCAGCACCTCCGCGGCGGCTGACTCGGCCTCGCTGTAGGTAGAGTCGCAGACTGGCTCGTACTGCTCTCCCAGCTCCGGCTCCGGCGCCTGCACGGGAAGAGGAGCAAAGCCAGTCAACCCTGCATGCAGGCAGCCCTTTCCCTTCCTCTCCGGCTCCTCTCCCTGCAGTCGCCCTGCCGCCACCCCTGCATGGTCCCACCTATGGCAGATGAGACCGGGAGGTGCAGTGGTCAGTGCTGGTGGGATGCAGGATGCCTGAGCTCTCTGCCAAGAGAGAGGGAAGAGGGAACACTCCTTGAAGGCCAGAGAATCCCTGCTTGTGGAGTAGGAGAGACTTACCACCACAGTGTCTGCAAAACACCCCCCAGCCTCTGATGGAGAAGCTGAGAGCACGTGAGGCTCAAATCCCTGTCCAGCCTCTGACAGGTCCCCCTGCCTCACCAGCACAGCTGGGAGACCCCAGCCTCAGCTGCAAGACCCTACCGTGGCACGCATGCTCCTTGGTGGGGAGAAATGGCCTGGCCCTACAGCAGGCTGCAGCATGGAGGGAGAAGGTGGGAAGGTGTGGGCTACAGGGGCAGCCTCCAGGCTTGACCAAGGACAGGCCGGTTGTGGGTGGCACCATTGGGAAGCCATCCTAGCCCCGTCTGCAGCGGGGGACCAGGAGAGGGCTTGGCGGCAGGCCATGGCAAGTTGCGCCAGCTTTGCTCCCTGCTTCTCCTGCTGCCCCGTCTCCATCCCACCCGTGCCTCTGGCCCTGCCCTACTCTCCAGTAGCAACGGCTGGTCAAACCTGGACTCAGGAGGGGCTTACCCGGGTTGAACCAGAGCCAGCCTAAAGCAGAACGTTATGAAATACAGATAAGAGATGCTGAGATTGGCCCTGCTGCCCACTTCCATCTCTCCTGGCCCTTTCTTTGCCCTCAAGGACAGTATTGCTGCCCAGATTTGGCATCTGAGCTCCACAAGGTTTGGGTCAAAATGTTCATCTACTTTCCCCCTAAAACTGATGGTCCCTAACCCCCTGCCAGGGCTGGGGGAACCAAGCTCTCCAGCTGCCTTGCAGTGCCCAGGCCGGGAGCGCTGCTCCCTCCTCCTCCTCCTCCTCCTCCTCCTCCTCTTCCTCCTCCTCCTCCTCCTCCTCCTCCCCCTCCTCCTCCTCTTGCTGCTGGTCCCGGGCATGGGCTGACCCAAGAGCCTGCCTCACACCCTGCTATGGGTGTCCAGGCTGACCCGAGCAAGCTCCGTGAGGAAGGAAGAAGGAAACGCCAGCGGGATGGTACCTGCTCTCCATGGGTAAATATCTGAGGGATAAGTGAGGGGGGTCCAAAGATCTGGAAGAAAGAGTTGGAGAAGGTTAAAGGCCAAGAACGGGTGAGCCCCTCACACAGACAGCCATTGCACAGGGACCAAGGACGAGGGGAGCGGACGGCCCGTCCCCTGGGACCACCACTGCTGACACTTCATTACAAACTTCAGAGCTCATAAGATGCTAAGCAAGATGCCACACAGGCCCCTCAGACAGCGGCACAAATATGGCACGGTAAAGCTCCACGGGACGCCTCTCAGACGGAGAGAAGCTGCTGATGCATTCAGCCTGTTGTATGCACCATATATCAATATATATACACAGGGCACACTTGGGACACACAATGCTGGAACACCCCTTGGCACACATGGGTTGCCCGTGGCTGCTGGACAAGGGCTGGCGTGGCTCCCAGTTAGCACCTGTGCGAAGCCCCCAGCATTGACCAGCACCTTGCACTGTGGCCAGGAGTAGCGATGGGCCCTTGCGGGCTGCAGAGCTGGGGTGGATGGGCAGGAAACCGTCCTTCACCCTGATGGCGTTGGGCTGGCCGCCTCGCTGCTATCTCCTTTATCCCTGCACCAGGAAGAAGCCCCATGGAAGCGATACTGCCTTCTCCACATAGCAAAACCCTGGCACACACTTGGCATAACGACGGACACCTGACAGACACTGCGCTGCCAGTACGGAGGAATATGTTGTCCTCCTCTCCATCCCTGGTCTGCAGAGCACACCCACCCTATGAGCTCTGCCCTGAGTGAGCTGCCCAGGATGACCCATCCTGGGAAGAATCCAGGCTTGGCTCTAGGGGCTGGGTCCGGCCCTTCTACACAGGGTGCAGCTTGAAGTGTGGATAAGCAGTGTTGGGGGTCACCAGGTGGCTCTCTCTGGCCACTTGTCCCCTTAGTGTGAGAGGTGGATGCTGACATGCACACCTGGTGAACCCTGGACTTCCAGAGGTTGACAAGGTGGGCGTCAGCTGGGACAAAACTAAACGGAGTGGACTTGTCTTTCAGAGCTGGGGATGCTTCTGTGTGGGAGGACACTAGGGTCTTGCTGGACACACAAGGAAGGTGTTGGAGGTCATACAAAAGCGAGGGCAGGGGAGGAATTACCCTGGCACTGGATGAAGGGGCAGGTCAGACCTGCCAGAGGCTCAGACCAGCACACACTGGTGGCTGTACCAGCTCCATCCTGGATCAACAGATACGCAATCTGTGGGAGGGCTCTAAATCCCAACCCAGCTGCAGCTGAACTCTTTGATCTGGAGGAAAGCAGGCAGAGTGCACGCGATGACAGCAGCCCCACGCTCGAGCGGATGCTGTGGCAGTCAGCATGCCCCCAGCATCACAGTGCTACCGGTCTGGGGTGTTTGCCTGGGCAGATTCTGGCATATTGTGGGCTGCTCAGACCCTCCAGCTTCAAGACCCTTCTGATGTCTTCTTGAGGGTGCTGCACTCAGCTGCTAAATGGTAGCTTTAGACAGGAAGAGAGCACAAACTTTGCCCCCCTGTTGTCTTCATGCAGAGACCTGGCTTCAGACATGGATTTACATGCAGAGAACAGGAAGGCAACGGTCCTGACCCCTCCTCTGTGCAATGAGACACCCAGCACATTGCTGTTGATGTACAAGGAACGAGACTGACCACAAGGAACACATATGCCCATGAGCAATGCCCTTCCCCAAAGCCCTCCACCAAGGGCTCCAACTGCTCTGCGACAGCAGGAGAAACCAGCCATGGGGCTGGAGAGGCTGGTCTGGGCTGGAAGAGGGCTCAGACCCCCGCACACTTGCAGGGGAACGAAGGCACATGCATCTCACCCTCCTCCATGCTCTGGTTTGTGATGCCCATCGCACTGCTTTAACCCTTGCCTTGCGCTGCCGCCCTTGATCATTGTGCACAGACAGAGCGGAGCAGCACTGGAGGGGCACGTGTGTGCCCGTGTTCCCACGCAGACATGCATGAACAGAGATGGGACGTGACAGAGGCCCAGGGCAACAGCTAAGCAGCTGGGCAAAGCTTGTGGGGCCATTGCTGCCCTGGGGACCTCCACCTGTGTACCAAAACGATGGGCCCCATGGGGCAGAGATAAACACGTGGGACCTCTGCAAAGGCCTCATCCTGGCATGGGTTATTTCCTGTCCTGTGAGGCAGCTGGCTCGTAGCCACCCAGGCCCCAAGCTGCTCAAAAGTAATCCTAAGGGGAAGCAGCGTGGGACAGGGAGTTAAACGCAGTTTGCACCAACTGCATCCCGGAGGTTGGGGTCAGAGCGTGAGCCCGTCCTGTGGTAAGGGGTTTGCCACCCACCATCAGCACCTCACTGGCATCCTTGGCTTTGCCCTTCCCATGGGGACCAGGAACATCCAAAGGAAACATCCCCAGATAGCTGGCAGGACAGTCTCCTGAATTAGAGGCACCTTGTTCCTGGGTCCAGCCTGCTGCACAAGGGATGAGGGCCTCAGAGCTAAGCAGGGTTACTGTTCCCAGTGACCCGCTGCAGGGTCCCAGGCTGGATGCCACCTTTTGCACAGGTGAGGTTGGCCTGGGCTCTGTCCCCACCCCGTCAGCATGAGGAGCTAGCAGCAAGGGTGAGCAGCTTTGCAGGTGGCTTTTCGGTGGTGAGATGGTGGGACCCTGTGCTCAGAGCAGCCCTGAGCTTCACTCATCGCTGTGAAGCATCACTCTGGGCTACCATACCTGTGGCCATGGCGTAGTGAATTCAGCTGCACCAGCAGGGCTGAGAGGAGGCAAAGCTAGAGGAAGGAGAGTCCAATATGAATCAGAGTTAAGGACCTGGGCGTTATACTTTGGTAAAGGTGCCATAGAAGAGCATGTGCAGCCAGTGCCTTATTTTGAAGGGGGAAAAAGATGTTCCTCTCTCCCCTCAGCCAGCCTCCTTTCTCACTGGGGTGTGCTGGTGCAGCAGGGCTCAGCGCTCCAGCAACTCACCTGGTTGATGCAACTGGACTCGTTGACGCTGTCGGAGATCTGGTTGTATTCTTCCTCCCAGGTTGGGAACTTCGGAGGTAGGAGGATCTCGACAGAGTCCAGGCGGTCCAGGCTCCTGCCAGCAGAGAGAGAGGGCGTGAGGGGCATCGCGGTGGTGGGGGCAGTGCTGGGGCTGTGCTGGAGCTTCTGCCCTGCCAGGAGAGCCAGACCACCCCTGCCCGCAGCACCCTCTGCCAGGCACAGGCACACGTGGCAGCACGGAGATGATGCTGGGCACTGAGTCCACTGCTCGGCCGCTGTTGCAGCTCCTGGAGTAGAAGGAAGCACTTTCTCACCTTGCCAGCCCCTGGCTTGAGATAGTGAGTCTGGCATATGGGTGGAGGTTTGTGCGGCGCAGGGGAAGGAGAGGGGACAAGACCTTGCGTTCTGTTGCCCCTGGGAATGCACTGCAGATGCCAGGTTGGTCCAGCCTAACCCCAGGGAGCACATGGGATTTGTGCCAGCCCCCAGTCACAGCCCTGGTGACAGACTGTCTCTCACACAGGCTGATGCTGGGAGACGGGGTCAGGGAAGCTGGCTTTTCCCTGCCTGAACAGGTGGGAAAGGGCTGAGAGGTGGGGCGAGAAATGACTTTTAAATGGTATTTGGTGGACTTTTCAATTGGAAACAGCTGCAGGATTTTTGGTATTTTTTCTTTTTTTATTTGTGTAGAGGAACCCAAAAGATTATCTGGAAGAAGTTCCAAGGGAGCCAAGCCTGAATGACAGTGCCGCAGGAGCAGGGGGGTTAGTATTTCCAGAGTAGCTTTTGCTTCAGGCTCTTGGAAAAGCACTGTCCCCATGCCCTGGGGCTCAGCAGTAGCCTCTGCAGCAGGACTGCCACTGAGCCCAACCCAGCCAAGACCACAGCTACAGTCTCTGCTGAGACCCAGGCACACAGGGGCTGGGAGGGAAGTAGAAGGATGGATCTTCCCTGTTCTTCTGTTCCACCATGAGACCCTGTGTAAATGAGTCCTTGTCACGTATCAGGTGGGGCATGGTGGAGGACATGGTTAGCCACGCCAGCCTGGGTGAGCTCTGGCGACTCTCCCTCTTGGATCGCCCATGGTCCCTACAGAAGATCCTTGGGGTGCTGCTTCCCCCATGTCTGGCAGAGCAGTGGGTGCAGAGGCTTGTCCTTCACCAGCCTGGGGGACAGTGGAGCTGAGGGCAGCGTGCATCCCAGCTGGGCAGGAGCCCTGTGCAGTGTGTGGACCTCCAGGAAAGACCATGGCACCTCCGGACTCTCCATCCTGGGGTGTGATGTGTGCGGGGAGTAGTCTCTTCTGCCAGGGGTGATGGAGGAGACACCCAGCCCCCGGGGACCCACTGCTGAGTTGCCAAGGGCAGCGTGGCACCCCAAGCCCTGGGCTATCTGTTTATTGCCTTGTTTCCCTTGGCTTGAGAGGGTTTTGTCCATGAGCTCACTGTGCGCCTATTGTGTGAGTCAGTTGTGTCCTGAGGCAGTGTCCCTGCCAGCCTCCCTGCGCTCATCCCGTTTGGCTTCACCCTGACCTACCCTTGCAGCCTGCCCATGGGGAAACTGAGTCACAAAGCAGGCAGCAGACTTTGGAAGACCCGACCCTCTCACAGGGATGGATTGTGTCTCACTCCTCTGTGTCTCATCCTGGCTGAGGCTGCAGCTGTCCTTCTCAGCGTGGTCCCTCCTGTCCCAAACCACAGGTCCAGTGCCCCTTGGCTGATGGAGCCCAGAGGTGGCCCCAGCAACTCTGGACAAGGAGACCGAGGACCTTGTTGAGGGCTGGCACGGGGCTGCACCAGGGCATGGTGCCCCTGCTGCTGTCCCAAGGGTGTCCCAGGCTAGCGGGGGACCCCAGCGAGGCCCCACGGCGACCAAAGCAGCCAGGGCACGCAAAAAGCTCCTTGGTGAGGGGAGGAGAGGCGAGGGGGTGGTTGGCCGACGGCAGCCGTGCCCGTGCTCCGGCGCCAGCTCCGGCCTGTCCTGTGCCCCGCACAAGCCCTGGCCAGCCTGGGGCAGAGGGGACAGGCTGACCAGGATGTGGTGTCCCTCCCTGGAGCCCAGCACCAAGAGCTGCGGAGCCCCTTCCTTCCCAGGCAGGATCCTTCCCTCCAGCAAATCTCCTGCTGGGGACCAAGCACATGCAGTAATGGCCGTGTCCAGCCCAGCCTGGACCCCTACTCTCCAGTGTAGCTGCATCCATGGCCTGGCCAGCTTTGCCCCTCCTGCTCAAACACCCTGCCCTGACTTAGCCCCTTTCTCAAAGCTGCCTGCCTGTGGGCTCTGGCTGGTCCCCAGCAGCCCCAGTGAGGTCATACCCTGATGGACATGACCTGAACGGACAACGAGCCCAAGATAAGAAGAACCTCAGTCTCTCAACTTGGGTGTTTTGCATCAGACACCCCTGGACCCAACTCTGCTCCCCATGAAGTGAATGTGATGGCAGGGAACAGGGATGGATTCAGAGCAGGCATTTCCAGGGCTCCTCAGCAGGAAGCAGCATCTGGTCTGAAATTGTAAGCCACCATGAGGGGTCTCCACATTTCCTGCGGCACCCTCACCTCTTTCTGGCTCTGTCTGCTGAATATCAGCAGTTCATCCGTGGTGACTCCTGCCTCCTCCTGCCCCCTTGTGCTCCTCACATTCTCCCGAGCTGCAGCATCTGGAACACTGACAGCCTGTTACAGCTCCTGGGTGCCTTGTCCAGGGAAGCGGAACAGCTGGCGAGGACACTGCACAGCATCATCTCTGGTCAGGTGGCACACACAGACCCCCCTCCTGCAAGAACCAGCCTCTTGCTCAGCAAGCTTTTGCTGTGTTGCTCTGCTGTCTATCTAGCTCAAGCCACTGTGGGTCTTCCTCCCTCAATACCTGGTCATAGACATCTTAACTCATCTCTCCAGAACTCAGGATGTCACCCAGCCTAGTGTGCCAACCGGGCACGTTCTGGCTGGTCCCAGAATCCCTGGGACACCTGTGGAGCAAAGCAGATGGCATAGTCCCAGCAGCCTGTGGGCTGCGTGCTAAGTGTCCTCAGCTGTGCTGGCTGAGCGTCTTCCACATCTAAACAGCATCATGGAGTTGGGATCTCTGCACTCCCTTGCAGGAGCAGATGCGTAGAGAGGAAATCCACACAGCTCCATCAAAGGAGTGTGCTCCCCATCACTGAGGGGACAGGGACCTGGAGCAGGCTCCTAACACCAGGTCTGTTTGAGTCCCCAGGATGGAAAGCTCTCTGCCACACCTTCTCCTGTCCTGCTTGTCTCCTCATCCGCCTGCCCCGTGGGCTGTCTGAGCTGGTGTGCAGGAGCTCTGCTGGGCTCTGATCCCCACATGGGGTGTCCACGTTGGTGCTGCTGGTTAGACCCCAAGGACTGCTTCTGGGGTGGGCCCTGGAAACCTGTGCAGAGCTCCTGGAGGAGCTGCAGTGTTACCTTTGGGTGGTGCTCTGCTCACTCAGGGACTGTTGGGTGGCCTTGAGGTAACTCTGCCTCCGAGCTGCAGTTTTCGGGGATGGTTTGGGGCTGGTTTCTGAGTCTTCACTATCATCATCCCCCATGGCTTTGATGTAACTCCCGCTCCGCATGCGCCGGCACGGGATCTCGCTGTCTTTGTCCCGAGACAGCGTGTTGTTCCACTCGCCCTGAGGCACCTGCAAGAGTAAGGGGAGCATGAGCAGGTGTGAGGGACTGTAATTCTGGGACCAGTGGGATCCTGGGGACTTGGGGGGATTAGTGGCAAGGACAACTGTTGGACCCTTGGCTGCAGTGTAGTGGGAATGGGCAATGCAATTCCTTTCTGACCCTCCCTTACCAGTTCATGCCAGACAGACTTACGTTTGATTGCTTCTGGTTTAGCACATCTACCCACAGCCATTCACCCCACCACCACAGCAGATCACCTTCACACTGGACCATGCTTACACAGTTGACAAAAGCTGTACAATGCCAGACATAACGGGGAGGGAACAGTCTCACCAGATCTGCGCTGGGCAGTGGAACGGGAGTGACACACACTTGTTCAACGCAAAGCCCACGCTCATTTAATGTAAAGTGCACATATTGTTCAGGCCAAGGTAATCAAGAGCTGTTGTAGACCAGGACCTGTGGATCAGAGCTCAGACCTTCACTAGGTCCAACAGCCTTTAAGTTGAATGTGACTCTTAGTCACTGAAATTAATTTCTGAAGCCAAGCCAGGCCTTCACAAGTCCCTCTAGAGCAGCTCGGGCACACAGACCTTGTGCTGGCCCTACTCTGCACAGAGATGAGTAGTACCTTTTGCAGAAAAGCACTTCCAACTTCACTGAGACAACAACTCCGCGATTAATTTAAGGCAGCCATGATCTCTTGTTCCCTCATTGAAGATGGGCAAGGTCATGCCTCCTCTAGAGGCCTGAAGCACTGAGTAGCTAAAGCAACGAACACCATTGCCTGCCTGTCCTGCAAAGGGTTTGTGTGGGTGATCAGAGGTACAGCCAAGGTGCTCGGACAGCAGCAGAGCCAGGTATCAGCGCAGGACTGATCAGGATGAGAGCCACACGTAGTGTGGGACAGGCCAGGAGAAAGATGGGGCAACCTGAGCTGCCAGGAGCAAGCCTTGGTTTCATGCCTAATTTGGTTTGTAGCAGGCCTTTGACCCACTCTTGAGCCAAGGAGCCGTTGAGAAGGAGAAGGAAGGGAAGATATGAGGAATGCAGCAATGTGCAAACCATGCAGACACTGGGACAGCCCGAGGTCCCCAGTCTGCTGTGGGAAGCAGGCTGGTCGGGAAGTACCATGGGAACCACAAAGGATCTTGCACTGAGTGCAGTTCATGCTGCTGAGAGCCTCCACATTGACATGGCTGGAGAGAAGTGTTGCATTTGCCCAGCTCCACAGGAGACTGTGGGATTAATCAGTCAGTGATTATATAGTGCTTTGGGGATGCAGAGCTGTGTTGCAGCCAACTGTGATGAGCCAGAGCCGTTAAGCGCCGCATGGTTCCTGTTCCCCGCCTTGTTCACAGCGGGCATGTTCTGTGGGAGCCAGAGCCATCCTGAGGGTGCTGTCTGCTGCTGCTGGGGTGCAGCTTCACACATCACATTCAGATGAGCTTCAGATCTGCATGTGGTGGCTTCTCATTCTCCTGAGAGGGCCTGTGGTGTGCCAGATGCAGGCTCAATCCACGTGCAACCGCTTAGCCTGCTCAGAGGACTTTCTTCTGCCCAAAGGAGCCAGGGGCTCAGCCCATGTCCTGCCAGCCTGCTGCTTGTTGTGTGTGTTCAGGAGAAGGCAAGGGGTGACCCCAGCACTATGCAGAGCAGAACCCAAACAGCCTGTGGGACCGCTTTGGTGATGGGGCTCCCACCATCACCATCACCATCACGTGTGCCCATGAGCCAGGCCCCCTGCTGGGGGACACGGAACAGAGAGCCAGAGGCACTGTGTTGCCTATGTGCAAGATCCAGGTGGGTTACCGACATGGAGTGAGTCTCACCTGTGAGACATAAACCTGGCCAGGCCTCCCTGGCCCCACTGCTGCTGGTTTTCCCCGCTCATTCCACTCAGCCTCCTGCAAACCTAGAGCTTGGCAATGGCTTCTGGGCTGGTTGCTTGCAAGGCTGCCCAGCTCAGGAGCTACTGGGTGTTATCTGGCAGGTTCCTACAAAAGTAAGAGCATCGGGCCCTTTCTCTCTCAGGTATGAGCGCTCCCCCTGCCCCAGCCCGGCTGCCTGCACTGGGTGGCCCTGAGGCCAGCCAGGAGGGACCTCGCTGGCTCCAGCTCAGTCCTGCGATGGGAGAAATCCCGCAGATCACTGGGGTGGCTGGCTCTGACCTTTCCTAAAGGAAACAGGAACCCTGAGAAGCACTTACAAACCCATTGCCTTGGTGTCAGCTCTGACCTGAGACTGCATTTTGCTGCCTGCCTTCTCCTCAGGATGAGTTACAGCCTTCTGCCTGCAAGGGTGCTGGGCCAGCAAGGAGCAGGGGCGAGGGGGCAGACAGGACTGGAACCTGCAGCCCCTGGCTAAGGAGGCGAGAGCTTGCCAGCAGGCAGGCATGCCAAGCGGGGCCAGGAGACTACACAGCCGTCCTCTATGTAGAGTCAAATGCTGTATTTTGTGGGGCAGTGGGAGGTGCTGGGCTCAGTGGGGGCATTAAGACCACAGGCTCTTGCGGCCACTCTGATGCTGCTGCTTGAGGGCAAGGTCTGCAGGTTGCTCAGCTCTGCCCAGGCTTGTGCAACTGCCTCCTGGCCTTGGGCACTCTCGGCTCTAGGCAAAGGAACACAAAGACGGTGTTTTCAGTATGTCTCTGCTGGTGCAGCTTGTCTACAGCAACGTGAGTCAAGCATCTCCAAGTGCTGCCTGCGCTGTGTGGACCCTGTCCATCTCCTAGGGACAGCCTCCACCAGCTTCCCTGTTGCATTGTTACAGCCTGCTGGTCCTAACTGAGCTACCTTATTTCTCCTTTCCCTTGCCTCTCCTCTACTTTGTGCCTTGGCAAGGCAGCAAGAAACAGAGCTGTTCTCAAGGTGCTCCATATTCCAGTTTAGCAGCATCAAGGGGAAGGAAGATGCTTGGCAGGACACCCTTGGAAACTGGTGTCCCAGTTTGGAGTGCGTCCTGCCTCTGTCTTCATGCAGAGTCCACAGGGACTCCCACAGCTCTTGCTCCATGGGACAGAGCACAGGACAGGTGTTTCAAAAGTACCACACCTGAAAAGACAAGTAGGTGCCCTTGGGGATCTTTGCAAGCGGTTGCAGGTACTTGAGGTGCTGTTCAGGATCCACCAGGGATCCTTCAGGTTGCAGATCCTCCTGTCTGCCTGGTGTTGGTCGGTGCGGTGAGTTGTGGCGCAAGCATGTGGGATCCAGGCACATCTGTCCCTGGAAGCCGGGCTCCAGTGACACCATCCCGCCACAATGCTGCCTGCTGCCATGACGCGGTGCCTTCTGGCTCTTCTGCTCTCCGTGTCATGAGCTGGTCGTGGAGGGAAAAGGAAGGAAGGGTCCACACAGAGGTTTCCCCCTACCTTAATTCTGACAGGGGCATTCCCCAGTCACCTGGGACATTAACAGAGGGGAGAGAGGAGGGAAGAGGGAAACTCCAATCCTGGGTGCTGGGCAGGGGCGAAAGAGCTGCACTGCTCTCATCTCTTCGGTGAGGTCTGGGGGAAGAGAGACTAGCAGAGCAAACAGGCTTTCCATTTGCATGTGTGCGACCTCTGACATGCAGCCCAGCCCTGGCACACGCAGACATGCACCACACATGAACACACCGCCAAGACACCCATGGGGCTGGATGCAGCGTGCAGGGATGCACGTGCCATGCGGCCAGGCTCCAATGCAAAGAGACTGAGCCTGATGCAGGTACACCGCCGCTCCCTCCAGGGCCGGATCCCTTGTGGTGTCCCGAGAGCTACTTGTGGTCTCAGGCACGTCCTTGAGAAAGAAAACTGGAGCACAGGCTGCCTATGGGCCCCATCTATCCTTTTGGCAAGGCATCTTCTGGAAAGGACCTGGGCCGGATTTACTGCCCCATGGGCAGCCCCGTGGGGCTGGTGTGTGGGCAGCCTGCAACTGCGAAGTGGCTGGCACCGAATGGGCTACCCACTCTAGACTGCGAATTTATTTTGGGGGCTACTGGGGGTTAAGGAAGCTTCGGTGTGGTCTGACTGTAAGTGCGGTTGGGAAGGCTAATCTGGGTAAGGCTAAGGCTGCCTGTAGTATGACTTTGCCTCCTGGGAGCCCTGACACCGCCCATCCCTTTGGTCTGGTCTTGGAATCCATGGACATGGGTCTGAGTCTGCAGCAGAAATGCTGCTCGGCCCTGCCTGCTCCTGTTTACCCGCTGCCTGGGGCATCCCTCACTCCAAGGAGCTTCTTGGCCTTTGGGATCCTGACCCCTCAGCCTCTTCCCTCGCACCACAGGGTGCACATGGGGCCCATGGGGAGGGGAGAACGGGACAGAGAGCACAGCTTCCCTCCCTGGGAATTGTGCTCTAAGGACAGTGCTGTGTCGCCTTGGGGACTGGGCCTGAGAAACCCCCTACCCTAATGGGACAGGGCTGGACCTGAAGCTGGGTGATCACTCACTCTCAGCTCCAACGTCTGAGTGAGGGGGTGGGCCTGGAAACATCACATGGACCCCCAATAGTCCCCAGTGAGCCCCAAGACTACCCAGAGTCTGCAGATGGGGCAAGGGATGCAAATAGCCTTGAGGGCTTACCCCAGCCTGGAGGCTGGGGTATGCTGTTTGTCCCCATCCTCCTGCCCTACCTTATATCAAAGGGGCACTTCTCCACTCTGGGACCCACTGGGCATTTCTGCCTTGCAGCAGCCCCATCCGCAGCAGGGCAGGGCCCCCATGCTCCCCAAGCACCGGGCTCTGCGGGCAGGCAGATGCACGTGGTCCCTCACCATGGCACAAGCAGGGGGTGGGCTCATCCTGCTCCAGGGATGAGTAGGTGACAGGGGACATGTGGCCTTGCGAAAGGATGCTTCCCATACACCAGGCTCCAGAGGTGACTTCTCTATTGTTAGTTTAGTCCCCTTCCCGTGCTGAGGAAGGGTCTGGATACAGCTGCCCCATCCTACCCCAAGGGCCCTGAGCCCCGTGCCCTGCCCTCCAGGGCTCATACCAGGTGTCTGAGGGCAAGGTCAGCCCAAGCACCCGTGACCTGTCAGCTTGCAGGGGCACAGAACATCATGTTTTCTGGATTGGGTGTCTGGGGTCTTGGCTTTGCTGGTGAGATGCTGCTGGCTGCAGGGGCTGCCCCAGGCACTCAGGATGCTGGGCGCTCCCCGGCGTACCCCAGTGCCCCTCCAGCCACACCAACAGCGGCTGCCGGCTGTGCCCTACCCAGGCTGCCCTCGCTGCGAGTCTGGTGGTGCAGGCTGCTGACCCCATCTGACAGTCCCAGAGGGTCAGGGCAGGGAGGGAGCTGGGCAAAAGCTTCCCCTCAAAACAAGATCCCTACCTGGCCGCTGCCTGCGTCGGTCGGCCCAGGGCTGAGGGGCTGGTCCCACCTCCGCGGGGGCTCGCTCGGCTGCAGCGGAGCGGCACCCGTGTCCTCCCAGCCGAGCGGTGCGGCTGCCCAGCTGCTGGCCGGGCTCACGCCGCCCAGCTGTGCCCACAGCCCTCCGTCAGGCTGTCAAGAAACGGAGGCTCATTACATGGGTGGGGAATAATGAGCAGGGCAGTCTCGTACCCCCGGCCGTGGCCAAACCCCGGGAGGTGAGGGGCTGTGGGGGCTGCAGTCAGTGCCCAGGGCTGCCTGTGCTGGGCTCTGCTGCTGCACCCGGACGGGGAACAGTGCCGGCGGATATATTGTCTGCGGCTCTTTGACCTCCTAATGCTCAAATGAAAGGAGGGGGGCAAAGAAAAAGAAACCAGGCCAAGAACATTTTTTCTGATGATGTTCCTGATGCAATAAGTCCCTCTGAAATTTGATTTTCAGCCGTGGCTAGCAAGGTATTGGAAGCAGAATGTGCTTCAATAATTCATTGCCCTTTAAAGCCTCTAAGCCCACTGGCCACAGCCAGGGGAGCCCGTGACACCTTTGCATTAAAAAGGATGCTGGAGATTTACATACGTAGAAAAGTCCCCCTCTCCCCGCACCCAGGCCTGGCTTATTTATCTTCATTCCTCTCTCTAGGGCACAACCAGGTTTATGTTCTTCAAGTGCCACTTTTTGAAACCACCACAGTGACCTGGCGCTCTTGGTGATGTGGGGGTTCAAACCGACATTAGCCATGCAGGCTTCTGCCATGCAAGCGGGGTGGCTGGCACTGCCCTCCTGGCCCCACAGCCCTGTCCCGCGGGTGGGTGAGCAGCAAAGGCAGCCATGCCCCGCAGAGCTGTAGGTCCTACCAGTGCTCCAGGGAAGCTCTGTAGAGCGGGGCTTACTGGGCACGCTGGCACATCCTTGCGATGCGTGGATATAAGGGTTTAAGCATCAGTTATTACTGGTGACCTTCAGACTGTGGGATGGCAGAGGTGCTTGGCTGGAGGCCGGGGAGCTATGTCTGGGTGGGGTACGAGCCGCGGCCCCTTGGCATCGCCAGCTGCCTGGGCACTGAGTAGGAAGAGCTACATGTGGGCAGTTACATGCCCAGCTGCCCAAGAGTCTACCCCACCGCAGCATCTGCAGGATCTGGGTGGGCAGTGGGGGTGGGCTGAAGTCCCACAGCAAAAGGGGGTCACAGCAGAGGGTGCCAGGGCTGTGGTGCCAGCACATCACCTCCTCCCCACACTGCCATGGTCCAGCACAGGGGCTGGGGGGTCCTGGGGCAGCGCTGCAGCTGGGGGAGCTGGACCCCATCGGCACCGGTGTGTCTGCAGGAGGTGTGGTGGTCTGTCTCTGGGGCCTTGGTGAATTTAAACCCCACAGCCCTATCCTGGCAATGTGACCTGAGGTGGCAGCTGAACCATCTGGAGCTATTTGATTAGGTCTACCAGGCAACAGAGTGCCTACTGAGAGGGTGTCCCCTGTCTTCCTGCACTCTCCCTGCATGGAGCAAGCCATAACCCCTCTGCTGCACCCACCTGCAGGTAGTGGTAGGCCAAGTCTTGATGGCAGGACTTGGATTTCAGCAAGGCTTTGTCGATTGTGGCAGAGGCCTTCTGGCACACTTCCCGGGCATGGCTGAGTGTCAGCGTGGACCAGGAGCCCCTCTTAATGTAGTTGGAGTCATTGTTGATGGGGATATTGGTGCAAGGGGTGACCTTGAGGTCGTTATTGCTCTTGGAGGATTTCAGCATGTGCTCGCTTATGGTGTTGTAAGCGTGCATGAAATACTTCGGCTGGCTGTGGTCTGGCTGCCGGCCCAGTGTCATGAGGCCCATTGGGTTGCGGTAGCTGCAGGTATCACTGTCTAAGTTGTCATCTGAGCTCCACCAGCCCGATATATTGGATCTGGTCCTCCGCTTGGGCTCGGAGGTCTTCGCTCGGTCTTTGCTCTTGCTCCTCCGGTTTTGCTTGGGGTCGTCTGCCCCCTTCTTGCCATTCACATTCCCTTTGGTGGGGCCCTCTAGAGACTGGGACTTGGCGAACAGCTTCTGAACAGAGTGGACAAGGTGCCGGATGCGCCCGGGGCTCTCGCTCCGGTGCTTCGCATCACTCCTCTGAAACTGGAGGGTGCTGAAGCCGTCTCTGTGGATGGGCAGCTGCTTCTCAAACTGGTCAAGAAGGTTTGCAGGCAGGCGGTTGATTTTAGTGGCTTGGGCATGGCTCGGAAAAGGGTTGTCATCTGGGACCTCAAAGTGGGAGTTGTAATGGATGCGGGGGAAAGTGCTGCTGTTGGAGATCTGGTTGTTGAGTGGAAGGAGACAGTCGCCATGGAGGGTGTTCTGGGCTGGGAATCGGGGGTCCATGGTGAAGGAGTCGGTGGGGCTGAGGAGATAAGGGTTCCTGTCCTGGGGGGCATAAAGAGAGTCTTGAGGGGAGTCCAGGTTATCGGAGAGGTGGCGGCTTCTGTTATCTCCTAAGCCCTTCATGGTCCCAGTGTTTCCTAGAGCATCGCTCAGGGATGGTGTGGCCAAGCCCTTGCAGGAGTACCGGCCCTGCTCCCCGGCAGACTTCCCTGCACCTGGAGGAAGAGGAGAGACGCTCAGAGCCTGCTGACAACCTCCTTGGCAGCCCACTCCTTACCGGGTGTCGTTGTGAGGGCTGTCCCAGCTCTAAAAGCAAATGCCCCCAAGGTGAAGCGATGAAGGAGAGAAGCAAGATGGGAGAGAGATGACATGGCAGCAGGGGAGGAGCAGGGCCATGAGAACAGGGGCTGGAGAGAACAGGGTACAGAAGAGGAGGAGGGGAAGGAGTCATTCTTTGTCGCTGCAGTTTAAGCACTTGTGGGTCCCAGTGCTCAACCACAGGCTGCTTAAATAATGCTGCTGCTATTTTCCTGGTCTCTGCGCATGTTTATTTAATAGAGTCCCTTCCCCAGCCAGCATAACAAAGGCTAGCAGGGGCGCTGCCAGCAAATCACTGCTCCCGTCCAATTTGTTCAGGGGGCTGGAGAAAAACCTGCTGTCAAACACCGCACACGGGCCTTGCCTGAGCCAAGGGAAGTCAGGAGCTGAGCATCCTGTCTTCTGTGTTATGCTTTGTGTTTCTGTGGTTACTGGATCTTGGAAGGGGCTGGCAGCCCTGCTCTGTGTGTTGCATGCAGCTGGGCTAATGCGATATGATGTCAAACATCTCCTCTCCAAAAAGCACCCTGGTTTATGGCATGTTTTACCCCAGAGAAAATTGTTTCAGTAGCTACGATGAGAGCAGAGGTGTTTCAGAGCCTGACCTGAGAAGTTGTTTCCTGCTCAATTGATCTTTCCTGCCTTGCTGCATTGCTCCTGGGGTAGCTACGTCACCTTGCGAGCTCGGCTGTCTGTCCCTTGCTATGGTCCTCCTCTGCCACAGCGAGAGGCTGAGGTTGGCCACCTGTAGCCCACTCTGCAGGTACAGGCATCCCTCCAGGGTGGTGGAGGGGGGCAGCTGGACATGGTGAGTCCCTTAGGGCACTCCTCACTGAAGGTTTCTTCGGTGCACTTACCCCGTCCTGCTCGGCTTGGAGGGATCCTCATCTGCACTGGGGTATACAGGGAAAAAAGACAAGCTTTTGGGGGCTGCTTAAAGAAAATTAATGAACATATAGATGAGTTAGGTTGATCAATCAATGTGTTGATTTTCCATACTTAAAACCTATTTGAAATCACGTGGTGTATAAACTATTTCTTATTTCCTTTTACCTTTTAGTTTAGTCTCATATTTCCTTTTCCTTTTAGTTTGAGTGCAGCTTGAAGGCAACTAGCAAACACTGAAGCATCCTATGGGTGTAAAAATCTGGAGAACTGGGATCCTAGACTACTTTTGCAAAATCCAGGTCCCCAAAACATGTACATGTAGCTGAACGGCTGCTCCTTGGTAAGATGAAGGGTCTGCTCGGGGAGCTGGGACGACAGGGGTCTGTACAGAAGAGCCATTTTCTAACACTACAGGGATCCAATGTTCCCCAACGTGCACTTGGAAGGGGAAATAGTGCCTGGACCCTCAGAGCCTCCAGTGAGTTCGTGAGAAAGGGAACCATCATTTGCTTATTCCTAGAGAACGAATAGGATAACGGTGTGTCCCTCTGAGAAGCAGAGCCGGTAGTCTGGGCTCCTCCATCCTCCCTTTTCAGCCACAGATTTGACTCTGGTGTCCCCGAGGAGCCTGTTCTCCTGCACATAGTCTGCTTGGCAAAAGCTGCTAGCACTGAAGTGGTGCAGGGAGCAGAGTCAGCAATCACTGAAGGACGATAGGAACTGACAGACTCATTTTCCTTCCTTACAGAGGGAAAAATGTATTACTGATGAAAAGCAGCTAGGGCTTTAAATAATTATTTGGAAGCACAAAAAAAAAAAAAAAAAAAGAAGTGCAATGTATTCCATAGTGTGATGGGTTTTAAAAAGCCTCCATCTAACTGTCTCTCCCAGTGGGTTGGCAAAGCTGGTCTTTTTAAAGCAGTGGTTTGCAGGCAGCAGGCAAGCGCCGCCTGCACTCTCCGCCCTGCTCCGACACCGGGACTCCCACTCCTGCGACTCCTGCACCCGGGGGCATCCCGCCAGCCGCCCCGCCGTGACCTCAGCCTACTGCATTTGTAGGCATTGCCAGCTGCCCCCAGCAGTCACGTGAACCTGCACAGCTCTTGTTCCCAGGGGATCCTGTGGCCCCACACAAGGCCCTGTCCTGTCCCACCTCTCCTGAAACCCACCTGGAGAGGCTGTACGGCCCCATGGAGTGGGTGCTCTTGAACTGCTGCTGACCCGGGCCCTGCAGCTGGTCCGGCTGCCTTTGCCTACAGCCTGGCACCCTGCCGCGTGGCCTGGGCTTTGGTGGTGTGGGAGAGTGCCTGTGCATTTTGGGGATGAGGTCACGGCTGTCATCCTGGCCTGAGCTGGGGGAACTTTGATACCAGACCTGCCCTTCTTGCCGAAACACCCAATGCAACGTCAGCCTTGCTTAGCGTCCAGCTGCTCATGGTCTCTGTGGGTGCCATCCTTTTTCTCTTGTGCTCTTCAGCAGCTGGGTGCATCAGCCCCTCTGGAGTCCCTTGGCCATGGGACAGCACCCATGTGAGCTGGTGGAGCAGCAGTGGGTGCTGTCTGGAGGAGTGCCACAGAAGAGAGAGTCATGGATGTGCCAGGCAGCCCTGCTTCTGTATTGTGCAAGCTGGCATCAGCGCAGCGGTTAAAGAGTGGTGACAAAAAACCCCTAGGAGATGTTCTAAAGGAAACCCTCTGGACAGAAGAGAAGGATGGACTGTAAAAGGACAGGCTCCAGACTGAGCCATCTGTCTAGTCCTTTAAATTCTAGATGGCCATGGCGAGTTTAACCCTGCCTAACTTGCGGGGGAAGCCCTGCAGGTAGTGGGAAGCCCAAATCCTCCCTGAACACCACCCTGATCTGCTCAGGCTCAGCTCTGCCTGCCGTGGCCTCTTTCTCCCTTCCCAGCTCTGGACTACGAGCAAGGTCCTTCACTTGGGCTTGGCCGCCTGAGGCTATCGTGGCTCTGATGGATGCTGTGCTTCTCCCATCACATTATGCTACAGGAGTCAGACGGTCCCTAAGGAGACAACACAGCGCTGATTTGATTATAATGGGATGTCTCTGGATATTGATAGTAAATATGTCTTTTCCTACAAAGGGCAATCAATATTTGAAGCAGAAATCTCCCAGGCGCTCCTGAGAGAGATTTCAGCCCTGTGACTGCTTCGCGTAAAGCACATCAGCATCACTGCTTTTGTGTTCACTGGGCTCCAGAATAAAGTAAAACTGCCTTAGGACTCAAAATAAATAGGGAAATGAAATGAAATTAAATAAATGAAATGAAAATAAATGAAATGTCATGAAAGCCTGGCTTGCAAGGGAAGAGTGGGGCTGGGGACTTGACAGGCTCAGGCCTGCTCCAGAAGCAGAGGGGCAGGGAGGAGTGACTGAGGGGCTGCGGGGACAAGTGGGAAGGGCGAAAAAAGTGAAGTTTGGAGGTGGGGCTGGAGGGGTGGGAGCAGAAGGGACGGGAAGGCAGGGAGCAGGGGAGGGCGGGGAGCTTCCTCTTGCCCAGGCTCGTCTGCTCTTGCCAAGGGTGGACACTTGCTTCTATATGGCAGATAGTTTATTGCCCCCTTTTCCTCCTGTGGGCTCTTGCGGGGCTGCCAACAGGTCCCGAGGTTCCTGCCTGTCCTGCTTGCCCTGGGCATCCCTTCGATGGCCAGTCACAGCGTGGGCCACCCGGGGCTGCTGGGCATCTGTCAGGTCAGGGCTGGTGGGGCAGTCAGGACTCCACCAGCCCCTGGTGCTCACTGTACTGGGTTTGCTGCATCCTCTGTGAGCCGGTTTCCCTTTAAGGTGGATTAAACTGTTTTCATTACATTTCAATTACTCTCTGCAATCCTTGGCACTTTTGTGAGATGGGGGGTCATGGAAGGGAAAATCCCAACAAGCCTCTTCCCTGCCATCTTTTTAATTTGGAAGGATGAAAAAGCTTGAAATTAAATCTCCCAAATCCATGATCCTGCGGCTCTCAAACTGGGCAAGGGTTGTCCCCCAGGACAGCTGCCTGGTGCCCCTGCTGTGCCCCCCTGCCCTGAGTCAGGTACCATGGCAAGGAGGTGGATGGCCCCTGACCTCCGGGAGGGCACCCACAGTGGTTGCCAGGAGAAGACCCTGGTTAGCAGGTGGTCACAGCAGGGCCTGCCAGGTCCCTGGAGGAGGGGATGCATCCCTGAGCCCAGGGGAAGGGGCTGGTTTTGCTGCATGGCCCCATTACCTTCCTTCCCCTTAGCTTGTGTTTTTTGGGGGGCTGCCCTTCCTCTTCCCAGTGGCTTTGCTGATGCTCAGAGGTCTCTGAGGTGCAGCAGATGAACTGACCTGATTTATAGCAGTTTTGTGTGTCCCGAACCACTCTGAACCCCAGCTGGACTCAGCCTCCTCTCGGGCACGGTTTACGACAGCAGCACTGGAGCTGCCTGTTTGCGGGCTCAGGCTGGCTGCAATGAATTCACTTACAGCGGCACCTCCTGCAAAATACATCTGCAGCTCCAGACACTGAGCAGTGTATGAAATCTCAAATCATGCAGGAGATGATAGCCTTGCTGGAAGAAGCTTCCTGCTCCGCAGGGACTCCTCTCCTCCCTGATGTGAGCGTTGCCAATGTTTCCCTCCTGTAGGACCCACAGCTGCTGTGCTTGTCTACTGTGAGTGGGAGATGGGGCCGGTCGGGGGGCTGCTGAAGCTGGTGGGAGGTGGTTCACTCCACTTCAGGAAGACTGAATCACATCTTCATTGTGAGCTGAAAAGCCTCTGTTGTTGTAAGAGATACTTCAATGACTACAAATATTTGCTTTTCTGTCTCTTTTTAATAGCAAAGAGATTAGGCTGGCCCGAACTCTGGGCAGAGCAGGAGGTAACTGAAAGGAACTGTATGGAGAAGTGACAGCTGCAATGTAGCGTAGATGCTAGCAAAGCAATGATTTCCTAGCTTTCTGTCCTGTCCTCACTCTCACATGCCTGCCCAGCTTATGGCTGTCCATCCAGCCAGTGGCCCAGCCAGGCAGTGTTTGGTGAGTCCTTGAAATTATGGTTTATAACTCCTGGCAGAAACTGTGGGTGAGAAGCCTGTCAAAATGTCACCAGGGCAGAAGTCCAACGAGCTGTCCTGGAGATGTCTGTCTCTGCAATCCTACAAAGCCCTGAAGTTTCTACTGTCCATTCAGAATCTCTCTGGCGGCAGCTCCAGTCTGTGATGCCTTGTCCTGTCTACCCTGCACGTGAAGAACAGATCTCCTTCCTCCTTTCCACTCTTGGAGACTAGCTCCACGTCCCCTCGAAGGTGCTCCACCAGGCTATGCAGTGTGTCATCAGGAGACACTGGCCACGGGTCTGTCCCCGTCTCCCCACAGTAACTCCCCCCCGTTGCTGTGACATGGTGAGGGCAGCAGCCAGAGGACTGCTGCTCCGCAGGAGCTGCTCCCTGCCTGTTCTGAACAGGCTTGAGCCCCAAGACACAGAACAATGAAGCCTGGGGGGCCCCTGTGCTTGTGAGAGCGCGGAGCACCTCCTGCAAGCCAACCACATTAGGGACCACTTCTTAGGGGCCCACATTAGGGATCAGCTTCTGTGCTGGGGCTCTGCACCACAGGGGACTCGGGCAAACCAGCTGCCACTGCCCACCATGCCTTCATTTTAACTTTTGGCGTGGAGGTGGGTTTCCAGGAGAAACTAGCCGGGCCAAACTCCCAACTTAAATTCTGCAAACCCTCCTTAAAGCAGATTATACTGAGGGCATGGAAAGAACGGCGCAAACCCTCTTCCCTCTCTCAGCGAGGAGGGGACAGGAGGAGGAAATGCAGTGCCTTACCCTGCCAGCCTTGCCTCGGCTCACCGCTTTCTGCTTCAGTCCATTTCCAGGATTTCACTTTGCAATTAGCTGGTGTTTACAAGTCCAATGTGTGGCAGAGGCGGTGGGTGCTGGGGGGCACCGGGCAATGCTCACTCCTCACCAAGCCTGGGAGGGCACAGGCTGCTCTGAGAGCACCCTGGCTTTCACCTGGGTCTCTGCTCCTTGTGCGTGAGTGTTGGGACTGTAGCATGAAAGCCAACACATCTCTGCGGCTGTGGATTGTGTGTGTGCTGTTGCCAGTGGTGTGCATGATGGAGGCCCAGGCGCAGGGCTCAGGCTTGCCCTGCCAGGCACTGGAGGTGGCCATGAGGGAGGTCAGACCTACCTCTGCAGCTTTCACGGCACAAGGGACTGCGGTCTGCGCCTGGGTGCTTCTGCTTCTGTAGAAACTGGGGAGCTGCAAGTGCTGGCCCGGTGTCTGCATTTCACCTCCCATGGCCAGCAGTGGGTGCAGGCTCTGTGCTGCCTCCCTCGCTTTTACCACGCCCTTGGCACACATCTTCCATGCAAGAAGTCTATGTCATTTCCCTGGTTGCCCTCCTCTGCAAACGCAGTCATGGCTGCCCTGACTGACTGATGCCTTGATCCAGAAATGGGCACTTGAAGAGCTCTTCTTTCTTCCCAAAATCACAGCCAAAAGCATCATTCTTCCCTTCCCTTGCTTCCCTCTCCTCTCTGCCTCCCCCTCACAGCTCAGCCATAGATTTCCTGCCATTCTCACCAGCAGAGCTTTCCAACAGCTTCTAAGTTTTTTCCCTGTGGAAACACCAAATCTACTGCCCCCACACTGCATGTCAGCCCAGGGGCCTTCATCCTTGCTAAATGGAGGAAGGATCCTACCACCTCTAGGGAGAGCTCCGATCTCTCATCCTAACCTCTGCCATGTCCCATCTAAAGAACATAATGCATCACCAAATCACTGCGCCTGTGCAAAACACCAGGCACCAGACATACAGCCGGACCTTGGTCCAGGTGATGCCAGCAAGAAGCCAGAGACCCTCTTGCCAGGCTTCTTGGTTGGCATTTATATAACAATCACAGGCTTGTTTAGGTTGGAAGACATCTCTTGAGATCATAACACCTGAAGCAGGGTTCACCTGAACATGACTAGTTGGGGAGGGACAGGTGCTAGTGAGGCAGGACTGCCCTCGAAGGCCAGGAGGCCATTCAGGTGGTGCTCAGGAGCGGCAGGTAGCAATATCAGGAGAAGCAGCAGCCTTAAATGGGGCTGCTCAGGGCACAAGTCCTCCAGAAGAAAGAAACCCCTGTACCGATGGGGCTGCAGGCACCCTTTGAAGTCAACTAGTCCTGGGCTCTGCTGATCAGCTCTTCCAGGGCTCCACGTACCATAATCTCCCACGCAAACCTCAGCCCAGCCATCCAAGCTGCCTGCAAACACATGGGTGGCTTTTATATATAGAAACCTAGCAGTGTGCTAATAACTAGCTAGATAAGGAATAAATGATTCACAACCTGCAGAAGAAAAATGACTCCCTTCACCCTGCCGCAAGAAGCTTAAAAAATTGTATACTGTGGCGTAGGTGACGTCGGTCTGCCTACACGCATGAATTCAAATGTTCCCTGAATTAGCAGGAACACTTCATGTGGCATTCAGCAAGGG